>NW_026606257.1:652500-1124060 GCF_029834395.1 Sorex fumeus | reverse complement strand
AATGTCCAAGTAAGCCAATGCTGGTTTTCAGAGGCCTGTTCATACTCGCAGCCGTGCTGTTTAATTGACAATTCACTCCACCCTGTTCAGCTCTTCATTGTCCCACCACACTACCAGCCTTCAGAAATCTTTGTTATCTCCACTACAGAATGTTCCATTCATTCACTGCGAATCTGGAATTCATCTGACTCTCAACTCCACGCAGGTTTTCATTACACCACTGTTGAATGTCCAAGTAACCCAATGCTGGTTTTCAGCGGCCTGTTCATATTCGCAGCCCTGCTGTTTACTTGGCTATCGATTCAAACCTGGTCAGCTCTTCATTTTCCTGTCCACACAACACAGGCTTCAGAAATCATTGGAATCTCCTCTACAGAATGTTCCATTCATTCACTGCGAATGTGGAATTCAACTGACTCTCCACTCCATGCAGGTTTTCCTTACACCACTGATGAATGTCCAAGTAACCCAATGCTGGTTTTCAGCTGCATGTTCACACTCGCAGCCATGCTATACAATTGGCTTTCCACTAAATCCTGATTAGTTCTTGATTTTCCTTCCACACGACCCAGCCTTCAGAAATCGTTGGAATCTCCACTAGAGAATGTTCCATTCATTCACTGCGAATCTGGAATTCCTCTGAACCTCCACTCCCGGCAGGTTTTCGTTACACCACTGTTGAATGTCCAAGTAACCCAATGTTTTAAGTGTTTTCTTCACAAGCGCAGTGGTGCTGTTCAATTGGCTATCCACTCAACCCTGGCCAGCTCTACATTTTCCTGTCCACACCACAGAGACTGGAGAAATCATTGTTATCTCCACTACAGAATGTTCCATTCATTCACAGCGAATCTGGAATTCATCTGAATCTCCACTCCCGGCAGGTTTTCGTGACACCACTGGTAAATATCCAAGTAAGCCAATGCTGGTTTTAAGTGGCCTGCTCATACTCTCAGCCGTGCTGTTCAATTTGCTATCCACTCAACCCTCTTCAGCTCCATTTTCCTGTCCACATAACCCAAACTTCAGAAACAATTGGTATCTCCTCCACAGAATGTTCCATTCATTGACGGCAAATCTGAAATTCATCTAATTCTCAACTCCCGTCAGGTTTTCGTTACACCACTTGTGAATGTCCAATTAAGCCAAAGCTGGTTTTCAGTGGCCTGTTCTTACTACGAGACGTGCTGTTCATTTGGCTATCCATTCCACCCTGTTCAGCTCTACATTTTCGTGTCCACAAAACCCAGCCTTCAGAAATCATTGGAATCACCACTAGAGAATGTTCCATTCATTCACTGCGAATCTGGAATTCATCTGAATCTCCACTCCCGGCAGGTTTTCATTGCACCACTGCTGAATGTTCAAGTAACGCAATGATGGTTTTCAGCGGTCTATTCACACTCGAACCCGTGCTGTTCACGGTCTAGCGACTCAACACTGGTGAGTTCTTCTTTTTCCAGTTCAGACAATACAAACCTCAGAAACCATTGCAATCTACACTACAGAATGTTTCATTCATTCAGGCGAATCTTGAATTCATCTTGTTCTCCACTCCCAGCAGGTTTTCGTTTCACCACTGGTGAATGTCCAAGCAACCCAAGGCTGGTTTCAGCTGCGTGTTAACACTCGCAGCCGTGCTGTTCAATTGGCTATCCAGTGAACGCTGGTTAGCTCTTGATTTTCCTTCCACACACCGAGCCTTCAGAAATCATTCTTATCTCCACTTCAGAATGTTCCATTCGTTCCCTGCGAATCTGGAATTCCTCTGACTCTCCACACCAGGCAGATTTTCCTAACAACACTGGTGAATGACCAGGTAATCCAATGCTGGTTTTCAGCGGCTGTTCACACTCACAGCCTTGCTGTTCAATTGGCAATCCAGTCAAACCTAGTCAGCTCTTCATTTTCCTGTCCACACAACCCAGCGTTCAGAAATCATTGGAATCTCTACTACAGAAATTTCCATTCATTCACTGTGAATCTGGAAATACTCTGAATCTGCATTCCAGGAAGGCTTTCGTTACACCACTGATGAATGTCCAAGTAATGCAATGCTGCTTCTTAGTGGTCTGTTCACACTCGAAACCGTGCTGTTCATTGGCTATCCACTCAATATCGGTCAGCTCTTCAATATCCTGTCCAGACTATCCAGATTCCTAAATGTTGGCAATCACCACTACAGAATGTTCCATTCAATCACGCGAATCTGGAATTCATCAGAGTCTCCACTCCTGGAAGGTTTTCGTGACACCACTGGTAAATGTCCAAGGAAGACAATGCTGGTTTTAAGCCGCCTGCTAACACACTCAGCCGTGCTGTTCAATTTGCTATCCACCCAACCCTATTCAGCTCTACATTTTCCTGTCCTCATAACCCAACCTTCAGAAATAATTGGTATCTCCTCCACAGAATGTTCCGTTCATTCACTGCGAATCTTAAATTCATCTGACTCTCAACTCCCGGCGGGTTATCGTTACACCACTTGTGAATGTCCAAGTAAGCCAATGCTGGTTTTCAGTGGCCTGTTCATACTAAGAGACGTGCTGTTCATTTGGCTATCCACTCCACCCTGTTCAGCTCTACATTCTCGTGTCCACAAAACCCAGCCTTCAGAAATCATTGGAATCACCACTAGAGAATGTTCCATTCATTCACTGCGAATCTGGAATTCCTCTGAACCTCCACTCCTGGCAGGTTTTCGTTACGCCACTGGTGAATGTCCAAGTAACTCAATACTGGTTTTCAGAGGCATGTTCAACTCGCAGAAGTGCTGTTCAATGGGCTATCCACTCAATATTGGTCAGCTCTTCATTTTCCTCTCCACACAAACCAGCCTTCAGAAATCATTGGGCTCTCCACTACAGACTGTTCCATTCATTCACTGCGATTCTGCAATTCATCTGACTCTCCGCTCCAGGCAGGTTTTCATTACAGCACTGGTGAATGACCAAGTAATCCAATGCTGGTTTTCAGCCGCCTTTTCACACTCGCAGTGTGCTGTTCAATTGTCTATCCACTCAAACCTGGTCAGCCTTTCATTTTCTTTTCCACAATATCAGACTTCAGAAATCATTGGAATCGCCAGTACAGAATGTTCCATTCATTCACTGCCAATCTGGAATTCATCTGAATCTGCACTCCAGGTAGGCTTTCATTACACCACTTATGAATGTCCAAGTAACACAATGCTGGTTTTCAGCGGTCTGTTCACACTCTAAGCCCTGCTTTTTACTGGGTATCCACACAACTGTGGTCAGCTCTTCATTTTCATGTCCAAACAATCCAGACTTGAGAAATCATTGCAATCTCCAGTACAGAATGTTCCATTCATTCACTGCGAATCTGGAATTCAACTGAATCTCCACTACCTGCAGATTTATCTTACACCACTTGTGAATGTCCAAGTAAAACAATGCTGGTTTTCAGAGGCCTGTTCATGTTCGCAGTCGTGCTGTTCAATTGGCTATCCACTCAACCTGTTTTGCTCCTCATTTTCCTGTGCACACAACCCAGCCTTCAGAAATCATTGTAATCTCCACTACAGGATGTTCCATTCATTCACTGGGAATCTGGAATTCATCTGAATCTGCACTCCACGCAGGCTTTCGTTACACCACTGCTGAAAGTCGAAGTAATGCAATACTGGTTTTCAGTGGTCTGTTCACATTCGAAGCCGAGGCTTTTTACAGGCTATCCACTCAACACTGGTCAGCTCTTCATTTTCGTGTCCCCACAATCCAGATTTCAGAAATCATTGCAATCTCCACTACAGAATGTTCCATTCATTCACTGCGAGTCTGGAGTTTATCTGATTCTCCACTCCCGCCTGGTTAACATTACACCACTTGTGAATGTCCAAGTAAGCCAATGCTGGTTTTCAGAGGCCTGTTCATACTCGCAGCCGTGCTGTTTAATTGACAATTCACTCCACCCTGTTCAGCTCTTCATTGTCCCACCACACTACCAGCCTTCAGAAATCTTTGTTATCTCCACTACAGAATGTTCCATTCATTCACTGCGAATCTGGAATTCATCTGACTCTCAACTCCACGCAGGTTTTCATTACACCACTGTTGAATGTCCAAGTAACCCAATGCTGGTTTTCAGCGGCCTGTTCATATTCGCAGCCCTGCTGTTTACTTGGCTATCGATTCAAGCCTGGTCAGCTCTTCATTTTCCTGTCCACACAACACAGGCTTCAGAAATCATTGGAATCTCCTCTACAGAATGTTCCATTCATTCACTGCGAATGTGGAATTCAACTGACTCTCCACTCCATGCAGGTTTTCCTTACACCACTGATGAATGTCCAAGTAACCCAATGCTGGTTTTCAGCTGCATGTTCACACTCGCAGCCATGCTATACAATTGGCTTTCCACTAAATCCTGATTAGTTCTTGATTTTCCTTCCACACGACCCAGCCTTCAGAAATCGTTGGAATCTCCACTAGAGAATGTTCCATTCATTCACTGCGAATCTGGAATTCCTCTGAACCTCCACTCCCGGCAGGTTTTCGTTACACCACTGTTGAATGTCCAAGTAACCCAATGTTTTAAGTGTTTTCTTCACAAGCGCAGTGGTGCTGTTCAATTGGCTATCCACTCAACCCTGGCCAGCTCTACATTTTCCTGTCCACACCACAGAGACTGGAGAAATCATTGTTATCTCCACTACAGAATGTTCCATTCATTCACAGCGAATCTGGAATTCATCTGAATCTCCACTCCCGGCAGGTTTTCGTGACACCACTGGTAAATATCCAAGTAAGCCAATGCTGGTTTTAAGTGGCCTGCTCATACTCTCAGCCGTGCTGTTCAATTTGCTATCCACTCAACCCTCTTCAGCTCCATTTTCCTGTCCACATAACCCAAACTTCAGAAACAATTGGTATCTCCTCCACAGAATGTTCCATTCATTGACGGCAAATCTGAAATTCATCTAATTCTCAACTCCCGTCAGGTTTTCGTTACACCACTTGTGAATGTCCAATTAAGCCAAAGCTGGTTTTCAGTGGCCTGTTCTTACTACGAGACGTGCTGTTCATTTGGCTATCCATTCCACCCTGTTCAGCTCTACATTTTCGTGTCCACAAAACCCAGCCTTCAGAAATCATTGGAATCACCACTAGAGAATGTTCCATTCATTCACTGCGAATCTGGAATTCATCTGAATCTCCACTCCCGGCAGGTTTTCATTGCACCACTGCTGAATGTTCAAGTAACGCAATGATGGTTTTCAGCGGTCTATTCACACTCGAACCCGTGCTGTTCACGGTCTAGCGACTCAACACTGGTGAGTTCTTCTTTTTCCAGTTCAGACAATACAAACCTCAGAAACCATTGCAATCTACACTACAGAATGTTTCATTCATTCAGGCGAATCTTGAATTCATCTTGTTCTCCACTCCCAGCAGGTTTTCGTTTCACCACTGGTGAATGTCCAAGCAACCCAAGGCTGGTTTCAGCTGCGTGTTAACACTCGCAGCCGTGCTGTTCAATTGGCTATCCAGTGAACGCTGGTTAGCTCTTGATTTTCCTTCCACACACCGAGCCTTCAGAAATCATTCTTATCTCCACTTCAGAATGTTCCATTCGTTCCCTGCGAATCTGGAATTCCTCTGACTCTCCACACCAGGCAGATTTTCCTAACAACACTGGTGAATGACCAGGTAATCCAATGCTGGTTTTCAGCGGCTGTTCACACTCACAGCCTTGCTGTTCAATTGGCAATCCAGTCAAACCTAGTCAGCTCTTCATTTTCCTGTCCACACAACCCAGCGTTCAGAAATCATTGGAATCTCTACTACAGAAATTTCCATTCATTCACTGTGAATCTGGAAATACTCTGAATCTGCATTCCAGGAAGGCTTTCGTTACACCACTGATGAATGTCCAAGTAATGCAATGCTGCTTCTTAGTGGTCTGTTCACACTCGAAACCGTGCTGTTCATTGGCTATCCACTCAATATCGGTCAGCTCTTCAATATCCTGAACAGACTATCCAGATTCCTAAATGTTGGCAATCACCACTACAGAATGTTCCATTCAATCACGCGAATCTGGAATTCATCAGAGTCTCCACTCCTGGAAGGTTTTCGTGACACCACTGGTAAATGTCCAAGGAAGACAATGCTGGTTTTAAGCCGCCTGCTAACACACTCAGCCGTGCTGTTCAATTTGCTATCCACCCAACCCTATTCAGCTCTACATTTTCCTGTCCTCATAACCCAACCTTCAGAAATAATTGGTATCTCCTCCACAGAATGTTCCGTTCATTCACTGCGAATCTTAAATTCATCTGACTCTCAACTCCCGGCGGGTTATCGTTACACCACTTGTGAATGTCCAAGTAAGCCAATGCTGGTTTTCAGTGGCCTGTTCATACTAAGAGACGTGCTGTTCATTTGGCTATCCACTCCACCCTGTTCAGCTCTACATTCTCGTGTCCACAAAACCCAGCCTTCAGAAATCATTGGAATCACCACTAGAGAATGTTCCATTCATTCACTGCGAATCTGGAATTCCTCTGAACCTCCACTCCTGGCAGGTTTTCGTTACGCCACTGGTGAATGTCCAAGTAACTCAATACTGGTTTTCAGAGGCATGTTCAACTCGCAGAAGTGCTGTTCAATGGGCTATCCACTCAATATTGGTCAGCTCTTCATTTTCCTCTCCACACAAACCAGCCTTCAGAAATCATTGGGCTCTCCACTACAGACTGTTCCATTCATTCACTGCGATTCTGCAATTCATCTGACTCTCCGCTCCAGGCAGGTTTTCATTACAGCACTGGTGAATGACCAAGTAATCCAATGCTGGTTTTCAGCCGCCTTTTCACACTCGCAGTGTGCTGTTCAATTGTCTATCCACTCAAACCTGGTCAGCCTTTCATTTTCTTTTCCACAATATCAGACTTCAGAAATCATTGGAATCGCCAGTACAGAATGTTCCATTCATTCACTGCCAATCTGGAATTCATCTGAATCTGCACTCCAGGTAGGCTTTCATTACACCACTTATGAATGTCCAAGTAACACAATGCTGGTTTTCAGCGGTCTGTTCACACTCTAAGCCCTGCTTTTTACTGGGTATCCACACAACTGTGGTCAGCTCTTCATTTTCATGTCCAAACAATCCAGACTTGAGAAATCATTGCAATCTCCAGTACAGAATGTTCCATTCATTCACTGCGAATCTGGAATTCAACTGAATCTCCACTACCTGCAGATTTATCTTACACCACTTGTGAATGTCCAAGTAAAACAATGCTGGTTTTCAGAGGCCTGTTCATGTTCGCAGTCGTGCTGTTCAATTGGCTATCCACTCAACCTGTTTTGCTCCTCATTTTCCTGTGCACACAACCCAGCCTTCAGAAATCATTGTAATCTCCACTACAGGATGTTCCATTCATTCACTGGGAATCTGGAATTCATCTGAATCTGCACTCCACGCAGGCTTTCGTTACACCACTGCTGAAAGTCGAAGTAATGCAATACTGGTTTTCAGTGGTCTGTTCACATTCGAAGCCGAGGCTTTTTACAGGCTATCCACTCAACACTGGTCAGCTCTTCATTTTCGTGTCCCCACAATCCAGATTTCAGAAATCATTGCAATCTCCACTACAGAATGTTCCATTCATTCACTGCGAGTCTGGAGTTTATCTGATTCTCCACTCCCGCCTGGTTAACATTACACCACTTGTGAATGTCCAAGTAAGCCAATGCTGGTTTTCAGAGGCCTGTTCATACTCGCAGCCGTGCTGTTTAATTGACAATTCACTCCACCCTGTTCAGCTCTTCATTGTCCCACCACACTACCAGCCTTCAGAAATCTTTGTTATCTCCACTACAGAATGTTCCATTCATTCACTGCGAATCTGGAATTCATCTGACTCTCAACTCCACGCAGGTTTTCATTACACCACTGTTGAATGTCCAAGTAACCCAATGCTGGTTTTCAGCGGCCTGTTCATATTCGCAGCCCTGCTGTTTACTTGGCTATCGATTCAAGCCTGGTCAGCTCTTCATTTTCCTGTCCACACAACACAGGCTTCAGAAATCATTGGAATCTCCTCTACAGAATGTTCCATTCATTCACTGCGAATGTGGAATTCAACTGACTCTCCACTCCATGCAGGTTTTCCTTACACCACTGATGAATGTCCAAGTAACCCAATGCTGGTTTTCAGCTGCATGTTCACACTCGCAGCCATGCTATACAATTGGCTTTCCACTAAATCCTGATTAGTTCTTGATTTTCCTTCCACACGACCCAGCCTTCAGAAATCGTTGGAATCTCCACTAGAGAATGTTCCATTCATTCACTGCGAATCTGGAATTCCTCTGAACCTCCACTCCCGGCAGGTTTTCGTTACACCACTGTTGAATGTCCAAGTAACCCAATGTTTTAAGTGTTTTCTTCACAAGCGCAGTGGTGCTGTTCAATTGGCTATCCACTCAACCCTGGCCAGCTCTACATTTTCCTGTCCACACCACAGAGACTGGAGAAATCATTGTTATCTCCACTACAGAATGTTCCATTCATTCACAGCGAATCTGGAATTCATCTGAATCTCCACTCCCGGCAGGTTTTCGTGACACCACTGGTAAATATCCAAGTAAGCCAATGCTGGTTTTAAGTGGCCTGCTCATACTCTCAGCCGTGCTGTTCAATTTGCTATCCACTCAACCCTCTTCAGCTCCATTTTCCTGTCCACATAACCCAAACTTCAGAAACAATTGGTATCTCCTCCACAGAATGTTCCATTCATTGACGGCAAATCTGAAATTCATCTAATTCTCAACTCCCGTCAGGTTTTCGTTACACCACTTGTGAATGTCCAACTAAGCCAAAGCTGGTTTTCAGTGGCCTGTTCTTACTACGAGACGTGCTGTTCATTTGGCTATCCATTCCACCCTGTTCAGCTCTACATTTTCGTGTCCACAAAACCCAGCCTTCAGAAATCATTGGAATCACCACTAGAGAATGTTCCATTCATTCACTGCGAATCTGGAATTCATCTGAATCTCCACTCCCGGCAGGTTTTCATTGCACCACTGCTGAATGTTCAAGTAACGCAATGATGGTTTTCAGCGGTCTATTCACACTCGAACCCGTGCT
Source organism: Sorex fumeus (assembly GCF_029834395.1). NCBI lineage: Eukaryota > Metazoa > Chordata > Mammalia > Eulipotyphla > Soricidae > Sorex > Sorex fumeus. The sequence continues at coordinate 1,114,937 of NW_026606257.1, read as the reverse complement.
GTTCACGGTCTAGCGACTCAACACTGGTGAGTTCTTCTTTTTCCAGTTCAGACAATGCAAACCTCAGAAACCATTGCAATCTACACTACAGAATGTTTCATTCATTCAGGCGAATCTTGAATTCATCTTGTTCTCCACTCCCAGCAGGTTTTCGTTTCACCACTGGTGAATGTCCAAGCAACCCAAGGCTGGTTTCAGCTGCGTGTTAACACTCGCAGCCGTGCTGTTCAATTGGCTATCCAGTGAACGCTGGTTAGCTCTTGATTTTCCTTCCACACACCGAGCCTTCAGAAATCATTCTTATCTCCACTTCAGAATGTTCCATTCGTTCCCTGCGAATCTGGAATTCCTCTGACTCTCCACACCAGGCAGATTTTCCTAACAACACTGGTGAATGACCAGGTAATCCAATGCTGGTTTTCAGCGGCTGTTCACACTCACAGCCTTGCTGTTCAATTGGCAATCCAGTCAAACCTAGTCAGCTCTTCATTTTCCTGTCCACACAACCCAGCGTTCAGAAATCATTGGAATCTCTACTACAGAAATTTCCATTCATTCACTGTGAATCTGGAAATACTCTGAATCTGCATTCCAGGAAGGCTTTCGTTACACCACTGATGAATGTCCAAGTAATGCAATGCTGCTTCTTAGTGGTCTGTTCACACTCGAAACCGTGCTGTTCATTGGCTATCCACTCAATATCGGTCAGCTCTTCAATATCCTGTCCAGACTATCCAGATTCCTAAATGTTGGCAATCACCACTACAGAATGTTCCATTCAATCACGCGAATCTGGAATTCATCAGAGTCTCCACTCCTGGAAGGTTTTCGTGACACCACTGGTAAATGTCCAAGGAAGACAATGCTGGTTTTAAGCCGCCTGCTAACACACTCAGCCGTGCTGTTCAATTTGCTATCCACCCAACCCTATTCAGCTCTACATTTTCCTGTCCTCATAACCCAACCTTCAGAAATAATTGGTATCTCCTCCACAGAATGTTCCGTTCATTCACTGCGAATCTTAAATTCATCTGACTCTCAACTCCCGGCGGGTTATCGTTACACCACTTGTGAATGTCCAAGTAAGCCAATGCTGGTTTTCAGTGGCCTGTTCATACTAAGAGACGTGCTGTTCATTTGGCTATCCACTCCACCCTGTTCAGCTCTACATTCTCGTGTCCACAAAACCCAGCCTTCAGAAATCATTGGAATCACCACTAGAGAATGTTCCATTCATTCACTGCGAATCTGGAATTCCTCTGAACCTCCACTCCTGGCAGGTTTTCGTTACGCCACTGGTGAATGTCCAAGTAACTCAATACTGGTTTTCAGAGGCATGTTCAACTCGCAGAAGTGCTGTTCAATGGGCTATCCACTCAATATTGGTCAGCTCTTCATTTTCCTCTCCACACAAACCAGCCTTCAGAAATCATTGGGCTCTCCACTACAGACTGTTCCATTCATTCACTGCGATTCTGCAATTCATCTGACTCTCCGCTCCAGGCAGGTTTTCATTACAGCACTGGTGAATGACCAAGTAATCCAATGCTGGTTTTCAGCCGCCTTTTCACACTCGCAGTGTGCTGTTCAATTGTCTATCCACTCAAACCTGGTCAGCCTTTCATTTTCTTTTCCACAATATCAGACTTCAGAAATCATTGGAATCGCCAGTACAGAATGTTCCATTCATTCACTGCCAATCTGGAATTCATCTGAATCTGCACTCCAGGTAGGCTTTCATTACACCACTTATGAATGTCCAAGTAACACAATGCTGGTTTTCAGCGGTCTGTTCACACTCTAAGCCCTGCTTTTTACTGGGTATCCACACAACTGTGGTCAGCTCTTCATTTTCATGTCCAAACAATCCAGACTTGAGAAATCATTGCAATCTCCAGTACAGAATGTTCCATTCATTCACTGCGAATCTGGAATTCAACTGAATCTCCACTACCTGCAGATTTATCTTACACCACTTGTGAATGTCCAAGTAAAACAATGCTGGTTTTCAGAGGCCTGTTCATGTTCGCAGTCGTGCTGTTCAATTGGCTATCCACTCAACCTGTTTTGCTCCTCATTTTCCTGTGCACACAACCCAGCCTTCAGAAATCATTGTAATCTCCACTACAGGATGTTCCATTCATTCACTGGGAATCTGGAATTCATCTGAATCTGCACTCCACGCAGGCTTTCGTTACACCACTGCTGAAAGTCGAAGTAATGCAATACTGGTTTTCAGTGGTCTGTTCACATTCGAAGCCGAGGCTTTTTACAGGCTATCCACTCAACACTGGTCAGCTCTTCATTTTCGTGTCCCCACAATCCAGATTTCAGAAATCATTGCAATCTCCACTACAGAATGTTCCATTCATTCACTGCGAGTCTGGAGTTTATCTGATTCTCCACTCCCGCCTGGTTAACATTACACCACTTGTGAATGTCCAAGTAAGCCAATGCTGGTTTTCAGAGGCCTGTTCATACTCGCAGCCGTGCTGTTTAATTGACAATTCACTCCACCCTGTTCAGCTCTTCATTGTCCCACCACACTACCAGCCTTCAGAAATCTTTGTTATCTCCACTACAGAATGTTCCATTCATTCACTGCGAATCTGGAATTCATCTGACTCTCAACTCCACGCAGGTTTTCATTACACCACTGTTGAATGTCCAAGTAACCCAATGCTGGTTTTCAGCGGCCTGTTCATATTCGCAGCCCTGCTGTTTACTTGGCTATCGATTCAAGCCTGGTCAGCTCTTCATTTTCCTGTCCACACAACACAGGCTTCAGAAATCATTGGAATCTCCTCTACAGAATGTTCCATTCATTCACTGCGAATGTGGAATTCAACTGACTCTCCACTCCATGCAGGTTTTCCTTACACCACTGATGAATGTCCAAGTAACCCAATGCTGGTTTTCAGCTGCATGTTCACACTCGCAGCCATGCTATACAATTGGCTTTCCACTAAATCCTGATTAGTTCTTGATTTTCCTTCCACACGACCCAGCCTTCAGAAATCGTTGGAATCTCCACTAGAGAATGTTCCATTCATTCACTGCGAATCTGGAATTCCTCTGAACCTCCACTCCCGGCAGGTTTTCGTTACACCACTGTTGAATGTCCAAGTAACCCAATGTTTTAAGTGTTTTCTTCACAAGCGCAGTGGTGCTGTTCAATTGGCTATCCACTCAACCCTGGCCAGCTCTACATTTTCCTGTCCACACCACAGAGACTGGAGAAATCATTGTTATCTCCACTACAGAATGTTCCATTCATTCACAGCGAATCTGGAATTCATCTGAATCTCCACTCCCGGCAGGTTTTCGTGACACCACTGGTAAATATCCAAGTAAGCCAATGCTGGTTTTAAGTGGCCTGCTCATACTCTCAGCCGTGCTGTTCAATTTGCTATCCACTCAACCCTCTTCAGCTCCATTTTCCTGTCCACATAACCCAAACTTCAGAAACAATTGGTATCTCCTCCACAGAATGTTCCATTCATTGACGGCAAATCTGAAATTCATCTAATTCTCAACTCCCGTCAGGTTTTCGTTACACCACTTGTGAATGTCCAACTAAGCCAAAGCTGGTTTTCAGTGGCCTGTTCTTACTACGAGACGTGCTGTTCATTTGGCTATCCATTCCACCCTGTTCAGCTCTACATTTTCGTGTCCACAAAACCCAGCCTTCAGAAATCATTGGAATCACCACTAGAGAATGTTCCATTCATTCACTGCGAATCTGGAATTCATCTGAATCTCCACTCCCGGCAGGTTTTCATTGCACCACTGCTGAATGTTCAAGTAACGCAATGATGGTTTTCAGCGGTCTATTCACACTCGAACCCGTGCTGTTCACGGTCTAGCGACTCAACACTGGTGAGTTCTTCTTTTTCCAGTTCAGACAATACAAACCTCAGAAACCATTGCAATCTACACTACAGAATGTTTCATTCATTCAGGCGAATCTTGAATTCATCTTGTTCTCCACTCCCAGCAGGTTTTCGTTTCACCACTGGTGAATGTCCAAGCAACCCAAGGCTGGTTTCAGCTGCGTGTTAACACTCGCAGCCGTGCTGTTCAATTGGCTATCCAGTGAACGCTGGTTAGCTCTTGATTTTCCTTCCACACACCGAGCCTTCAGAAATCATTCTTATCTCCACTTCAGAATGTTCCATTCGTTCCCTGCGAATCTGGAATTCCTCTGACTCTCCACACCAGGCAGATTTTCCTAACAACACTGGTGAATGACCAGGTAATCCAATGCTGGTTTTCAGCGGCTGTTCACACTCACAGCCTTGCTGTTCAATTGGCAATCCAGTCAAACCTAGTCAGCTCTTCATTTTCCTGTCCACACAACCCAGCGTTCAGAAATCATTGGAATCTCTACTACAGAAATTTCCATTCATTCACTGTGAATCTGGAAATACTCTGAATCTGCATTCCAGGAAGGCTTTCGTTACACCACTGATGAATGTCCAAGTAATGCAATGCTGCTTCTTAGTGGTCTGTTCACACTCGAAACCGTGCTGTTCATTGGCTATCCACTCAATATCGGTCAGCTCTTCAATATCCTGTCCAGACTATCCAGATTCCTAAATGTTGGCAATCACCACTACAGAATGTTCCATTCAATCACGCGAATCTGGAATTCATCAGAGTCTCCACTCCTGGAAGGTTTTCGTGACACCACTGGTAAATGTCCAAGGAAGACAATGCTGGTTTTAAGCCGCCTGCTAACACACTCAGCCGTGCTGTTCAATTTGCTATCCACCCAACCCTATTCAGCTCTACATTTTCCTGTCCTCATAACCCAACCTTCAGAAATAATTGGTATCTCCTCCACAGAATGTTCCGTTCATTCACTGCGAATCTTAAATTCATCTGACTCTCAACTCCCGGCGGGTTATCGTTACACCACTTGTGAATGTCCAAGTAAGCCAATGCTGGTTTTCAGTGGCCTGTTCATACTAAGAGACGTGCTGTTCATTTGGCTATCCACTCCACCCTGTTCAGCTCTACATTCTCGTGTCCACAAAACCCAGCCTTCAGAAATCATTGGAATCACCACTAGAGAATGTTCCATTCATTCACTGCGAATCTGGAATTCCTCTGAACCTCCACTCCTGGCAGGTTTTCGTTACGCCACTGGTGAATGTCCAAGTAACTCAAAACTGGTTTTCAGAGGCATGTTCAACTCGCAGAAGTGCTGTTCAATGGGCTATCCACTCAATATTGGTCAGCTCTTCATTTTCCTCTCCACACAAACCAGCCTTCAGAAATCATTGGGCTCTCCACTACAGACTGTTCCATTCATTCACTGCGATTCTGCAGTTCATCTGACTCTCCGCTCCAGGCAGGTTTTCATTACAGCACTGGTGAATGACCAAGTAATCCAATGCTGGTTTTCAGCCGCCTTTTCACACTCGCAGTGTGCTGTTCAATTGTCTATCCACTCAAACCTGGTCAGCCTTTCATTTTCTTTTCCACAATATCAGACTTCAGAAATCATTGGAATCGCCAGTACAGAATGTTCCATTCATTCACTGCCAGTCTGGAATTCATCTGAATCTGCACTCCAGGTAGGCTTTCATTACACCACTTATGAATGTCCAAGTAACACAATGCTGGTTTTCAGCGGTCTGTTCACACTCTAAGCCCTGCTTTTTACTGGGTATCCACACAACTGTGGTCAGCTCTTCATTTTCATGTCCAAACAATCCAGACTTGAGAAATCATTGCAATCTCCAGTACAGAATGTTCCATTCATTCACTGCGAATCTGTAATTCAACTGAATCTCCACTACCTGCAGATTTATCTTACACCACTTGTGAATGTCCAAGTAAAACAATGCTGGTTTTCAGAGGCCTGTTCATGTTCGCAGTCGTGCTGTTCAATTGGCTATCCACTCAACCTGTTTTGCTCCTCATTTTCCTGTGCACACAACCCAGCCTTCAGAAATCATTGTAATCTCCACTACAGGATGTTCCATTCATTCACTGGGAATCTGGAATTCATCTGAATCTGCACTCCACGCAGGCTTTCGTTACACCACTGCTGAAAGTCGAAGTAATGCAATACTGGTTTTCAGTGGTCTGTTCACATTCGAAGCCGAGGCTTTTTACAGGCTATCCACTCAACACTGGTCAGCTCTTCATTTTCGTGTCCCCACAATCCAGATTTCAGAAATCATTGCAATCTCCACTACAGAATGTTCCATTCATTCACTGCGAGTCTGGAGTTTATCTGATTCTCCACTCCCGCCTGGTTAACATTACACCACTTGTGAATGTCCAAGTAAGCCAATGCTGGTTTTCAGAGGCCTGTTCATACTCGCAGCCGTGCTGTTTAATTGACAATTCACTCCACCCTGTTCAGCTCTTCATTGTCCCACCACACTACCAGCCTTCAGAAATCTTTGTTATCTCCACTACAGAATGTTCCATTCATTCACTGCGAATCTGGAATTCATCTGACTCTCAACTCCACGCAGGTTTTCATTACACCACTGTTGAATGTCCAAGTAACCCAATGCTGGTTTTCAGCGGCCTGTTCATATTCGCAGCCCTGCTGTTTACTTGGCTATCGATTCAAGCCTGGTCAGCTCTTCATTTTCCTGTCCACACAACACAGGCTTCAGAAATCATTGGAATCTCCTCTACAGAATGTTCCATTCATTCACTGCGAATGTGGAATTCAACTGACTCTCCACTCCATGCAGGTTTTCCTTACACCACTGATGAATGTCCAAGTAACCCAATGCTGGTTTTCAGCTGCATGTTCACACTCGCAGCCATGCTATACAATTGGCTTTCCACTAAATCCTGATTAGTTCTTGATTTTCCTTCCACACGACCCAGCCTTCAGAAATCGTTGGAATCTCCACTAGAGAATGTTCCATTCATTCACTGCGAATCTGGAATTCCTCTGAACCTCCACTCCCGGCAGGTTTTCGTTACACCACTGTTGAATGTCCAAGTAACCCAATGTTTTAAGTGTTTTCTTCACAAGCGCAGTGGTGCTGTTCAATTGGCTATCCACTCAACCCTGGCCAGCTCTACATTTTCCTGTCCACACCACAGAGACTGGAGAAATCATTGTTATCTCCACTACAGAATGTTCCATTCATTCACAGCGAATCTGGAATTCATCTGAATCTCCACTCCCGGCAGGTTTTCGTGACACCACTGGTAAATATCCAAGTAAGCCAATGCTGGTTTTAAGTGGCCTGCTCATACTCTCAGCCGTGCTGTTCAATTTGCTATCCACTCAACCCTCTTCAGCTCCATTTTCCTGTCCACATAACCCAAACTTCAGAAACAATTGGTATCTCCTCCACAGAATGTTCCATTCATTGACGGCAAATCTGAAATTCATCTAATTCTCAACTCCCGTCAGGTTTTCGTTACACCACTTGTGAATGTCCAATTAAGCCAAAGCTGGTTTTCAGTGGCCTGTTCTTACTACGAGACGTGCTGTTCATTTGGCTATCCATTCCACCCTGTTCAGCTCTACATTTTCGTGTCCACAAAACCCAGCCTTCAGAAATCATTGGAATCACCACTAGAGAATGTTCCATTCATTCACTGCGAATCTGGAATTCATCTGAATCTCCACTCCCGGCAGGTTTTCATTGCACCACTGCTGAATGTTCAAGTAACGCAATGATGGTTTTCAGCGGTCTATTCACACTCGAACCCGTGCTGTTCACGGTCTAGCGACTCAACACTGGTGAGTTCTTCTTTTTCCAGTTCAGACAATACAAACCTCAGAAACCATTGCAATCTACACTACAGAATGTTTCATTCATTCAGGCGAATCTTGAATTCATCTTGTTCTCCACTCCCAGCAGGTTTTCGTTTCACCACTGGTGAATGTCCAAGCAACCCAAGGCTGGTTTCAGCTGCGTGTTAACACTCGCAGCCGTGCTGTTCAATTGGCTATCCAGTGAACGCTGGTTAGCTCTTGATTTTCCTTCCACACACCGAGCCTTCAGAAATCATTCTTATCTCCACTTCAGAATGTTCCATTCGTTCCCTGCGAATCTGGAATTCCTCTGACTCTTCACACCAGGCAGATTTTCCTAACAACACTGGTGAATGACCAGGTAATCCAATGCTGGTTTTCAGCGGCTGTTCACACTCACAGCCTTGCTGTTCAATTGGCAATCCAGTCAAACCTAGTCAGCTCTTCATTTTCCTGTCCACACAACCCAGCGTTCAGAAATCATTGGAATCTCTACTACAGAAATTTCCATTCATTCACTGTGAATCTGGAAATACTCTGAATCTGCATTCCAGGAAGGCTTTCGTTACACCACTGATGAATGTCCAAGTAATGCAATGCTGCTTCTTAGTGGTCTGTTCACACTCGAAACCGTGCTGTTCATTGGCTATCCACTCAATATCGGTCAGCTCTTCAATATCCTGTCCAGACTATCCAGATTCCTAAATGTTGGCAATCACCACTACAGAATGTTCCATTCAATCACGCGAATCTGGAATTCATCAGAGTCTCCACTCCTGGAAGGTTTTCGTGACACCACTGGTAAATGTCCAAGGAAGACAATGCTGGTTTTAAGCCGCCTGCTAACACACTCAGCCGTGCTGTTCAATTTGCTATCCACCCAACCCTATTCAGCTCTACATTTTCCTGTCCTCATAACCCAACCTTCAGAAATAATTGGTATCTCCTCCACAGAATGTTCCGTTCATTCACTGCGAATCTTAAATTCATCTGACTCTCAACTCCCGGCGGGTTATCGTTACACCACTTGTGAATGTCCAAGTAAGCCAATGCTGGTTTTCAGTGGCCTGTTCATACTAAGAGACGTGCTGTTCATTTGGCTATCCACTCCACCCTGTTCAGCTCTACATTCTCGTGTCCACAAAACCCAGCCTTCAGAAATCATTGGAATCACCACTAGAGAATGTTCCATTCATTCACTGCGAATCTGGAATTCCTCTGAACCTCCACTCCTGGCAGGTTTTCGTTACGCCACTGGTGAATGTCCAAGTAACTCAAAACTGGTTTTCAGAGGCATGTTCAACTCGCAGAAGTGCTGTTCAATGGGCTATCCACTCAATATTGGTCAGCTCTTCATTTTCCTCTCCACACAAACCAGCCTTCAGAAATCATTGGGCTCTCCACTACAGACTGTTCCATTCATTCACTGCGATTCTGCAGTTCATCTGACTCTCCGCTCCAGGCAGGTTTTCATTACAGCACTGGTGAATGACCAAGTAATCCAATGCTGGTTTTCAGCCGCCTTTTCACACTCGCAGTGTGCTGTTCAATTGTCTATCCACTCAAACCTGGTCAGCCTTTCATTTTCTTTTCCACAATATCAGACTTCAGAAATCATTGGAATCGCCAGTACAGAATGTTCCATTCATTCACTGCCAGTCTGGAATTCATCTGAATCTGCACTCCAGGTAGGCTTTCATTACACCACTTATGAATGTCCAAGTAACACAATGCTGGTTTTCAGCGGTCTGTTCACACTCTAAGCCCTGCTTTTTACTGGGTATCCACACAACTGTGGTCAGCTCTTCATTTTCATGTCCAAACAATCCAGACTTGAGAAATCATTGCAATCTCCAGTACAGAATGTTCCATTCATTCACTGCGAATCTGTAATTCAACTGAATCTCCACTACCTGCAGATTTATCTTACACCACTTGTGAATGTCCAAGTAAAACAATGCTGGTTTTCAGAGGCCTGTTCATGTTCGCAGTCGTGCTGTTCAATTGGCTATCCACTCAACCTGTTTTGCTCCTCATTTTCCTGTGCACACAACCCAGCCTTCAGAAATCATTGTAATCTCCACTACAGGATGTTCCATTCATTCACTGGGAATCTGGAATTCATCTGAATCTGCACTCCACGCAGGCTTTCGTTACACCACTGCTGAAAGTCGAAGTAATGCAATACTGGTTTTCAGTGGTCTGTTCACATTCGAAGCCGAGGCTTTTTACAGGCTATCCACTCAACACTGGTCAGCTCTTCATTTTCGTGTCCCCACAATCCAGATTTCAGAAATCATTGCAATCTCCACTACAGAATGTTCCATTCATTCACTGCGAGTCTGGAGTTTATCTGATTCTCCACTCCCGCCTGGTTAACATTACACCACTTGTGAATGTCCAAGTAAGCCAATGCTGGTTTTCAGAGGCCTGTTCATACTCGCAGCCGTGCTGTTTAATTGACAATTCACTCCACCCTGTTCAGCTCTTCATTGTCCCACCACACTACCAGCCTTCAGAAATCTTTGTTATCTCCACTACAGAATGTTCCATTCATTCACTGCGAATCTGGAATTCATCTGACTCTCAACTCCACGCAGGTTTTCATTACACCACTGTTGAATGTCCAAGTAACCCAATGCTGGTTTTCAGCGGCCTGTTCATATTCGCAGCCCTGCTGTTTACTTGGCTATCGATTCAAGCCTGGTCAGCTCTTCATTTTCCTGTCCACACAACACAGGCTTCAGAAATCATTGGAATCTCCTCTACAGAATGTTCCATTCATTCACTGCGAATGTGGAATTCAACTGACTCTCCACTCCATGCAGGTTTTCCTTACACCACTGATGAATGTCCAAGTAACCCAATGCTGGTTTTCAGCTGCATGTTCACACTCGCAGCCATGCTATACAATTGGCTTTCCACTAAATCCTGATTAGTTCTTGATTTTCCTTCCACACGACCCAGCCTTCAGAAATCGTTGGAATCTCCACTAGAGAATGTTCCATTCATTCACTGCGAATCTGGAATTCCTCTGAACCTCCACTCCCGGCAGGTTTTCGTTACACCACTGTTGAATGTCCAAGTAACCCAATGTTTTAAGTGTTTTCTTCACAAGCGCAGTGGTGCTGTTCAATTGGCTATCCACTCAACCCTGGCCAGCTCTACATTTTCCTGTCCACACCACAGAGACTGGAGAAATCATTGTTATCTCCACTACAGAATGTTCCATTCATTCACAGCGAATCTGGAATTCATCTGAATCTCCACTCCCGGCAGGTTTTCGTGACACCACTGGTAAATATCCAAGTAAGCCAATGCTGGTTTTAAGTGGCCTGCTCATACTCTCAGCCGTGCTGTTCAATTTGCTATCCACTCAACCCTCTTCAGCTCCATTTTCCTGTCCACATAACCCAAACTTCAGAAACAATTGGTATCTCCTACACAGAATGTTCCATTCATTGACGGCAAATCTGAAATTCATCTAATTCTCAACTCCCGTCAGGTTTTCGTTACACCACTTGTGAATGTCCAACTAAGCCAAAGCTGGTTTTCAGTGGCCTGTTCTTACTACGAGACGTGCTGTTCATTTGGCTATCCATTCCACCCTGTTCAGCTCTACATTTTCGTGTCCACAAAACCCAGCCTTCAGAAATCATTGGAATCACCACTAGAGAATGTTCCATTCATTCACTGCGAATCTGGAATTCATCTGAATCTCCACTCCCGGCAGGTTTTCATTGCACCACTGCTGAATGTTCAAGTAACGCAATGATGGTTTTCAGCGGTCTATTCACACTCGAACCCGTGCTGTTCACGGTCTAGCGACTCAACACTGGTGAGTTCTTCTTTTTCCAGTTCAGACAATGCAAACCTCAGAAACCATTGCAATCTACACTACAGAATGTTTCATTCATTCAGGCGAATCTTGAATTCATCTTGTTCTCCACTCCCAGCAGGTTTTCGTTTCACCACTGGTGAATGTCCAAGCAACCCAAGGCTGGTTTCAGCTGCGTGTTAACACTCGCAGCCGTGCTGTTCAATTGGCTATCCAGTGAACGCTGGTTAGCTCTTGATTTTCCTTCCACACACCGAGCCTTCAGAAATCATTCTTATCTCCACTTCAGAATGTTCCATTCGTTCCCTGCGAATCTGGAATTCCTCTGACTCTCCACACCAGGCAGATTTTCCTAACAACACTGGTGAATGACCAGGTAATCCAATGCTGGTTTTCAGCGGCTGTTCACACTCACAGCCTTGCTGTTCAATTGGCAATCCAGTCAAACCTAGTCAGCTCTTCATTTTCCTGTCCACACAACCCAGCGTTCAGAAATCATTGGAATCTCTACTACAGAAATTTCCATTCATTCACTGTGAATCTGGAAATACTCTGAATCTGCATTCCAGGAAGGCTTTCGTTACACCACTGATGAATGTCCAAGTAATGCAATGCTGCTTCTTAGTGGTCTGTTCACACTCGAAACCGTGCTGTTCATTGGCTATCCACTCAATATCGGTCAGCTCTTCAATATCCTGTCCAGACTATCCAGATTCCTAAATGTTGGCAATCACCACTACAGAATGTTCCATTCAATCACGCGAATCTGGAATTCATCAGAGTCTCCACTCCTGGAAGGTTTTCGTGACACCACTGGTAAATGTCCAAGGAAGACAATGCTGGTTTTAAGCCGCCTGCTAACACACTCAGCCGTGCTGTTCAATTTGCTATCCACCCAACCCTATTCAGCTCTACATTTTCCTGTCCTCATAACCCAACCTTCAGAAATAATTGGTATCTCCTCCACAGAATGTTCCGTTCATTCACTGCGAATCTTAAATTCATCTGACTCTCAACTCCCGGCGGGTTATCGTTACACCACTTGTGAATGTCCAAGTAAGCCAATGCTGGTTTTCAGTGGCCTGTTCATACTAAGAGACGTGCTGTTCATTTGGCTATCCACTCCACCCTGTTCAGCTCTACATTCTCGTGTCCACAAAACCCAGCCTTCAGAAATCATTGGAATCACCACTAGAGAATGTTCCATTCATTCACTGCGAATCTGGAATTCCTCTGAACCTCCACTCCTGGCAGGTTTTCGTTACGCCACTGGTGAATGTCCAAGTAACTCAATACTGGTTTTCAGAGGCATGTTCAACTCGCAGAAGTGCTGTTCAATGGGCTATCCACTCAATATTGGTCAGCTCTTCATTTTCCTCTCCACACAAACCAGCCTTCAGAAATCATTGGGCTCTCCACTACAGACTGTTCCATTCATTCACTGCGATTCTGCAATTCATCTGACTCTCCGCTCCAGGCAGGTTTTCATTACAGCACTGGTGAATGACCAAGTAATCCAATGCTGGTTTTCAGCCGCCTTTTCACACTCGCAGTGTGCTGTTCAATTGTCTATCCACTCAAACCTGGTCAGCCTTTCATTTTCTTTTCCACAATATCAGACTTCAGAAATCATTGGAATCGCCAGTACAGAATGTTCCATTCATTCACTGCCAATCTGGAATTCATCTGAATCTGCACTCCAGGTAGGCTTTCATTACACCACTTATGAATGTCCAAGTAACACAATGCTGGTTTTCAGCGGTCTGTTCACACTCTAAGCCCTGCTTTTTACTGGGTATCCACACAACTGTGGTCAGCTCTTCATTTTCATGTCCAAACAATCCAGACTTGAGAAATCATTGCAATCTCCAGTACAGAATGTTCCATTCATTCACTGCGAATCTGGAATTCAACTGAATCTCCACTACCTGCAGATTTATCTTACACCACTTGTGAATGTCCAAGTAAAACAATGCTGGTTTTCAGAGGCCTGTTCATGTTCGCAGTCGTGCTGTTCAATTGGCTATCCACTCAACCTGTTTTGCTCCTCATTTTCCTGTGCACACAACCCAGCCTTCAGAAATCATTGTAATCTCCACTACAGGATGTTCCATTCATTCACTGGGAATCTGGAATTCATCTGAATCTGCACTCCACGCAGGCTTTCGTTACACCACTGCTGAAAGTCGAAGTAATGCAATACTGGTTTTCAGTGGTCTGTTCACATTCGAAGCCGAGGCTTTTTACAGGCTATCCACTCAACACTGGTCAGCTCTTCATTTTCGTGTCCCCACAATCCAGATTTCAGAAATCATTGCAATCTCCACTACAGAATGTTCCATTCATTCACTGCGAGTCTGGAGTTTATCTGATTCTCCACTCCCGCCTGGTTAACATTACACCACTTGTGAATGTCCAAGTAAGCCAATGCTGGTTTTCAGAGGCCTGTTCATACTCGCAGCCGTGCTGTTTAATTGACAATTCACTCCACCCTGTTCAGCTCTTCATTGTCCCACCACACTACCAGCCTTCAGAAATCTTTGTTATCTCCACTACAGAATGTTCCATTCATTCACTGCGAATCTGGAATTCATCTGACTCTCAACTCCACGCAGGTTTTCATTACACCACTGTTGAATGTCCAAGTAACCCAATGCTGGTTTTCAGCGGCCTGTTCATATTCGCAGCCCTGCTGTTTACTTGGCTATCGATTCAAGCCTGGTCAGCTCTTCATTTTCCTGTCCACACAACACAGGCTTCAGAAATCATTGGAATCTCCTCTACAGAATGTTCCATTCATTCACTGCGAATGTGGAATTCAACTGACTCTCCACTCCATGCAGGTTTTCCTTACACCACTGATGAATGTCCAAGTAACCCAATGCTGGTTTTCAGCTGCATGTTCACACTCGCAGCCATGCTATACAATTGGCTTTCCACTAAATCCTGATTAGTTCTTGATTTTCCTTCCACACGACCCAGCCTTCAGAAATCGTTGGAATCTCCACTAGAGAATGTTCCATTCATTCACTGCGAATCTGGAATTCCTCTGAACCTCCACTCCCGGCAGGTTTTCGTTACACCACTGTTGAATGTCCAAGTAACCCAATGTTTTAAGTGTTTTCTTCACAAGCGCAGTGGTGCTGTTCAATTGGCTATCCACTCAACCCTGGCCAGCTCTACATTTTCCTGTCCACACCACAGAGACTGGAGAAATCATTGTTATCTCCACTACAGAATGTTCCATTCATTCACAGCGAATCTGGAATTCATCTGAATCTCCACTCCCGGCAGGTTTTCGTGACACCACTGGTAAATATCCAAGTAAGCCAATGCTGGTTTTAAGTGGCCTGCTCATACTCTCAGCCGTGCTGTTCAATTTGCTATCCACTCAACCCTCTTCAGCTCCATTTTCCTGTCCACATAACCCAAACTTCAGAAACAATTGGTATCTCCTCCACAGAATGTTCCATTCATTGACGGCAAATCTGAAATTCATCTAATTCTCAACTCCCGTCAGGTTTTCGTTACACCACTTGTGAATGTCCAATTAAGCCAAAGCTGGTTTTCAGTGGCCTGTTCTTACTACGAGACGTGCTGTTCATTTGGCTATCCATTCCACCCTGTTCAGCTCTACATTTTCGTGTCCACAAAACCCAGCCTTCAGAAATCATTGGAATCACCACTAGAGAATGTTCCATTCATTCACTGCGAATCTGGAATTCATCTGAATCTCCACTCCCGGCAGGTTTTCATTGCACCACTGCTGAATGTTCAAGTAACGCAATGATGGTTTTCAGCGGTCTATTCACACTCGAACCCGTGCTGTTCACGGTCTAGCGACTCAACACTGGTGAGTTCTTCTTTTTCCAGTTCAGACAATACAAACCTCAGAAACCATTGCAATCTACACTACAGAATGTTTCATTCATTCAGGCGAATCTTGAATTCATCTTGTTCTCCACTCCCAGCAGGTTTTCGTTTCACCACTGGTGAATGTCCAAGCAACCCAAGGCTGGTTTCAGCTGCGTGTTAACACTCGCAGCCGTGCTGTTCAATTGGCTATCCAGTGAATGCTGGTTAGCTCTTGATTTTCCTTCCACACACCGAGCCTTCAGAAATCATTCTTATCTCCACTTCAGAATGTTCCATTCGTTCCCTGCGAATCTGGAATTCCTCTGACTCTCCACACCAGGCAGATTTTCCTAACAACACTGGTGAATGACCAGGTAATCCAATGCTGGTTTTCAGCGGCTGTTCACACTCACAGCCTTGCTGTTCAATTGGCAATCCAGTCAAACCTAGTCAGCTCTTCATTTTCCTGTCCACACAACCCAGCGTTCAGAAATCATTGGAATCTCTACTACAGAAATTTCCATTCATTCACTGTGAATCTGGAAATACTCTGAATCTGCATTCCAGGAAGGCTTTCGTTACACCACTGATGAATGTCCAAGTAATGCAATGCTGCTTCTTAGTGGTCTGTTCACACTCGAAACCGTGCTGTTCATTGGCTATCCACTCAATATCGGTCAGCTCTTCAATATCCTGTCCAGACTATCCAGATTCCTAAATGTTGGCAATCACCACTACAGAATGTTCCATTCAATCACGCGAATCTGGAATTCATCAGAGTCTCCACTCCTGGAAGGTTTTCGTGACACCACTGGTAAATGTCCAAGGAAGACAATGCTGGTTTTAAGCCGCCTGCTAACACACTCAGCCGTGCTGTTCAATTTGCTATCCACCCAACCCTATTCATCTCTACATTTTCCTGTCCTCATAACCCAACCTTCAGAAATAATTGGTATCTCCTCCACAGAATGTTCCGTTCATTCACTGCGAATCTTAAATTCATCTGACTCTCAACTCCCGGCGGGTTATCGTTACACCACTTGTGAATGTCCAAGTAAGCCAATGCTGGTTTTCAGTGGCCTGTTCATACTAAGAGACGTGCTGTTCATTTGGCTATCCACTCCACCCTGTTCAGCTCTACATTCTCGTGTCCACAAAACCCAGCCTTCAGAAATCATTGGAATCACCACTAGAGAATGTTCCATTCATTCACTGCGAATCTGGAATTCCTCTGAACCTCCACTCCTGGCAGGTTTTCGTTACGCCACTGGTGAATGTCCAAGTAACTCAATACTGGTTTTCAGAGGCATGTTCAACTCGCAGAAGTGCTGTTCAATGGGCTATCCACTCAATATTGGTCAGCTCTTCATTTTCCTCTCCACACAAACCAGCCTTCAGAAATCATTGGGCTCTCCACTACAGACTGTTCCATTCATTCACTGCGATTCTGCAATTCATCTGACTCTCCGCTCCAGGCAGGTTTTCATTACAGCACTGGTGAATGACCAAGTAATCCAATGCTGGTTTTCAGCCGCCTTTTCACACTCGCAGTGTGCTGTTCAATTGTCTATCCACTCAAACCTGGTCAGCCTTTCATTTTCTTTTCCACAATATCAGACTTCAGAAATCATTGGAATCGCCAGTACAGAATGTTCCATTCATTCACTGCCAATCTGGAATTCATCTGAATCTGCACTCCAGGTAGGCTTTCATTACACCACTTATGAATGTCCAAGTAACACAATGCTGGTTTTCAGCGGTCTGTTCACACTCTAAGCCCTGCTTTTTACTGGGTATCCACACAACTGTGGTCAGCTCTTCATTTTCATGTCCAAACAATCCAGACTTGAGAAATCATT
Organism: Sorex fumeus; assembly: GCF_029834395.1. NCBI lineage: Eukaryota > Metazoa > Chordata > Mammalia > Eulipotyphla > Soricidae > Sorex > Sorex fumeus. The sequence continues at coordinate 1,097,638 of NW_026606257.1, read as the reverse complement.
GCAATCTCCAGTACAGAATGTTCCATTCATTCACTGCGAATCTGGAATTCAACTGAATCTCCACTACCTGCAGATTTATCTTACACCACTTGTGAATGTCCAAGTAAAACAATGCTGGTTTTCAGAGGCCTGTTCATGTTCGCAGTCGTGCTGTTCAATTGGCTATCCACTCAACCTGTTTTGCTCCTCATTTTCCTGTGCACACAACCCAGCCTTCAGAAATCATTGTAATCTCCACTACAGGATGTTCCATTCATTCACTGGGAATCTGGAATTCATCTGAATCTGCACTCCACGCAGGCTTTCGTTACACCACTGCTGAAAGTCGAAGTAATGCAATACTGGTTTTCAGTGGTCTGTTCACATTCGAAGCCGAGGCTTTTTACAGGCTATCCACTCAACACTGGTCAGCTCTTCATTTTCGTGTCCCCACAATCCAGATTTCAGAAATCATTGCAATCTCCACTACAGAATGTTCCATTCATTCACTGCGAGTCTGGAGTTTATCTGATTCTCCACTCCCGCCTGGTTAACATTACACCACTTGTGAATGTCCAAGTAAGCCAATGCTGGTTTTCAGAGGCCTGTTCATACTCGCAGCCGTGCTGTTTAATTGACAATTCACTCCACCCTGTTCAGCTCTTCATTGTCCCACCACACTACCAGCCTTCAGAAATCTTTGTTATCTCCACTACAGAATGTTCCATTCATTCACTGCGAATCTGGAATTCATCTGACTCTCAACTCCACGCAGGTTTTCATTACACCACTGTTGAATGTCCAAGTAACCCAATGCTGGTTTTCAGCGGCCTGTTCATATTCGCAGCCCTGCTGTTTACTTGGCTATCGATTCAAGCCTGGTCAGCTCTTCATTTTCCTGTCCACACAACACAGGCTTCAGAAATCATTGGAATCTCCTCTACAGAATGTTCCATTCATTCACTGCGAATGTGGAATTCAACTGACTCTCCACTCCATGCAGGTTTTCCTTACACCACTGATGAATGTCCAAGTAACCCAATGCTGGTTTTCAGCTGCATGTTCACACTCGCAGCCATGCTATACAATTGGCTTTCCACTAAATCCTGATTAGTTCTTGATTTTCCTTCCACACGACCCAGCCTTCAGAAATCGTTGGAATCTCCACTAGAGAATGTTCCATTCATTCACTGCGAATCTGGAATTCCTCTGAACCTCCACTCCCGGCAGGTTTTCGTTACACCACTGTTGAATGTCCAAGTAACCCAATGTTTTAAGTGTTTTCTTCACAAGCGCAGTGGTGCTGTTCAATTGGCTATCCACTCAACCCTGGCCAGCTCTACATTTTCCTGTCCACACCACAGAGACTGGAGAAATCATTGTTATCTCCACTACAGAATGTTCCATTCATTCACAGCGAATCTGGAATTCATCTGAATCTCCACTCCCGGCAGGTTTTCGTGACACCACTGGTAAATATCCAAGTAAGCCAATGCTGGTTTTAAGTGGCCTGCTCATACTCTCAGCCGTGCTGTTCAATTTGCTATCCACTCAACCCTCTTCAGCTCCATTTTCCTGTCCACATAACCCAAACTTCAGAAACAATTGGTATCTCCTCCACAGAATGTTCCATTCATTGACGGCAAATCTGAAATTCATCTAATTCTCAACTCCCGTCAGGTTTTCGTTACACCACTTGTGAATGTCCAATTAAGCCAAAGCTGGTTTTCAGTGGCCTGTTCTTACTACGAGACGTGCTGTTCATTTGGCTATCCATTCCACCCTGTTCAGCTCTACATTTTCGTGTCCACAAAACCCAGCCTTCAGAAATCATTGGAATCACCACTAGAGAATGTTCCATTCATTCACTGCGAATCTGGAATTCATCTGAATCTCCACTCCCGGCAGGTTTTCATTGCACCACTGCTGAATGTTCAAGTAACGCAATGATGGTTTTCAGCGGTCTATTCACACTCGAACCCGTGCTGTTCACGGTCTAGCGACTCAACACTGGTGAGTTCTTCTTTTTCCAGTTCAGACAATACAAACCTCAGAAACCATTGCAATCTACACTACAGAATGTTTCATTCATTCAGGCGAATCTTGAATTCATCTTGTTCTCCACTCCCAGCAGGTTTTCGTTTCACCACTGGTGAATGTCCAAGCAACCCAAGGCTGGTTTCAGCTGCGTGTTAACACTCGCAGCCGTGCTGTTCAATTGGCTATCCAGTGAATGCTGGTTAGCTCTTGATTTTCCTTCCACACACCGAGCCTTCAGAAATCATTCTTATCTCCACTTCAGAATGTTCCATTCGTTCCCTGCGAATCTGGAATTCCTCTGACTCTCCACACCAGGCAGATTTTCCTAACAACACTGGTGAATGACCAGGTAATCCAATGCTGGTTTTCAGCGGCTGTTCACACTCACAGCCTTGCTGTTCAATTGGCAATCCAGTCAAACCTAGTCAGCTCTTCATTTTCCTGTCCACACAACCCAGCGTTCAGAAATCATTGGAATCTCTACTACAGAAATTTCCATTCATTCACTGTGAATCTGGAAATACTCTGAATCTGCATTCCAGGAAGGCTTTCGTTACACCACTGATGAATGTCCAAGTAATGCAATGCTGCTTCTTAGTGGTCTGTTCACACTCGAAACCGTGCTGTTCATTGGCTATCCACTCAATATCGGTCAGCTCTTCAATATCCTGTCCAGACTATCCAGATTCCTAAATGTTGGCAATCACCACTACAGAATGTTCCATTCAATCACGCGAATCTGGAATTCATCAGAGTCTCCACTCCTGGAAGGTTTTCGTGACACCACTGGTAAATGTCCAAGGAAGACAATGCTGGTTTTAAGCCGCCTGCTAACACACTCAGCCGTGCTGTTCAATTTGCTATCCACCCAACCCTATTCATCTCTACATTTTCCTGTCCTCATAACCCAACCTTCAGAAATAATTGGTATCTCCTCCACAGAATGTTCCGTTCATTCACTGCGAATCTTAAATTCATCTGACTCTCAACTCCCGGCGGGTTATCGTTACACCACTTGTGAATGTCCAAGTAAGCCAATGCTGGTTTTCAGTGGCCTGTTCATACTAAGAGACGTGCTGTTCATTTGGCTATCCACTCCACCCTGTTCAGCTCTACATTCTCGTGTCCACAAAACCCAGCCTTCAGAAATCATTGGAATCACCACTAGAGAATGTTCCATTCATTCACTGCGAATCTGGAATTCCTCTGAACCTCCACTCCTGGCAGGTTTTCGTTACGCCACTGGTGAATGTCCAAGTAACTCAATACTGGTTTTCAGAGGCATGTTCAACTCGCAGAAGTGCTGTTCAATGGGCTATCCACTCAATATTGGTCAGCTCTTCATTTTCCTCTCCACACAAACCAGCCTTCAGAAATCATTGGGCTCTCCACTACAGACTGTTCCATTCATTCACTGCGATTCTGCAATTCATCTGACTCTCCGCTCCAGGCAGGTTTTCATTACAGCACTGGTGAATGACCAAGTAATCCAATGCTGGTTTTCAGCCGCCTTTTCACACTCGCAGTGTGCTGTTCAATTGTCTATCCACTCAAACCTGGTCAGCCTTTCATTTTCTTTTCCACAATATCAGACTTCAGAAATCATTGGAATCGCCAGTACAGAATGTTCCATTCATTCACTGCCAATCTGGAATTCATCTGAATCTGCACTCCAGGTAGGCTTTCATTACACCACTTATGAATGTCCAAGTAACACAATGCTGGTTTTCAGCGGTCTGTTCACACTCTAAGCCCTGCTTTTTACTGGGTATCCACACAACTGTGGTCAGCTCTTCATTTTCATGTCCAAACAATCCAGACTTGAGAAATCATTGCAATCTCCAGTACAGAATGTTCCATTCATTCACTGCGAATCTGGAATTCAACTGAATCTCCACTACCTGCAGATTTATCTTACACCACTTGTGAATGTCCAAGTAAAACAATGCTGGTTTTCAGAGGCCTGTTCATGTTCGCAGTCGTGCTGTTCAATTGGCTATCCACTCAACCTGTTTTGCTCCTCATTTTCCTGTGCACACAACCCAGCCTTCAGAAATCATTGTAATCTCCACTACAGGATGTTCCATTCATTCACTGGGAATCTGGAATTCATCTGAATCTGCACTCCACGCAGGCTTTCGTTACACCACTGCTGAAAGTCGAAGTAATGCAATACTGGTTTTCAGTGGTCTGTTCACATTCGAAGCCGAGGCTTTTTACAGGCTATCCACTCAACACTGGTCAGCTCTTCATTTTCGTGTCCCCACAATCCAGATTTCAGAAATCATTGCAATCTCCACTACAGAATGTTCCATTCATTCACTGCGAGTCTGGAGTTTATCTGATTCTCCACTCCCGCCTGGTTAACATTACACCACTTGTGAATGTCCAAGTAAGCCAATGCTGGTTTTCAGAGGCCTGTTCATACTCGCAGCCGTGCTGTTTAATTGACAATTCACTCCACCCTGTTCAGCTCTTCATTGTCCCACCACACTACCAGCCTTCAGAAATCTTTGTTATCTCCACTACAGAATGTTCCATTCATTCACTGCGAATCTGGAATTCATCTGACTCTCAACTCCACGCAGGTTTTCATTACACCACTGTTGAATGTCCAAGTAACCCAATGCTGGTTTTCAGCGGCCTGTTCATATTCGCAGCCCTGCTGTTTACTTGGCTATCGATTCAAGCCTGGTCAGCTCTTCATTTTCCTGTCCACACAACACAGGCTTCAGAAATCATTGGAATCTCCTCTACAGAATGTTCCATTCATTCACTGCGAATGTGGAATTCAACTGACTCTCCACTCCATGCAGGTTTTCCTTACACCACTGATGAATGTCCAAGTAACCCAATGCTGGTTTTCAGCTGCATGTTCACACTCGCAGCCATGCTATACAATTGGCTTTCCACTAAATCCTGATTAGTTCTTGATTTTCCTTCCACACGACCCAGCCTTCAGAAATCGTTGGAATCTCCACTAGAGAATGTTCCATTCATTCACTGCGAATCTGGAATTCCTCTGAACCTCCACTCCCGGCAGGTTTTCGTTACACCACTGTTGAATGTCCAAGTAACCCAATGTTTTAAGTGTTTTCTTCACAAGCGCAGTGGTGCTGTTCAATTGGCTATCCACTCAACCCTGGCCAGCTCTACATTTTCCTGTCCACACCACAGAGACTGGAGAAATCATTGTTATCTCCACTACAGAATGTTCCATTCATTCACAGCGAATCTGGAATTCATCTGAATCTCCACTCCCGGCAGGTTTTCGTGACACCACTGGTAAATATCCAAGTAAGCCAATGCTGGTTTTAAGTGGCCTGCTCATACTCTCAGCCGTGCTGTTCAATTTGCTATCCACTCAACCCTCTTCAGCTCCATTTTCCTGTCCACATAACCCAAACTTCAGAAACAATTGGTATCTCCTCCACAGAATGTTCCATTCATTGACGGCAAATCTGAAATTCATCTAATTCTCAACTCCCGTCAGGTTTTCGTTACACCACTTGTGAATGTCCAACTAAGCCAAAGCTGGTTTTCAGTGGCCTGTTCTTACTACGAGACGTGCTGTTCATTTGGCTATCCATTCCACCCTGTTCAGCTCTACATTTTCGTGTCCACAAAACCCAGCCTTCAGAAATCATTGGAATCACCACTAGAGAATGTTCCATTCATTCACTGCGAATCTGGAATTCATCTGAATCTCCACTCCCGGCAGGTTTTCATTGCACCACTGCTGAATGTTCAAGTAACGCAATGATGGTTTTCAGCGGTCTATTCACACTCGAACCCGTGCTGTTCACGGTCTAGCGACTCAACACTGGTGAGTTCTTCTTTTTCCAGTTCAGACAATACAAACCTCAGAAACCATTGCAATCTACACTACAGAATGTTTCATTCATTCAGGCGAATCTTGAATTCATCTTGTTCTCCACTCCCAGCAGGTTTTCGTTTCACCACTGGTGAATGTCCAAGCAACCCAAGGCTGGTTTCAGCTGCGTGTTAACACTCGCAGCCGTGCTGTTCAATTGGCTATCCAGTGAACGCTGGTTAGCTCTTGATTTTCCTTCCACACACCGAGCCTTCAGAAATCATTCTTATCTCCACTTCAGAATGTTCCATTCGTTCCCTGCGAATCTGGAATTCCTCTGACTCTCCACACCAGGCAGATTTTCCTAACAACACTGGTGAATGACCAGGTAATCCAATGCTGGTTTTCAGCGGCTGTTCACACTCACAGCCTTGCTGTTCAATTGGCAATCCAGTCAAACCTAGTCAGCTCTTCATTTTCCTGTCCACACAACCCAGCGTTCAGAAATCATTGGAATCTCTACTACAGAAATTTCCATTCATTCACTGTGAATCTGGAAATACTCTGAATCTGCATTCCAGGAAGGCTTTCGTTACACCACTGATGAATGTCCAAGTAATGCAATGCTGCTTCTTAGTGGTCTGTTCACACTCGAAACCGTGCTGTTCATTGGCTATCCACTCAATATCGGTCAGCTCTTCAATATCCTGTCCAGACTATCCAGATTCCTAAATGTTGGCAATCACCACTACAGAATGTTCCATTCAATCACGCGAATCTGGAATTCATCAGAGTCTCCACTCCTGGAAGGTTTTCGTGACACCACTGGTAAATGTCCAAGGAAGACAATGCTGGTTTTAAGCCGCCTGCTAACACACTCAGCCGTGCTGTTCAATTTGCTATCCACCCAACCCTATTCAGCTCTACATTTTCCTGTCCTCATAACCCAACCTTCAGAAATAATTGGTATCTCCTCCACAGAATGTTCCGTTCATTCACTGCGAATCTTAAATTCATCTGACTCTCAACTCCCGGCGGCTTATCGTTACACCACTTGTGAATGTCCAAGTAAGCCAATGCTGGTTTTCAGTGGCCTGTTCATACTAAGAGACGTGCTGTTCATTTGGCTATCCACTCCACCCTGTTCAGCTCTACATTTTCGTGTCCACAAAACCCAGCCTTCAGAAATCATTGGAATCACCACTAGAGAATGTTCCATTCATTCACTGCGAATCTGGAATTCCTCTGAACCTCCACTCCTGGCAGGTTTTCGTTACGCCACTGGTGAATGTCCAAGTAACTCAATACTGGTTTTCAGAGGCATGTTCAACTCGCAGAAGTGCTGTTCAATGGGCTATCCACTCAATATTGGTCAGCTCTTCATTTTCCTCTCCACACAAACCAGCCTTCAGAAATCATTGGGCTCTCCACTACAGACTGTTCCATTCATTCACTGCGATTCTGCAATTCATCTGACTCTCCGCTCCAGGCAGGTTTTCATTACAGCACTGGTGAATGACCAAGTAATCCAATGCTGGTTTTCAGCCGCCTTTTCACACTCGCAGTGTGCTGTTCAATTGTCTATCCACTCAAACCTGGTCAGCCTTTCATTTTCTTTTCCACAATATCAGACTTCAGAAATCATTGGAATCGCCAGTACAGAATGTTCCATTCATTCACTGCCAATCTGGAATTCATCTGAATCTGCACTCCAGGTAGGCTTTCATTACACCACTTATGAATGTCCAAGTAACACAATGCTGGTTTTCAGCGGTCTGTTCACACTCTAAGCCCTGCTTTTTACTGGGTATCCACACAACTGTGGTCAGCTCTTCATTTTCATGTCCAAACAATCCAGACTTGAGAAATCATTGCAATCTCCAGTACAGAATGTTCCATTCATTCACTGCGAATCTGGAATTCAACTGAATCTCCACTACCTGCAGATTTATCTTACACCACTTGTGAATGTCCAAGTAAAACAATGCTGGTTTTCAGAGGCCTGTTCATGTTCGCAGTCGTGCTGTTCAATTGGCTATCCACTCAACCTGTTTTGCTCCTCATTTTCCTGTGCACACAACCCAGCCTTCAGAAATCATTGTAATCTCCACTACAGGATGTTCCATTCATTCACTGGGAATCTGGAATTCATCTGAATCTGCACTCCACGCAGGCTTTCGTTACACCACTGCTGAAAGTCGAAGTAATGCAATACTGGTTTTCAGTGGTCTGTTCACATTCGAAGCCGAGGCTTTTTACAGGCTATCCACTCAACACTGGTCAGCTCTTCATTTTCGTGTCCCCACAATCCAGATTTCAGAAATCATTGCAATCTCCACTACAGAATGTTCCATTCATTCACTGCGAGTCTGGAGTTTATCTGATTCTCCACTCCCGCCTGGTTAACATTACACCACTTGTGAATGTCCAAGTAAGCCAATGCTGGTTTTCAGAGGCCTGTTCATACTCGCAGCCGTGCTGTTTAATTGACAATTCACTCCACCCTGTTCAGCTCTTCATTGTCCCACCACACTACCAGCCTTCAGAAATCTTTGTTATCTCCACTACAGAATGTTCCATTCATTCACTGCGAATCTGGAATTCATCTGACTCTCAACTCCACGCAGGTTTTCATTACACCACTGTTGAATGTCCAAGTAACCCAATGCTGGTTTTCAGCGGCCTGTTCATATTCGCAGCCCTGCTGTTTACTTGGCTATCGATTCAAGCCTGGTCAGCTCTTCATTTTCCTGTCCACACAACACAGGCTTCAGAAATCATTGGAATCTCCTCTACAGAATGTTCCATTCATTCACTGCGAATGTGGAATTCAACTGACTCTCCACTCCATGCAGGTTTTCCTTACACCACTGATGAATGTCCAAGTAACCCAATGCTGGTTTTCAGCTGCATGTTCACACTCGCAGCCATGCTATACAATTGGCTTTCCACTAAATCCTGATTAGTTCTTGATTTTCCTTCCACACGACCCAGCCTTCAGAAATCGTTGGAATCTCCACTAGAGAATGTTCCATTCATTCACTGCGAATCTGGAATTCCTCTGAACCTCCACTCCCGGCAGGTTTTCGTTACACCACTGTTGAATGTCCAAGTAACCCAATGTTTTAAGTGTTTTCTTCACAAGCGCAGTGGTGCTGTTCAATTGGCTATCCACTCAACCCTGGCCAGCTCTACATTTTCCTGTCCACACCACAGAGACTGGAGAAATCATTGTTATCTCCACTACAGAATGTTCCATTCATTCACAGCGAATCTGGAATTCATCTGAATCTCCACTCCCGGCAGGTTTTCGTGACACCACTGGTAAATATCCAAGTAAGCCAATGCTGGTTTTAAGTGGCCTGCTCATACTCTCAGCCGTGCTGTTCAATTTGCTATCCACTCAACCCTCTTCAGCTCCATTTTCCTGTCCACATAACCCAAACTTCAGAAACAATTGGTATCTCCTCCACAGAATGTTCCATTCATTGACGGCAAATCTGAAATTCATCTAATTCTCAACTCCCGTCAGGTTTTCGTTACACCACTTGTGAATGTCCAATTAAGCCAAAGCTGGTTTTCAGTGGCCTGTTCTTACTACGAGACGTGCTGTTCATTTGGCTATCCATTCCACCCTGTTCAGCTCTACATTTTCGTGTCCACAAAACCCAGCCTTCAGAAATCATTGGAATCACCACTAGAGAATGTTCCATTCATTCACTGCGAATCTGGAATTCATCTGAATCTCCACTCCCGGCAGGTTTTCATTGCACCACTGCTGAATGTTCAAGTAACGCAATGATGGTTTTCAGCGGTCTATTCACACTCGAACCCGTGCTGTTCACGGTCTAGCGACTCAACACTGGTGAGTTCTTCTTTTTCCAGTTCAGACAATACAAACCTCAGAAACCATTGCAATCTACACTACAGAATGTTTCATTCATTCAGGCGAATCTTGAATTCATCTTGTTCTCCAGTCCCAGCAGGTTTTCGTTTCACCACTGGTGAATGTCCAAGCAACCCAAGGCTGGTTTCAGCTGCGTGTTAACACTCGCAGCCGTGCTGTTCAATTGGCTATCCAGTGAACGCTGGTTAGCTCTTGATTTTCCTTCCACACACCGAGCCTTCAGAAATCATTCTTATCTCCACTTCAGAATGTTCCATTCGTTCCCTGCGAATCTGGAATTCCTCTGACTCTCCACACCAGGCAGATTTTCCTAACAACACTGGTGAATGACCAGGTAATCCAATGCTGGTTTTCAGCGGCTGTTCACACTCACAGCCTTGCTGTTCAATTGGCAATCCAGTCAAACCTAGTCAGCTCTTCATTTTCCTGTCCACACAACCCAGCGTTCAGAAATCATTGGAATCTCTACTACAGAAATTTCCATTCATTCACTGTGAATCTGGAAATACTCTGAATCTGCATTCCAGGAAGGCTTTCGTTACACCACTGATGAATGTCCAAGTAATGCAATGCTGCTTCTTAGTGGTCTGTTCACACTCGAAACCGTGCTGTTCATTGGCTATCCACTCAATATCGGTCAGCTCTTCAATATCCTGTCCAGACTATCCAGATTCCTAAATGTTGGCAATCACCACTACAGAATGTTCCATTCAATCACGCGAATCTGGAATTCATCAGAGTCTCCACTCCTGGAAGGTTTTCGTGACACCACTGGTAAATGTCCAAGGAAGACAATGCTGGTTTTAAGCCGCCTGCTAACACACTCAGCCGTGCTGTTCAATTTGCTATCCACCCAACCCTATTCAGCTCTACATTTTCCTGTCCTCATAACCCAACCTTCAGAAATAATTGGTATCTCCTCCACAGAATGTTCCGTTCATTCACTGCGAATCTTAAATTCATCTGACTCTCAACTCCCGGCGGGTTATCGTTACACCACTTGTGAATGTCCAAGTAAGCCAATGCTGGTTTTCAGTGGCCTGTTCATACTAAGAGACGTGCTGTTCATTTGGCTATCCACTCCACCCTGTTCAGCTCTACATTCTCGTGTCCACAAAACCCAGCCTTCAGAAATCATTGGAATCACCACTAGAGAATGTTCCATTCATTCACTGCGAATCTGGAATTCCTCTGAACCTCCACTCCTGGCAGGTTTTCGTTACGCCACTGGTGAATGTCCAAGTAACTCAATACTGGTTTTCAGAGGCATGTTCAACTCGCAGAAGTGCTGTTCAATGGGCTATCCACTCAATATTGGTCAGCTCTTCATTTTCCTCTCCACACAAACCAGCCTTCAGAAATCATTGGGCTCTCCACTACAGACTGTTCCATTCATTCACTGCGATTCTGCAATTCATCTGACTCTCCGCTCCAGGCAGGTTTTCATTACAGCACTGGTGAATGACCAAGTAATCCAATGCTGGTTTTCAGCCGCCTTTTCACACTCGCAGTGTGCTGTTCAATTGTCTATCCACTCAAACCTGGTCAGCCTTTCATTTTCCTTTCCACAATATCAGACTTCAGAAATCATTGGAATCGCCAGTACAGAATGTTCCATTCATTCACTGCCAATCTGGAATTCATCTGAATCTGCACTCCAGGTAGGCTTTCATTACACCACTTATGAATGTCCAAGTAACACAATGCTGGTTTTCAGCGGTCTGTTCACACTCTAAGCCCTGCTTTTTACTGGGTATCCACACAACTGTGGTCAGCTCTTCATTTTCATGTCCAAACAATCCAGACTTGAGAAATCATTGCAATCTCCAGTACAGAATGTTCCATTCATTCACTGCGAATCTGGAATTCAACTGAATCTCCACTACCTGCAGATTTATCTTACACCACTTGTGAATGTCCAAGTAAAACAATGCTGGTTTTCAGAGGCCTGTTCATGTTCGCAGTCGTGCTGTTCAATTGGCTATCCACTCAACCTGTTTTGCTCCTCATTTTCCTGTGCACACAACCCAGCCTTCAGAAATCATTGTAATCTCCACTACAGGATGTTCCATTCATTCACTGGGAATCTGGAATTCATCTGAATCTGCACTCCACGCAGGCTTTCGTTACACCACTGCTGAAAGTCGAAGTAATGCAATACTGGTTTTCAGTGGTCTGTTCACATTCGAAGCCGAGGCTTTTTACAGGCTATCCACTCAACACTGGTCAGCTCTTCATTTTCGTGTCCCCACAATCCAGATTTCAGAAATCATTGCAATCTCCACTACAGAATGTTCCATTCATTCACTGCGAGTCTGGAGTTTATCTGATTCTCCACTCCCGCCTGGTTAACATTACACCACTTGTGAATGTCCAAGTAAGCCAATGCTGGTTTTCAGAGGCCTGTTCATACTCGCAGCCGTGCTGTTTAATTGACAATTCACTCCACCCTGTTCAGCTCTTCATTGTCCCACCACACTACCAGCCTTCAGAAATCTTTGTTATCTCCACTACAGAATGTTCCATTCATTCACTGCGAATCTGGAATTCATCTGACTCTCAACTCCACGCAGGTTTTCATTACACCACTGTTGAATGTCCAAGTAACCCAATGCTGGTTTTCAGCGGCCTGTTCATATTCGCAGCCCTGCTGTTTACTTGGCTATCGATTCAAGCCTGGTCAGCTCTTCATTTTCCTGTCCACACAACACAGGCTTCAGAAATCATTGGAATCTCCTCTACAGAATGTTCCATTCATTCACTGCGAATGTGGAATTCAACTGACTCTCCACTCCATGCAGGTTTTCCTTACACCACTGATGAATGTCCAAGTAACCCAATGCTGGTTTTCAGCTGCATGTTCACACTCGCAGCCATGCTATACAATTGGCTTTCCACTAAATCCTGATTAGTTCTTGATTTTCCTTCCACACGACCCAGCCTTCAGAAATCGTTGGAATCTCCACTAGAGAATGTTCCATTCATTCACTGCGAATCTGGAATTCCTCTGAACCTCCACTCCCGGCAGGTTTTCGTTACACCACTGTTGAATGTCCAAGTAACCCAATGTTTTAAGTGTTTTCTTCACAAGCGCAGTGGTGCTGTTCAATTGGCTATCCACTCAACCCTGGCCAGCTCTACATTTTCCTGTCCACACCACAGAGACTGGAGAAATCATTGTTATCTCCACTACAGAATGTTCCATTCATTCACAGCGAATCTGGAATTCATCTGAATCTCCACTCCCGGCAGGTTTTCGTGACACCACTGGTAAATATCCAAGTAAGCCAATGCTGGTTTTAAGTGGCCTGCTCATACTCTCAGCCGTGCTGTTCAATTTGCTATCCACTCAACCCTCTTCAGCTCCATTTTCCTGTCCACATAACCCAAACTTCAGAAACAATTGGTATCTCCTCCACAGAATGTTCCATTCATTGACGGCAAATCTGAAATTCATCTAATTCTCAACTCCCGTCAGGTTTTCGTTACACCACTTGTGAATGTCCAATTAAGCCAAAGCTGGTTTTCAGTGGCCTGTTCTTACTACGAGACGTGCTGTTCATTTGGCTATCCATTCCACCCTGTTCAGCTCTACATTTTCGTGTCCACAAAACCCAGCCTTCAGAAATCATTGGAATCACCACTAGAGAATGTTCCATTCATTCACTGCGAATCTGGAATTCATCTGAATCTCCACTCCCGGCAGGTTTTCATTGCACCACTGCTGAATGTTCAAGTAACGCAATGATGGTTTTCAGCGGTCTATTCACACTCGAACCCGTGCTGTTCACGGTCTAGCGACTCAACACTGGTGAGTTCTTCTTTTTCCAGTTCAGACAATACAAACCTCAGAAACCATTGCAATCTACACTACAGAATGTTTCATTCATTCAGGCGAATCTTGAATTCATCTTGTTCTCCAGTCCCAGCAGGTTTTCGTTTCACCACTGGTGAATGTCCAAGCAACCCAAGGCTGGTTTCAGCTGCGTGTTAACACTCGCAGCCGTGCTGTTCAATTGGCTATCCAGTGAACGCTGGTTAGCTCTTGATTTTCCTTCCACACACCGAGCCTTCAGAAATCATTCTTATCTCCACTTCAGAATGTTCCATTCGTTCCCTGCGAATCTGGAATTCCTCTGACTCTCCACACCAGGCAGATTTTCCTAACAACACTGGTGAATGACCAGGTAATCCAATGCTGGTTTTCAGCGGCTGTTCACACTCACAGCCTTGCTGTTCAATTGGCAATCCAGTCAAACCTAGTCAGCTCTTCATTTTCCTGTCCACACAACCCAGCGTTCAGAAATCATTGGAATCTCTACTACAGAAATTTCCATTCATTCACTGTGAATCTGGAAATACTCTGAATCTGCATTCCAGGAAGGCTTTCGTTACACCACTGATGAATGTCCAAGTAATGCAATGCTGCTTCTTAGTGGTCTGTTCACACTCGAAACCGTGCTGTTCATTGGCTATCCACTCAATATCGGTCAGCTCTTCAATATCCTGTCCAGACTATCCAGATTCCTAAATGTTGGCAATCACCACTACAGAATGTTCCATTCAATCACGCGAATCTGGAATTCATCAGAGTCTCCACTCCTGGAAGGTTTTCGTGACACCACTGGTAAATGTCCAAGGAAGACAATGCTGGTTTTAAGCCGCCTGCTAACACACTCAGCCGTGCTGTTCAATTTGCTATCCACCCAACCCTATTCAGCTCTACATTTTCCTGTCCTCATAACCCAACCTTCAGAAATAATTGGTATCTCCTCCACAGAATGTTCCGTTCATTCACTGCGAATCTTAAATTCATCTGACTCTCAACTCCCGGCGGCTTATCGTTACACCACTTGTGAATGTCCAAGTAAGCCAATGCTGGTTTTCAGTGGCCTGTTCATACTAAGAGACGTGCTGTTCATTTGGCTATCCACTCCACCCTGTTCAGCTCTACATTTTCGTGTCCACAAAACCCAGCCTTCAGAAATCATTGGAATCACCACTAGAGAATGTTCCATTCATTCACTGCGAATCTGGAATTCCTCTGAACCTCCACTCCTGGCAGGTTTTCGTTACGCCACTGGTGAATGTCCAAGTAACTCAATACTGGTTTTCAGAGGCATGTTCAACTCGCAGAAGTGCTGTTCAATGGGCTATCCACTCAATATTGGTCAGCTCTTCATTTTCCTCTCCACACAAACCAGCCTTCAGAAATCATTGGGCTCTCCACTACAGACTGTTCCATTCATTCACTGCGATTCTGCAATTCATCTGACTCTCCGCTCCAGGCAGGTTTTCATTACAGCACTGGTGAATGACCAAGTAATCCAATGCTGGTTTTCAGCCGCCTTTTCACACTCGCAGTGTGCTGTTCAATTGTCTATCCACTCAAACCTGGTCAGCCTTTCATTTTCTTTTCCACAATATCAGACTTCAGAAATCATTGGAATCGCCAGTACAGAATGTTCCATTCATTCACTGCCAATCTGGAATTCATCTGAATCTGCACTCCAGGTAGGCTTTCATTACACCACTTATGAATGTCCAAGTAACACAATGCTGGTTTTCAGCGGTCTGTTCACACTCTAAGCCCTGCTTTTTACTGGGTATCCACACAACTGTGGTCAGCTCTTCATTTTCATGTCCAAACAATCCAGACTTGAGAAATCATTGCAATCTCCAGTACAGAATGTTCCATTCATTCACTGCGAATCTGGAATTCAACTGAATCTCCACTACCTGCAGATTTATCTTACACCACTTGTGAATGTCCAAGTAAAACAATGCTGGTTTTCAGAGGCCTGTTCATGTTCGCAGTCGTGCTGTTCAATTGGCTATCCACTCAACCTGTTTTGCTCCTCATTTTCCTGTGCACACAACCCAGCCTTCAGAAATCATTGTAATCTCCACTACAGGATGTTCCATTCATTCACTGGGAATCTGGAATTCATCTGAATCTGCACTCCACGCAGGCTTTCGTTACACCACTGCTGAAAGTCGAAGTAATGCAATACTGGTTTTCAGTGGTCTGTTCACATTCGAAGCCGAGGCTTTTTACAGGCTATCCACTCAACACTGGTCAGCTCTTCATTTTCGTGTCCCCACAATCCAGATTTCAGAAATCATTGCAATCTCCACTACAGAATGTTCCATTCATTCACTGCGAGTCTGGAGTTTATCTGATTCTCCACTCCCGCCTGGTTAACATTACACCACTTGTGAATGTCCAAGTAAGCCAATGCTGGTTTTCAGAGGCCTGTTCATACTCGCAGCCGTGCTGTTTAATTGACAATTCACTCCACCCTGTTCAGCTCTTCATTGTCCCACCACACTACCAGCCTTCAGAAATCTTTGTTATCTCCACTACAGAATGTTCCATTCATTCACTGCGAATCTGGAATTCATCTGACTCTCAACTCCACGCAGGTTTTCATTACACCACTGTTGAATGTCCAAGTAACCCAATGCTGGTTTTCAGCGGCCTGTTCATATTCGCAGCCCTGCTGTTTACTTGGCTATCGATTCAAGCCTGGTCAGCTCTTCATTTTCCTGTCCACACAACACAGGCTTCAGAAATCATTGGAATCTCCTCTACAGAATGTTCCATTCATTCACTGCGAATGTGGAATTCAACTGACTCTCCACTCCATGCAGGTTTTCCTTACACCACTGATGAATGTCCAAGTAACCCAATGCTGGTTTTCAGCTGCATGTTCACACTCGCAGCCATGCTATACAATTGGCTTTCCACTAAATCCTGATTAGTTCTTGATTTTCCTTCCACACGACCCAGCCTTCAGAAATCGTTGGAATCTCCACTAGAGAATGTTCCATTCATTCACTGCGAATCTGGAATTCCTCTGAACCTCCACTCCCGGCAGGTTTTCGTTACACCACTGTTGAATGTCCAAGTAACCCAATGTTTTAAGTGTTTTCTTCACAAGCGCAGTGGTGCTGTTCAATTGGCTATCCACTCAACCCTGGCCAGCTCTACATTTTCCTGTCCACACCACAGAGACTGGAGAAATCATTGTTATCTCCACTACAGAATGTTCCATTCATTCACAGCGAATCGGGAATTCATCTGAATCTCCACTCCCGGCAGGTTTTCGTGACACCACTGGTAAATATCCAAGTAAGCCAATGCTGGTTTTAAGTGGCCTGCTCATACTCTCAGCCGTGCTGTTCAATTTGCTATCCACTCAACCCTCTTCAGCTCCATTTTCCTGTCCACATAACCCAAACTTCAGAAACAATTGGTATCTCCTCCACAGAATGTTCCATTCATTGACGGCAAATCTGAAATTCATCTAATTCTCAACTCCCGTCAGGTTTTCGTTACACCACTTGTGAATGTCCAATTAAGCCAAAGCTGGTTTTCAGTGGCCTGTTCTTACTACGAGACGTGCTGTTCATTTGGCTATCCATTCCACCCTGTTCAGCTCTACATTTTCGTGTCCACAAAACCCAGCCTTCAGAAATCATTGGAATCACCACTAGAGAATGTTCCATTCATTCACTGCGAATCTGGAATTCATCTGAATCTCCACTCCCGGCAGGTTTTCATTGCACCACTGCTGAATGTTCAAGTAACGCAATGATGGTTTTCAGCGGTCTATTCACACTCGAACCCGTGCTGTTCACGGTCTAGCGACTCAACACTGGTGAGTTCTTCTTTTTCCAGTTCAGACAATACAAACCTCAGAAACCATTGCAATCTACACTACAGAATGTTTCATTCATTCAGGCGAATCTTGAATTCATCTTGTTCTCCACTCCCAGCAGGTTTTCGTTTCACCACTGGTGAATGTCCAAGCAACCCAAGGCTGGTTTCAGCTGCGTGTTAACACTCGCAGCCGTGCTGTTCAATTGGCTATCCAGTGAACGCTGGTTAGCTCTTGATTTTCCTTCCACACACCGAGCCTTCAGAAATCATTCTTATCTCCACTTCAGAATGTTCCATTCGTTCCCTGCGAATCTGGAATTCCTCTGACTCTCCACACCAGGCAGATTTTCCTAACAACACTGGTGAATGACCAGGTAATCCAATGCTGGTTTTCAGCGGCTGTTCACACTCACAGCCTTGCTGTTCAATTGGCAATCCAGTCAAACCTAGTCAGCTCTTCATTTTCCTGTCCACACAACCCAGCGTTCAGAAATCATTGGAATCTCTACTACAGAAATTTCCATTCATTCACTGTGAATCTGGAAATACTCTGAATCTGCATTCCAGGAAGGCTTTCGTTACACCACTGATGAATGTCCAAGTAATGCAATGCTGCTTCTTAGTGGTCTGTTCACACTCGAAACCGTGCTGTTCATTGGCTATCCACTCAATATCGGTCAGCTCTTCAATATCCTGTCCAGACTATCCAGATTCCTAAATGTTGGCAATCACCACTACAGAATGTTCCATTCAATCACGCGAATCTGGAATTCATCAGAGTCTCCACTCCTGGAAGGTTTTCGTGACACCACTGGTAAATGTCCAAGGAAGACAATGCTGGTTTTAAGCCGCCTGCTAACACAATCAGCCGTGCTGTTCAATTTGCTATCCACCCAACCCTATTCAGCTCTACATTTTCCTGTCCTCATAACCCAACCTTCAGAAATAATTGGTATCTCCTCCACAGAATGTTCCGTTCATTCACTGCGAATCTTAAATTCATCTGACTCTCAACTCCCGGCGGCTTATCGTTACACCACTTGTGAATGTCCAAGTAAGCCAATGCTGGTTTTCAGTGGCCTGTTCATACTAAGAGACGTGCTGTTCATTTGGCTATCCACTCCACCCTGTTCAGCTCTACATTTTCGTGTCCACAAAACCCAGCCTTCAGAAATCATTGGAATCACCACTAGAGAATGTTCCATTCATTCACTGCGAATCTGGAATTCCTCTGAACCTCCACTCCTGGCAGGTTTTCGTTACGCCACTGGTGAATGTCCAAGTAACTCAATACTGGTTTTCAGAGGCATGTTCAACTCGCAGAAGTGCTGTTCAATGGGCTATCCACTCAATATTGGTCAGCTCTTCATTTTCCTCTCCACACAAACCAGCCTTCAGAAATCATTGGGCTCTCCACTACAGACTGTTCCATTCATTCACTGCGATTCTGCAATTCATCTGACTCTCCGCTCCAGGCAGGTTTTCATTACAGCACTGGTGAATGACCAAGTAATCCAATGCTGGTTTTCAGCCGCCTTTTCACACTCGCAGTGTGCTGTTCAATTGTCTATCCACTCAAACCTGGTCAGCCTTTCATTTTCTTTTCCACAATATCAGACTTCAGAAATCATTGGAATCGCCAGTACAGAATGTTCCATTCATTCACTGCCAATCTGGAATTCATCTGAATCTGCACTCCAGGTAGGCTTTCATTACACCACTTATGAATGTCCAAGTAACACAATGCTGGTTTTCAGCGGTCTGTTCACACTCTAAGCCCTGCTTTTTACTGGGTATCCACACAACTGTGGTCAGCTCTTCATTTTCATGTCCAAACAATCCAGACTTGAGAAATCATTGCAATCTCCAGTACAGAATGTTCCATTCATTCACTGCGAATCTGGAATTCAACTGAATCTCCACTACCTGCAGATTTATCTTACACCACTTGTGAATGTCCAAGTAAAACAATGCTGGTTTTCAGAGGCCTGTTCATGTTCGCAGTCGTGCTGTTCAATTGGCTATCCACTCAACCTGTTTTGCTCCTCATTTTCCTGTGCACACAACCCAGCCTTCAGAAATCATTGTAATCTCCACTACAGGATGTTCCATTCATTCACTGGGAATCTGGAATTCATCTGAATCTGCACTCCACGCAGGCTTTCGTTACACCACTGCTGAAAGTCGAAGTAATGCAATACTGGTTTTCAGTGGTCTGTTCACATTCGAAGCCGAGGCTTTTTACAGGCTATCCACTCAACACTGGTCAGCTCTTCATTTTCGTGTCCCCACAATCCAGATTTCAGAAATCATTGCAATCTCCACTACAGAATGTTCCATTCATTCACTGCGAGTCTGGAGTTTATCTGATTCTCCACTCCCGCCTGGTTAACATTACACCACTTGTGAATGTCCAAGTAAGCCAATGCTGGTTTTCAGAGGCCTGTTCATACTCGCAGCCGTGCTGTTTAATTGACAATTCACTCCACCCTGTTCAGCTCTTCATTGTCCCACCACACTACCAGCCTTCAGAAATCTTTGTTATCTCCACTACAGAATGTTCCATTCATTCACTGCGAATCTGGAATTCATCTGACTCTCAACTCCACGCAGGTTTTCATTACACCACTGTTGAATGTCCAAGTAACCCAATGCTGGTTTTCAGCGGCCTGTTCATATTCGCAGCCCTGCTGTTTACTTGGCTATCGATTCAAGCCTGGTCAGCTCTTCATTTTCCTGTCCACACAACACAGGCTTCAGAAATCATTGGAATCTCCTCTACAGAATGTTCCATTCATTCACTGCGAATGTGGAATTCAACTGACTCTCCACTCCATGCAGGTTTTCCTTACACCACTGATGAATGTCCAAGTAACCCAATGCTGGTTTTCAGCTGCATGTTCACACTCGCAGCCATGCTATACAATTGGCTTTCCACTAAATCCTGATTAGTTCTTGATTTTCCTTCCACACGACCCAGCCTTCAGAAATCGTTGGAATCTCCACTAGAGAATGTTCCATTCATTCACTGCGAATCTGGAATTCCTCTGAACCTCCACTCCCGGCAGGTTTTCGTTACACCACTGTTGAATGTCCAAGTAACCCAATGTTTTAAGTGTTTTCTTCACAAGCGCAGTGGTGCTGTTCAATTGGCTATCCACTCAACCCTGGCCAGCTCTACATTTTCCTGTCCACACCACAGAGACTGGAGAAATCATTGTTATCTCCACTACAGAATGTTCCATTCATTCACAGCGAATCGGGAATTCATCTGAATCTCCACTCCCGGCAGGTTTTCGTGACACCACTGGTAAATATCCAAGTAAGCCAATGCTGGTTTTAAGTGGCCTGCTCATACTCTCAGCCGTGCTGTTCAATTTGCTATCCACTCAACCCTCTTCAGCTCCATTTTCCTGTCCACATAACCCAAACTTCAGAAACAATTGGTATCTCCTCCACAGAATGTTCCATTCATTGACGGCAAATCTGAAATTCATCTAATTCTCAACTCCCGTCAGGTTTTCGTTACACCACTTGTGAATGTCCAATTAAGCCAAAGCTGGTTTTCAGTGGCCTGTTCTTACTACGAGACGTGCTGTTCATTTGGCTATCCATTCCACCCTGTTCAGCTCTACATTTTCGTGTCCACAAAACCCAGCCTTCAGAAATCATTGGAATCACCACTAGAGAATGTTCCATTCATTCACTGCGAATCTGGAATTCATCTGAATCTCCACTCCCGGCAGGTTTTCATTGCACCACTGCTGAATGTTCAAGTAACGCAATGATGGTTTTCAGCGGTCTATTCACACTCGAACCCGTGCTGTTCACGGTCTAGCGACTCAACACTGGTGAGTTCTTCTTTTTCCAGTTCAGACAATACAAACCTCAGAAACCATTGCAATCTACACTACAGAATGTTTCATTCATTCAGGCGAATCTTGAATTCATCTTGTTCTCCACTCCCAGCAGGTTTTCGTTTCACCACTGGTGAATGTCCAAGCAACCCAAGGCTGGTTTCAGCTGCGTGTTAACACTCGCAGCCGTGCTGTTCAATTGGCTATCCAGTGAACGCTGGTTAGCTCTTGATTTTCCTTCCACACACCGAGCCTTCAGAAATCATTCTTATCTCCACTTCAGAATGTTCCATTCGTTCCCTGCGAATCTGGAATTCCTCTGACTCTCCACACCAGGCAGATTTTCCTAACAACACTGGTGAATGACCAGGTAATCCAATGCTGGTTTTCAGCGGCTGTTCACACTCACAGCCTTGCTGTTCAATTGGCAATCCAGTCAAACCTAGTCAGCTCTTCATTTTCCTGTCCACACAACCCAGCGTTCAGAAATCATTGGAATCTCTACTACAGAAATTTCCATTCATTCACTGTGAATCTGGAAATACTCTGAATCTGCATTCCAGGAAGGCTTTCGTTACACCACTGATGAATGTCCAAGTAATGCAATGCTGCTTCTTAGTGGTCTGTTCACACTCGAAACCGTGCTGTTCATTGGCTATCCACTCAATATCGGTCAGCTCTTCAATATCCTGTCCAGACTATCCAGATTCCTAAATGTTGGCAATCACCACTACAGAATGTTCCATTCAATCACGCGAATCTGGAATTCATCAGAGTCTCCACTCCTGGAAGGTTTTCGTGACACCACTGGTAAATGTCCAAGGAAGACAATGCTGGTTTTAAGCCGCCTGCTAACACACTCAGCCGTGCTGTTCAATTTGCTATCCACCCAACCCTATTCAGCTCTACATTTTCCTGTCCTCATAACCCAACCTTCAGAAATAATTGGTATCTCCTCCACAGAATGTTCCGTTCATTCACTGCGAATCTTAAATTCATCTGACTCTCAACTCCCGGCGGCTTATCGTTACACCACTTGTGAATGTCCAAGTAAGCCAATGCTGGTTTTCAGTGGCCTGTTCATACTAAGAGACGTGCTGTTCATTTGGCTATCCACTCCACCCTGTTCAGCTCTACATTTTCGTGTCCACAAAACCCAGCCTTCAGAAATCATTGGAATCACCACTAGAGAATGTTCCATTCATTCACTGCGAATCTGGAATTCCTCTGAACCTCCACTCCTGGCAGGTTTTCGTTACGCCACTGGTGAATGTCCAAGTAACTCAATACTGGTTTTCAGAGGCATGTTCAACTCGCAGAAGTGCTGTTCAATGGGCTATCCACTCAATATTGGTCAGCTCTTCATTTTCCTCTCCACACAAACCAGCCTTCAGAAATCATTGGGCTCTCCACTACAGACTGTTCCATTCATTCACTGCGATTCTGCAATTCATCTGACTCTCCGCTCCAGGCAGGTTTTCATTACAGCACTGGTGAATGACCAAGTAATCCAATGCTGGTTTTCAGCCGCCTTTTCACACTCGCAGTGTGCTGTTCAATTGTCTATCCACTCAAACCTGGTCAGCCTTTCATTTTCCTTTCCACAATATCAGACTTCAGAAATCATTGGAATCGCCAGTACAGAATGTTCCATTCATTCACTGCCAATCTGGAATTCATCTGAATCTGCACTCCAGGTAGGCTTTCATTACACCACTTATGAATGTCCAAGTAACACAATGCTGGTTTTCAGCGGTCTGTTCACACTCTAAGCCCTGCTTTTTACTGGGTATCCACACAACTGTGGTCAGCTCTTCATTTTCATGTCCAAACAATCCAGACTTGAGAAATCATTGCAATCTCCAGTACAGAATGTTCCATTCATTCACTGCGAATCTGGAATTCAACTGAATCTCCACTACCTGCAGATTTATCTTACACCACTTGTGAATGTCCAAGTAAAACAATGCTGGTTTTCAGAGGCCTGTTCATGTTCGCAGTCGTGCTGTTCAATTGGCTATCCACTCAACCTGTTTTGCTCCTCATTTTCCTGTGCACACAACCCAGCCTTCAGAAATCATTGTAATCTCCACTACAGGATGTTCCATTCATTCACTGGGAATCTGGAATTCATCTGAATCTGCACTCCACGCAGGCTTTCGTTACACCACTGCTGAAAGTCGAAGTAATGCAATACTGGTTTTCAGTGGTCTGTTCACATTCGAAGCCGAGGCTTTTTACAGGCTATCCACTCAACACTGGTCAGCTCTTCATTTTCGTGTCCCCACAATGCAGATTTCAGAAATCATTGCAATCTCCACTACAGAATGTTCCATTCATTCACTGCGAGTCTGGAGTTTATCTGATTCTCCACTCCCGCCTGGTTAACATTACACCACTTGTGAATGTCCAAGTAAGCCAATGCTGGTTTTCAGAGGCCTGTTCATACTCGCAGCCGTGCTGTTTAATTGACAATTCACTCCACCCTGTTCAGCTCTTCATTGTCCCACCACACTACCAGCCTTCAGAAATCTTTGTTATCTCCACTACAGAATGTTCCATTCATTCACTGCGAATCTGGAATTCATCTGACTCTCAACTCCACGCAGGTTTTCATTACACCACTGTTGAATGTCCAAGTAACCCAATGCTGGTTTTCAGCGGCCTGTTCATATTCGCAGCCCTGCTGTTTACTTGGCTATCGATTCAAGCCTGGTCAGCTCTTCATTTTCCTGTCCACACAACACAGGCTTCAGAAATCATTGGAATCTCCTCTACAGAATGTTCCATTCATTCACTGCGAATGTGGAATTCAACTGACTCTCCACTCCATGCAGGTTTTCCTTACACCACTGATGAATGTCCAAGTAACCCAATGCTGGTTTTCAGCTGCATGTTCACACTCGCAGCCATGCTATACAATTGGCTTTCCACTAAATCCTGATTAGTTCTTGATTTTCCTTCCACACGACCCAGCCTTCAGAAATCGTTGGAATCTCCACTAGAGAATGTTCCATTCATTCACTGCGAATCTGGAATTCCTCTGAACCTCCACTCCCGGCAGGTTTTCGTTACACCACTGTTGAATGTCCAAGTAACCCAATGTTTTAAGTGTTTTCTTCACAAGCGCAGTGGTGCTGTTCAATTGGCTATCCACTCAACCCTGGCCAGCTCTACATTTTCCTGTCCACACCACAGAGACTGGAGAAATCATTGTTATCTCCACTACAGAATGTTCCATTCATTCACAGCGAATCTGGAATTCATCTGAATCTCCACTCCCGGCAGGTTTTCGTGACACCACTGGTAAATATCCAAGTAAGCCAATGCTGGTTTTAAGTGGCCTGCTCATACTCTCAGCCGTGCTGTTCAATTTGCTATCCACTCAACCCTCTTCAGCTCCATTTTCCTGTCCACATAACCCAAACTTCAGAAACAATTGGTATCTCCTCCACAGAATGTTCCATTCATTGACGGCAAATCTGAAATTCATCTAATTCTCAACTCCCGTCAGGTTTTCGTTACACCACTTGTGAATGTCCAATTAAGCCAAAGCTGGTTTTCAGTGGCCTGTTCTTACTACGAGACGTGCTGTTCATTTGGCTATCCATTCCACCCTGTTCAGCTCTACATTTTCGTGTCCACAAAACCCAGCCTTCAGAAATCATTGGAATCACCACTAGAGAATGTTCCATTCATTCACTGCGAATCTGGAATTCATCTGAATCTCCACTCCCGGCAGGTTTTCATTGCACCACTGCTGAATGTTCAAGTAACGCAATGATGGTTTTCAGCGGTCTATTCACACTCGAACCCGTGCTGTTCACGGTCTAGCGACTCAACACTGGTGAGTTCTTCTTTTTCCAGTTCAGACAATACAAACCTCAGAAACCATTGCAATCTACACTACAGAATGTTTCATTCATTCAGGCGAATCTTGAATTCATCTTGTTCTCCACTCCCAGCAGGTTTTCGTTTCACCACTGGTGAATGTCCAAGCAACCCAAGGCTGGTTTCAGCTGCGTGTTAACACTCGCAGCCGTGCTGTTCAATTGGCTATCCAGTGAACGCTGGTTAGCTCTTGATTTTCCTTCCACACACCGAGCCTTCAGAAATCATTCTTATCTCCACTTCAGAATGTTCCATTCGTTCCCTGCGAATCTGGAATTCCTCTGACTCTCCACACCAGGCAGATTTTCCTAACAACACTGGTGAATGACCAGGTAATCCAATGCTGGTTTTCAGCGGCTGTTCACACTCACAGCCTTGCTGTTCAATTGGCAATCCAGTCAAACCTAGTCAGCTCTTCATTTTCCTGTCCACACAACCCAGCGTTCAGAAATCATTGGAATCTCTACTACAGAAATTTCCATTCATTCACTGTGAATCTGGAAATACTCTGAATCTGCATTCCAGGAAGGCTTTCGTTACACCACTGATGAATGTCCAAGTAATGCAATGCTGCTTCTTAGTGGTCTGTTCACACTCGAAACCGTGCTGTTCATTGGCTATCCACTCAATATCGGTCAGCTCTTCAATATCCTGTCCAGACTATCCAGATTCCTAAATGTTGGCAATCACCACTACAGAATGTTCCATTCAATCACGCGAATCTGGAATTCATCAGAGTCTCCACTCCTGGAAGGTTTTCGTGACACCACTGGTAAATGTCCAAGGAAGACAATGCTGGTTTTAAGCCGCCTGCTAACACACTCAGCCGTGCTGTTCAATTTGCTATCCACCCAACCCTATTCAGCTCTACATTTTCCTGTCCTCATAACCCAACCTTCAGAAATAATTGGTATCTCCTCCACAGAATGTTCCGTTCATTCACTGCGAATCTTAAATTCATCTGACTCTCAACTCCCGGCGGGTTATCGTTACACCACTTGTGAATGTCCAAGTAAGCCAATGCTGGTTTTCAGTGGCCTGTTCATACTAAGAGACGTGCTGTTCATTTGGCTATCCACTCCACCCTGTTCAGCTCTACATTCTCGTGTCCACAAAACCCAGCCTTCAGAAATCATTGGAATCACCACTAGAGAATGTTCCATTCATTCACTGCGAATCTGGAATTCCTCTGAACCTCCACTCCTGGCAGGTTTTCGTTACGCCACTGGTGAATGTCCAAGTAACTCAATACTGGTTTTCAGAGGCATGTTCAACTCGCAGAAGTGCTGTTCAATGGGCTATCCACTCAATATTGGTCAGCTCTTCATTTTCCTCTCCACACAAACCAGCCTTCAGAAATCATTGGGCTCTCCACTACAGACTGTTCCATTCATTCACTGCGATTCTGCAATTCATCTGACTCTCCGCTCCAGGCAGGTTTTCATTACAGCACTGGTGAATGACCAAGTAATCCAATGCTGGTTTTCAGCCGCCTTTTCACACTCGCAGTGTGCTGTTCAATTGTCTATCCACTCAAACCTGGTCAGCCTTTCATTTTCTTTTCCACAATATCAGACTTCAGAAATCATTGGAATCGCCAGTACAGAATGTTCCATTCATTCACTGCCAGTCTGGAATTCATCTGAATCTGCACTCCAGGTAGGCTTTCATTACACCACTTATGAATGTCCAAGTAACACAATGCTGGTTTTCAGCGGTCTGTTCACACTCTAAGCCCTGCTTTTTACTGGGTATCCACACAACTGTGGTCAGCTCTTCATTTTCATGTCCAAACAATCCAGACTTGAGAAATCATTGCAATCTCCAGTACAGAATGTTCCATTCATTCACTGCGAATCTGGAATTCAACTGAATCTCCACTACCTGCAGATTTATCTTACACAACTTGTGAATGTCCAAGTAAAACAATGCTGGTTTTCAGAGGCCTGTTCATGTTCGCAGTCGTGCTGTTCAATTGGCTATCCACTCAACCTGTTTTGCTCCTCATTTTCCTGTGCACACAACCCAGCCTTCAGAAAATCATTGTAATCTCCACTACAGGATGTTCCATTCATTCACTGGGAATCTGGAATTCATCTGAATCTGCACTCCACGCAGGCTTTCGTTACACCACTGCTGAAAGTCGAAGTAATGCAATACTGGTTTTCAGTGGTCTGTTCACATTCGAAGCCGAGGCTTTTTACAGGCTATCCACTCAACACTGGTCAGCTCTTCATTTTCGTGTCCCCACAATCCAGATTTCAGAAATCATTGCAATCTCCACTACAGAATGTTCCATTCATTCACTGCGAGTCTGGAGTTTATCTGATTCTCCACTCCCGCCTGGTTAACATTACACCACTTGTGAATGTCCAAGTAAGCCAATGCTGGTTTTCAGAGGCCTGTTCATACTCGCAGCCGTGCTGTTTAATTGACAATTCACTCCACCCTGTTCAGCTCTTCATTGTCCCACCACACTACCAGCCTTCAGAAATCTTTGTTATCTCCACTACAGAATGTTCCATTCATTCACTGCGAATCTGGAATTCATCTGACTCTCAACTCCACGCAGGTTTTCATTACACCACTGTTGAATGTCCAAGTAACCCAATGCTGGTTTTCAGCGGCCTGTTCATATTCGCAGCCCTGCTGTTTACTTGGCTATCGATTCAAGCCTGGTCAGCTCTTCATTTTCCTGTCCACACAACACAGGCTTCAGAAATCATTGGAATCTCCTCTACAGAATGTTCCATTCATTCACTGCGAATGTGGAATTCAACTGACTCTCCACTCCATGCAGGTTTTCCTTACACCACTGATGAATGTCCAAGTAACCCAATGCTGGTTTTCAGCTGCATGTTCACACTCGCAGCCATGCTATACAATTGGCTTTCCACTAAATCCTGATTAGTTCTTGATTTTCCTTCCACACGACCCAGCCTTCAGAAATCGTTGGAATCTCCACTAGAGAATGTTCCATTCATTCACTGCGAATCTGGAATTCCTCTGAACCTCCACTCCCGGCAGGTTTTCGTTACACCACTGTTGAATGTCCAAGTAACCCAATGTTTTAAGTGTTTTCTTCACAAGCGCAGTGGTGCTGTTCAATTGGCTATCCACTCAACCCTGGCCAGCTCTACATTTTCCTGTCCACACCACAGAGACTGGAGAAATCATTGTTATCTCCACTACAGAATGTTCCATTCATTCACAGCGAATCTGGAATTCATCTGAATCTCCACTCCCGGCAGGTTTTCGTGACACCACTGGTAAATATCCAAGTAAGCCAATGCTGGTTTTAAGTGGCCTGCTCATACTCTCAGCCGTGCTGTTCAATTTGCTATCCACTCAACCCTCTTCAGCTCCATTTTCCTGTCCACATAACCCAAACTTCAGAAACAATTGGTATCTCCTCCACAGAATGTTCCATTCATTGACGGCAAATCTGAAATTCATCTAATTCTCAACTCCCGTCAGGTTTTCGTTACACCACTTGTGAATGTCCAATTAAGCCAAAGCTGGTTTTCAGTGGCCTGTTCTTACTACGAGACGTGCTGTTCATTTGGCTATCCATTCCACCCTGTTCAGCTCTACATTTTCGTGTCCACAAAACCCAGCCTTCAGAAATCATTGGAATCACCACTAGAGAATGTTCCATTCATTCACTGCGAATCTGGAATTCATCTGAATCTCCACTCCCGGCAGGTTTTCATTGCACCACTGCTGAATGTTCAAGTAACGCAATGATGGTTTTCAGCGGTCTATTCACACTCGAACCCGTGCTGTTCACGGTCTAGCGACTCAACACTGGTGAGTTCTTCTTTTTCCAGTTCAGACAATACAAACCTCAGAAACCATTGCAATCTACACTACAGAATGTTTCATTCATTCAGGCGAATCTTGAATTCATCTTGTTCTCCACTCCCAGCAGGTTTTCGTTTCACCACTGGTGAATGTCCAAGCAACCCAAGGCTGGTTTCAGCTGCGTGTTAACACTCGCAGCCGTGCTGTTCAATTGGCTATCCAGTGAACGCTGGTTAGCTCTTGATTTTCCTTCCACACACCGAGCCTTCAGAAATCATTCTTATCTCCACTTCAGAATGTTCCATTCGTTCCCTGCGAATCTGGAATTCCTCTGACTCTCCACACCAGGCAGATTTTCCTAACAACACTGGTGAATGACCAGGTAATCCAATGCTGGTTTTCAGCGGCTGTTCACACTCACAGCCTTGCTGTTCAATTGGCAATCCAGTCAAACCTAGTCAGCTCTTCATTTTCCTGTCCACACAACCCAGCGTTCAGAAATCATTGGAATCTCTACTACAGAAATTTCCATTCATTCACTGTGAATCTGGAAATACTCTGAATCTGCATTCCAGGAAGGCTTTCGTTACACCACTGATGAATGTCCAAGTAATGCAATGCTGCTTCTTAGTGGTCTGTTCACACTCGAAACCGTGCTGTTCATTGGCTATCCACTCAATATCGGTCAGCTCTTCAATATCCTGTCCAGACTATCCAGATTCCTAAATGTTGGCAATCACCACTACAGAATGTTCCATTCAATCACGCGAATCTGGAATTCATCAGAGTCTCCACTCCTGGAAGGTTTTCGTGACACCACTGGTAAATGTCCAAGGAAGACAATGCTGGTTTTAAGCCGCCTGCTAACACACTCAGCCGTGCTGTTCAATTTGCTATCCACCCAACCCTATTCAGCTCTACATTTTCCTGTCCTCATAACCCAACCTTCAGAAATAATTGGTATCTCCTCCACAGAATGTTCCGTTCATTCACTGCGAATCTTAAATTCATCTGACTCTCAACTCCCGGCGGGTTATCGTTACACCACTTGTGAATGTCCAAGTAAGCCAATGCTGGTTTTCAGTGGCCTGTTCATACTAAGAGACGTGCTGTTCATTTGGCTATCCACTCCACCCTGTTCAGCTCTACATTCTCGTGTCCACAAAACCCAGCCTTCAGAAATCATTGGAATCACCACTAGAGAATGTTCCATTCATTCACTGCGAATCTGGAATTCCTCTGAACCTCCACTCCTGGCAGGTTTTCGTTACGCCACTGGTGAATGTCCAAGTAACTCAATACTGGTTTTCAGAGGCATGTTCAACTCGCAGAAGTGCTGTTCAATGGGCTATCCACTCAATATTGGTCAGCTCTTCATTTTCCTCTCCACACAAACCAGCCTTCAGAAATCATTGGGCTCTCCACTACAGACTGTTCCATTCATTCACTGCGATTCTGCAATTCATCTGACTCTCCGCTCCAGGCAGGTTTTCATTACAGCACTGGTGAATGACCAAGTAATCCAATGCTGGTTTTCAGCCGCCTTTTCACACTCGCAGTGTGCTGTTCAATTGTCTATCCACTCAAACCTGGTCAGCCTTTCATTTTCTTTTCCACAATATCAGACTTCAGAAATCATTGGAATCGCCAGTACAGAATGTTCCATTCATTCACTGCCAATCTGGAATTCATCTGAATCTGCACTCCAGGTAGGCTTTCATTACACCACTTATGAATGTCCAAGTAACACAATGCTGGTTTTCAGCGGTCTGTTCACACTCTAAGCCCTGCTTTTTACTGGGTATCCACACAACTGTGGTCAGCTCTTCATTTTCATGTCCAAACAATCCAGACTTGAGAAATCATTGCAATCTCCAGTACAGAATGTTCCATTCATTCACTGCGAATCTGGAATTCAACTGAATCTCCACTACCTGCAGATTTATCTTACACCACTTGTGAATGTCCAAGTAAAACAATGCTGGTTTTCAGAGGCCTGTTCATGTTCGCAGTCGTGCTGTTCAATTGGCTATCCACTCAACCTGTTTTGCTCCTCATTTTCCTGTGCACACAACCCAGCCTTCAGAAATCATTGTAATCTCCACTACAGGATGTTCCATTCATTCACTGGGAATCTGGAATTCATCTGAATCTGCACTCCACGCAGGCTTTCGTTACACCACTGCTGAAAGTCGAAGTAATGCAATACTGGTTTTCAGTGGTCTGTTCACATTCGAAGCCGAGGCTTTTTACAGGCTATCCACTCAACACTGGTCAGCTCTTCATTTTCGTGTCCCCACAATGCAGATTTCAGAAATCATTGCAATCTCCACTACAGAATGTTCCATTCATTCACTGCGAGTCTGGAGTTTATCTGATTCTCCACTCCCGCCTGGTTAACATTACACCACTTGTGAATGTCCAAGTAAGCCAATGCTGGTTTTCAGAGGCCTGTTCATACTCGCAGCCGTGCTGTTTAATTGACAATTCACTCCACCCTGTTCAGCTCTTCATTGTCCCACCACACTACCAGCCTTCAGAAATCTTTGTTATCTCCACTACAGAATGTTCCATTCATTCACTGCGAATCTGGAATTCATCTGACTCTCAACTCCACGCAGGTTTTCATTACACCACTGTTGAATGTCCAAGTAACCCAATGCTGGTTTTCAGCGGCCTGTTCATATTCGCAGCCCTGCTGTTTACTTGGCTATCGATTCAAGCCTGGTCAGCTCTTCATTTTCCTGTCCACACAACACAGGCTTCAGAAATCATTGGAATCTCCTCTACAGAATGTTCCATTCATTCACTGCGAATGTGGAATTCAACTGACTCTCCACTCCATGCAGGTTTTCCTTACACCAATGATGAATGTCCAAGTAACCCAATGCTGGTTTTCAGCTGCATGTTCACACTCGCAGCCATGCTATACAATTGGCTTTCCACTAAATCCTGATTAGTTCTTGATTTTCCTTCCACACGACCCAGCCTTCAGAAATCGTTGGAATCTCCACTAGAGAATGTTCCATTCATTCACTGCGAATCTGGAATTCCTCTGAACCTCCACTCCCGGCAGGTTTTCGTTACACCACTGTTGAATGTCCAAGTAACCCAATGTTTTAAGTGTTTTCTTCACAAGCGCAGTGGTGCTGTTCAATTGGCTATCCACTCAACCCTGGCCAGCTCTACATTTTCCTGTCCACACCACAGAGACTGGAGAAATCATTGTTATCTCCACTACAGAATGTTCCATTCATTCACAGCGAATCTGGAATTCATCTGAATCTCCACTCCCGGCAGGTTTTCGTGACACCACTGGTAAATATCCAAGTAAGCCAATGCTGGTTTTAAGTGGCCTGCTCATACTCTCAGCCGTGCTGTTCAATTTGCTATCCACTCAACCCTCTTCAGCTCCATTTTCCTGTCCACATAACCCAAACTTCAGAAACAATTGGTATCTCCTCCACAGAATGTTCCATTCATTGACGGCAAATCTGAAATTCATCTAATTCTCAACTCCCGTCAGGTTTTCGTTACACCACTTGTGAATGTCCAATTAAGCCAAAGCTGGTTTTCAGTGGCCTGTTCTTACTACGAGACGTGCTGTTCATTTGGCTATCCATTCCACCCTGTTCAGCTCTACATTTTCGTGTCCACAAAACCCAGCCTTCAGAAATCATTGGAATCACCACTAGAGAATGTTCCATTCATTCACTGCGAATCTGGAATTCATCTGAATCTCCACTCCCGGCAGGTTTTCATTGCACCACTGCTGAATGTTCAAGTAACGCAATGATGGTTTTCAGCGGTCTATTCACACTCGAACCCGTGCTGTTCACGGTCTAGCGACTCAACACTGGTGAGTTCTTCTTTTTCCAGTTCAGACAATACAAACCTCAGAAACCATTGCAATCTACACTACAGAATGTTTCATTCATTCAGGCGAATCTTGAATTCATCTTGTTCTCCACTCCCAGCAGGTTTTCGTTTCACCACTGGTGAATGTCCAAGCAACCCAAGGCTGGTTTCAGCTGCGTGTTAACACTCGCAGCCGTGCTGTTCAATTGGCTATCCAGTGAACGCTGGTTAGCTCTTGATTTTCCTTCCACACACCGAGCCTTCAGAAATCATTCTTATCTCCACTTCAGAATGTTCCATTCGTTCCCTGCGAATCTGGAATTCCTCTGACTCTCCACACCAGGCAGATTTTCCTAACAACACTGGTGAATGACCAGGTAATCCAATGCTGGTTTTCAGCGGCTGTTCACACTCACAGCCTTGCTGTTCAATTGGCAATCCAGTCAAACCTAGTCAGCTCTTCATTTTCCTGTCCACACAACCCAGCGTTCAGAAATCATTGGAATCTCTACTACAGAAATTTCCATTCATTCACTGTGAATCTGGAAATACTCTGAATCTGCATTCCAGGAAGGCTTTCGTTACACCACTGATGAATGTCCAAGTAATGCAATGCTGCTTCTTAGTGGTCTGTTCACACTCGAAACCGTGCTGTTCATTGGCTATCCACTCAATATCGGTCAGCTCTTCAATATCCTGTCCAGACTATCCAGATTCCTAAATGTTGGCAATCACCACTACAGAATGTTCCATTCAATCACGCGAATCTGGAATTCATCAGAGTCTCCACTCCTGGAAGGTTTTCGTGACACCACTGGTAAATGTCCAAGGAAGACAATGCTGGTTTTAAGCCGCCTGCTAACACACTCAGCCGTGCTGTTCAATTTGCTATCCACCCAACCCTATTCAGCTCTACATTTTCCTGTCCTCATAACCCAACCTTCAGAAATAATTGGTATCTCCTCCACAGAATGTTCCGTTCATTCACTGCGAATCTTAAATTCATCTGACTCTCAACTCCCGGCGGCTTATCGTTACACCACTTGTGAATGTCCAAGTAAGCCAATGCTGGTTTTCAGTGGCCTGTTCATACTAAGAGACGTGCTGTTCATTTGGCTATCCACTCCACCCTGTTCAGCTCTACATTCTCGTGTCCACAAAACCCAGCCTTCAGAAATCATTGGAATCACCACTAGAGAATGTTCCATTCATTCACTGCGAATCTGGAATTCCTCTGAACCTCCACTCCTGGCAGGTTTTCGTTACGCCACTGGTGAATGTCCAAGTAACTCAATACTGGTTTTCAGAGGCATGTTCAACTCGCAGAAGTGCTGTTCAATGGGCTATCCACTCAATATTGGTCAGCTCTTCATTTTCCTCTCCACACAAACCAGCCTTCAGAAATCATTGGGCTCTCCACTACAGACTGTTCCATTCATTCACTGCGATTCTGCAATTCATCTGACTCTCCGCTCCAGGCAGGTTTTCATTACAGCACTGGTGAATGACCAAGTAATCCAATGCTGGTTTTCAGCCGCCTTTTCACACTCGCAGTGTGCTGTTCAATTGTCTATCCACTCAAACCTGGTCAGCCTTTCATTTTCTTTTCCACAATATCAGACTTCAGAAATCATTGGAATCGCCAGTACAGAATGTTCCATTCATTCACTGCCAATCTGGAATTCATCTGAATCTGCACTCCAGGTAGGCTTTCATTACACCACTTATGAATGTCCAAGTAACACAATGCTGGTTTTCAGCGGTCTGTTCACACTCTAAGCCCTGCTTTTTACTGGGTATCCACACAACTGTGGTCAGCTCTTCATTTTCATGTCCAAACAATCCAGACTTGAGAAATCATTGCAATCTCCAGTACAGAATGTTCCATTCATTCACTGCGAATCTGGAATTCAACTGAATCTCCACTACCTGCAGATTTATCTTACACCACTTGTGAATGTCCAAGTAAAACAATGCTGGTTTTCAGAGGCCTGTTCATGTTCGCAGTCGTGCTGTTCAATTGGCTATCCACTCAACCTGTTTTGCTCCTCATTTTCCTGTGCACACAACCCAGCCTTCAGAAATCATTGTAATCTCCACTACAGGATGTTCCATTCATTCACTGGGAATCTGGAATTCATCTGAATCTGCACTCCACGCAGGCTTTCGTTACACCACTGCTGAAAGTCGAAGTAATGCAATACTGGTTTTCAGTGGTCTGTTCACATTCGAAGCCGAGGCTTTTTACAGGCTATCCACTCAACACTGGTCAGCTCTTCATTTTCGTGTCCCCACAATGCAGATTTCAGAAATCATTGCAATCTCCACTACAGAATGTTCCATTCATTCACTGCGAGTCTGGAGTTTATCTGATTCTCCACTCCCGCCTGGTTAACATTACACCACTTGTGAATGTCCAAGTAAGCCAATGCTGGTTTTCAGAGGCCTGTTCATACTCGCAGCCGTGCTGTTTAATTGACAATTCACTCCACCCTGTTCAGCTCTTCATTGTCCCACCACACTACCAGCCTTCAGAAATCTTTGTTATCTCCACTACAGAATGTTCCATTCATTCACTGCGAATCTGGAATTCATCTGACTCTCAACTCCACGCAGGTTTTCATTACACCACTGTTGAATGTCCAAGTAACCCAATGCTGGTTTTCAGCGGCCTGTTCATATTCGCAGCCCTGCTGTTTACTTGGCTATCGATTCAAGCCTGGTCAGCTCTTCATTTTCCTGTCCACACAACACAGGCTTCAGAAATCATTGGAATCTCCTCTACAGAATGTTCCATTCATTCACTGCGAATGTGGAATTCAACTGACTCTCCACTCCATGCAGGTTTTCCTTACACCACTGATGAATGTCCAAGTAACCCAATGCTGGTTTTCAGCTGCATGTTCACACTCGCAGCCATGCTATACAATTGGCTTTCCACTAAATCCTGATTAGTTCTTGATTTTCCTTCCACACGACCCAGCCTTCAGAAATCGTTGGAATCTCCACTAGAGAATGTTCCATTCATTCACTGCGAATCTGGAATTCCTCTGAACCTCCACTCCCGGCAGGTTTTCGTTACACCACTGTTGAATGTCCAAGTAACCCAATGTTTTAAGTGTTTTCTTCACAAGCGCAGTGGTGCTGTTCAATTGGCTATCCACTCAACCCTGGCCAGCTCTACATTTTCCTGTCCACACCACAGAGACTGGAGAAATCATTGTTATCTCCACTACAGAATGTTCCATTCATTCACAGCGAATCGGGAATTCATCTGAATCTCCACTCCCGGCAGGTTTTCGTGACACCACTGGTAAATATCCAAGTAAGCCAATGCTGGTTTTAAGTGGCCTGCTCATACTCTCAGCCGTGCTGTTCAATTTGCTATCCACTCAACCCTCTTCAGCTCCATTTTCCTGTCCACATAACCCAAACTTCAGAAACAATTGGTATCTCCTCCACAGAATGTTCCATTCATTGACGGCAAATCTGAAATTCATCTAATTCTCAACTCCCGTCAGGTTTTCGTTACACCACTTGTGAATGTCCAATTAAGCCAAAGCTGGTTTTCAGTGGCCTGTTCTTACTACGAGACGTGCTGTTCATTTGGCTATCCATTCCACCCTGTTCAGCTCTACATTTTCGTGTCCACAAAACCCAGCCTTCAGAAATCATTGGAATCACCACTAGAGAATGTTCCATTCATTCACTGCGAATCTGGAATTCATCTGAATCTCCACTCCCGGCAGGTTTTCATTGCACCACTGCTGAATGTTCAAGTAACGCAATGATGGTTTTCAGCGGTCTATTCACACTCGAACCCGTGCTGTTCACGGTCTAGCGACTCAACACTGGTGAGTTCTTCTTTTTCCAGTTCAGACAATACAAACCTCAGAAACCATTGCAATCTACACTACAGAATGTTTCATTCATTCAGGCGAATCTTGAATTCATCTTGTTCTCCACTCCCAGCAGGTTTTCGTTTCACCACTGGTGAATGTCCAAGCAACCCAAGGCTGGTTTCAGCTGCGTGTTAACACTCGCAGCCGTGCTGTTCAATTGGCTATCCAGTGAACGCTGGTTAGCTCTTGATTTTCCTTCCACACACCGAGCCTTCAGAAATCATTCTTATCTCCACTTCAGAATGTTCCATTCGTTCCCTGCGAATCTGGAATTCCTCTGACTCTCCACACCAGGCAGATTTTCCTAACAACACTGGTGAATGACCAGGTAATCCAATGCTGGTTTTCAGCGGCTGTTCACACTCACAGCCTTGCTGTTCAATTGGCAATCCAGTCAAACCTAGTCAGCTCTTCATTTTCCTGTCCACACAACCCAGCGTTCAGAAATCATTGGAATCTCTACTACAGAAATTTCCATTCATTCACTGTGAATCTGGAAATACTCTGAATCTGCATTCCAGGAAGGCTTTCGTTACACCACTGATGAATGTCCAAGTAATGCAATGCTGCTTCTTAGTGGTCTGTTCACACTCGAAACCGTGCTGTTCATTGGCTATCCACTCAATATCGGTCAGCTCTTCAATATCCTGTCCAGACTATCCAGATTCCTAAATGTTGGCAATCACCACTACAGAATGTTCCATTCAATCACGCGAATCTGGAATTCATCAG
Organism: Sorex fumeus; assembly: GCF_029834395.1. Taxonomy (NCBI): domain Eukaryota; kingdom Metazoa; phylum Chordata; class Mammalia; order Eulipotyphla; family Soricidae; genus Sorex; species Sorex fumeus. The sequence continues at coordinate 1,060,188 of NW_026606257.1, read as the reverse complement.
AGTCTCCACTCCTGGAAGGTTTTCGTGACACCACTGGTAAATGTCCAAGGAAGACAATGCTGGTTTTAAGCCGCCTGCTAACACACTCAGCCGTGCTGTTCAATTTGCTATCCACCCAACCCTATTCAGCTCTACATTTTCCTGTCCTCATAACCCAACCTTCAGAAATAATTGGTATCTCCTCCACAGAATGTTCCGTTCATTCACTGCGAATCTTAAATTCATCTGACTCTCAACTCCCGGCGGGTTATCGTTACACCACTTGTGAATGTCCAAGTAAGCCAATGCTGGTTTTCAGTGGCCTGTTCATACTAAGAGACGTGCTGTTCATTTGGCTATCCACTCCACCCTGTTCAGCTCTACATTCTCGTGTCCACAAAACCCAGCCTTCAGAAATCATTGGAATCACCACTAGAGAATGTTCCATTCATTCACTGCGAATCTGGAATTCCTCTGAACCTCCACTCCTGGCAGGTTTTCGTTACGCCACTGGTGAATGTCCAAGTAACTCAATACTGGTTTTCAGAGGCATGTTCAACTCGCAGAAGTGCTGTTCAATGGGCTATCCACTCAATATTGGTCAGCTCTTCATTTTCCTCTCCACACAAACCAGCCTTCAGAAATCATTGGGCTCTCCACTACAGACTGTTCCATTCATTCACTGCGATTCTGCAATTCATCTGACTCTCCGCTCCAGGCAGGTTTTCATTACAGCACTGGTGAATGACCAAGTAATCCAATGCTGGTTTTCAGCCGCCTTTTCACACTCGCAGTGTGCTGTTCAATTGTCTATCCACTCAAACCTGGTCAGCCTTTCATTTTCTTTTCCACAATATCAGACTTCAGAAATCATTGGAATCGCCAGTACAGAATGTTCCATTCATTCACTGCCAATCTGGAATTCATCTGAATCTGCACTCCAGGTAGGCTTTCATTACACCACTTATGAATGTCCAAGTAACACAATGCTGGTTTTCAGCGGTCTGTTCACACTCTAAGCCCTGCTTTTTACTGGGTATCCACACAACTGTGGTCAGCTCTTCATTTTCATGTCCAAACAATCCAGACTTGAGAAATCATTGCAATCTCCAGTACAGAATGTTCCATTCATTCACTGCGAATCTGGAATTCAACTGAATCTCCACTACCTGCAGATTTATCTTACACCACTTGTGAATGTCCAAGTAAAACAATGCTGGTTTTCAGATGCCTGTTCATGTTCGCAGTCGTGCTGTTCAATTGGCTATCCACTCAACCTGTTTTGCTCCTCATTTTCCTGTGCACACAACCCAGCCTTCAGAAATCATTGTAATCTCCACTACAGGATGTTCCATTCATTCACTGGGAATCTGGAATTCATCTGAATCTGCACTCCACGCAGGCTTTCGTTACACCACTGCTGAAAGTCGAAGTAATGCAATACTGGTTTTCAGTGGTCTGTTCACATTCGAAGCCGAGGCTTTTTACAGGCTATCCACTCAACACTGGTCAGCTCTTCATTTTCGTGTCCCCACAATGCAGATTTCAGAAATCATTGCAATCTCCACTACAGAATGTTCCATTCATTCACTGCGAGTCTGGAGTTTATCTGATTCTCCACTCCCGCCTGGTTAACATTACACCACTTGTGAATGTCCAAGTAAGCCAATGCTGGTTTTCAGAGGCCTGTTCATACTCGCAGCCGTGCTGTTTAATTGACAATTCACTCCACCCTGTTCAGCTCTTCATTGTCCCACCACACTACCAGCCTTCAGAAATCTTTGTTATCTCCACTACAGAATGTTCCATTCATTCACTGCGAATCTGGAATTCATCTGACTCTCAACTCCACGCAGGTTTTCATTACACCACTGTTGAATGTCCAAGTAACCCAATGCTGGTTTTCAGCGGCCTGTTCATATTCGCAGCCCTGCTGTTTACTTGGCTATCGATTCAAGCCTGGTCAGCTCTTCATTTTCCTGTCCACACAACACAGGCTTCAGAAATCATTGGAATCTCCTCTACAGAATGTTCCATTCATTCACTGCGAATGTGGAATTCAACTGACTCTCCACTCCATGCAGGTTTTCCTTACACCACTGATGAATGTCCAAGTAACCCAATGCTGGTTTTCAGCTGCATGTTCACACTCGCAGCCATGCTATACAATTGGCTTTCCACTAAATCCTGATTAGTTCTTGATTTTCCTTCCACACGACCCAGCCTTCAGAAATCGTTGGAATCTCCACTAGAGAATGTTCCATTCATTCACTGCGAATCTGGAATTCCTCTGAACCTCCACTCCCGGCAGGTTTTCGTTACACCACTGTTGAATGTCCAAGTAACCCAATGTTTTAAGTGTTTTCTTCACAAGCGCAGTGGTGCTGTTCAATTGGCTATCCACTCAACCCTGGCCAGCTCTACATTTTCCTGTCCACACCACAGAGACTGGAGAAATCATTGTTATCTCCACTACAGAATGTTCCATTCATTCACAGCGAATCTGGAATTCATCTGAATCTCCACTCCCGGCAGGTTTTCGTGACACCACTGGTAAATATCCAAGTAAGCCAATGCTGGTTTTAAGTGGCCTGCTCATACTCTCAGCCGTGCTGTTCAATTTGCTATCCACTCAACCCTCTTCAGCTCCATTTTCCTGTCCACATAACCCAAACTTCAGAAACAATTGGTATCTCCTCCACAGAATGTTCCATTCATTGACGGCAAATCTGAAATTCATCTAATTCTCAACTCCCGTCAGGTTTTCGTTACACCACTTGTGAATGTCCAATTAAGCCAAAGCTGGTTTTCAGTGGCCTGTTCTTACTACGAGACGTGCTGTTCATTTGGCTATCCATTCCACCCTGTTCAGCTCTACATTTTCGTGTCCACAAAACCCAGCCTTCAGAAATCATTGGAATCACCACTAGAGAATGTTCCATTCATTCACTGCGAATCTGGAATTCATCTGAATCTCCACTCCCGGCAGGTTTTCATTGCACCACTGCTGAATGTTCAAGTAACGCAATGATGGTTTTCAGCGGTCTATTCACACTCGAACCCGTGCTGTTCACGGTCTAGCGACTCAACACTGGTGAGTTCTTCTTTTTCCAGTTCAGACAATACAAACCTCAGAAACCATTGCAATCTACACTACAGAATGTTTCATTCATTCAGGCGAATCTTGAATTCATCTTGTTCTCCACTCCCAGCAGGTTTTCGTTTCACCACTGGTGAATGTCCAAGCAACCCAAGGCTGGTTTCAGCTGCGTGTTAACACTCGCAGCCGTGCTGTTCAATTGGCTATCCAGTGAACGCTGGTTAGCTCTTGATTTTCCTTCCACACACCGAGCCTTCAGAAATCATTCTTATCTCCACTTCAGAATGTTCCATTCGTTCCCTGCGAATCTGGAATTCCTCTGACTCTCCACACCAGGCAGATTTTCCTAACAACACTGGTGAATGACCAGGTAATCCAATGCTGGTTTTCAGCGGCTGTTCACACTCACAGCCTTGCTGTTCAATTGGCAATCCAGTCAAACCTAGTCAGCTCTTCATTTTCCTGTCCACACAACCCAGCGTTCAGAAATCATTGGAATCTCTACTACAGAAATTTCCATTCATTCACTGTGAATCTGGAAATACTCTGAATCTGCATTCCAGGAAGGCTTTCGTTACACCACTGATGAATGTCCAAGTAATGCAATGCTGCTTCTTAGTGGTCTGTTCACACTCGAAACCGTGCTGTTCATTGGCTATCCACTCAATATCGGTCAGCTCTTCAATATCCTGTCCAGACTATCCAGATTCCTAAATGTTGGCAATCACCACTACAGAATGTTCCATTCAATCACGCGAATCTGGAATTCATCAGAGTCTCCACTCCTGGAAGGTTTTCGTGACACCACTGGTAAATGTCCAAGGAAGACAATGCTGGTTTTAAGCCGCCTGCTAACACACTCAGCCGTGCTGTTCAATTTGCTATCCACCCAACCCTATTCAGCTCTACATTTTCCTGTCCTCATAACCCAACCTTCAGAAATAATTGGTATCTCCTCCACAGAATGTTCCGTTCATTCACTGCGAATCTTAAATTCATCTGACTCTCAACTCCCGGCGGGTTATCGTTACACCACTTGTGAATGTCCAAGTAAGCCAATGCTGGTTTTCAGTGGCCTGTTCATACTAAGAGACGTGCTGTTCATTTGGCTATCCACTCCACCCTGTTCAGCTCTACATTCTCGTGTCCACAAAACCCAGCCTTCAGAAATCATTGGAATCACCACTAGAGAATGTTCCATTCATTCACTGCGAATCTGGAATTCCTCTGAACCTCCACTCCTGGCAGGTTTTCGTTACGCCACTGGTGAATGTCCAAGTAACTCAATACTGGTTTTCAGAGGCATGTTCAACTCGCAGAAGTGCTGTTCAATGGGCTATCCACTCAATATTGGTCAGCTCTTCATTTTCCTCTCCACACAAACCAGCCTTCAGAAATCATTGGGCTCTCCACTACAGACTGTTCCATTCATTCACTGCGATTCTGCAATTCATCTGACTCTCCGCTCCAGGCAGGTTTTCATTACAGCACTGGTGAATGACCAAGTAATCCAATGCTGGTTTTCAGCCGCCTTTTCACACTCGCAGTGTGCTGTTCAATTGTCTATCCACTCAAACCTGGTCAGCCTTTCATTTTCTTTTCCACAATATCAGACTTCAGAAATCATTGGAATCGCCAGTACAGAATGTTCCATTCATTCACTGCCAATCTGGAATTCATCTGAATCTGCACTCCAGGTAGGCTTTCATTACACCACTTATGAATGTCCAAGTAACACAATGCTGGTTTTCAGCGGTCTGTTCACACTCTAAGCCCTGCTTTTTACTGGGTATCCACACAACTGTGGTCAGCTCTTCATTTTCATGTCCAAACAATCCAGACTTGAGAAATCATTGCAATCTCCAGTACAGAATGTTCCATTCATTCACTGCGAATCTGGAATTCAACTGAATCTCCACTACCTGCAGATTTATCTTACACCACTTGTGAATGTCCAAGTAAAACAATGCTGGTTTTCAGAGGCCTGTTCATGTTCGCAGTCGTGCTGTTCAATTGGCTATCCACTCAACCTGTTTTGCTCCTCATTTTCCTGTGCACACAACCCAGCCTTCAGAAATCATTGTAATCTCCACTACAGGATGTTCCATTCATTCACTGGGAATCTGGAATTCATCTGAATCTGCACTCCACGCAGGCTTTCGTTACACCACTGCTGAAAGTCGAAGTAATGCAATACTGGTTTTCAGTGGTCTGTTCACATTCGAAGCCGAGGCTTTTTACAGGCTATCCACTCAACACTGGTCAGCTCTTCATTTTCGTGTCCCCACAATCCAGATTTCAGAAATCATTGCAATCTCCACTACAGAATGTTCCATTCATTCACTGCGAGTCTGGAGTTTATCTGATTCTCCACTCCCGCCTGGTTAACATTACACCACTTGTGAATGTCCAAGTAAGCCAATGCTGGTTTTCAGAGGCCTGTTCATACTCGCAGCCGTGCTGTTTAATTGACAATTCACTCCACCCTGTTCAGCTCTTCATTGTCCCACCACACTACCAGCCTTCAGAAATCTTTGTTATCTCCACTACAGAATGTTCCATTCATTCACTGCGAATCTGGAATTCATCTGACTCTCAACTCCACGCAGGTTTTCATTACACCACTGTTGAATGTCCAAGTAACCCAATGCTGGTTTTCAGCGGCCTGTTCATATTCGCAGCCCTGCTGTTTACTTGGCTATCGATTCAAGCCTGGTCAGCTCTTCATTTTCCTGTCCACACAACACAGGCTTCAGAAATCATTGGAATCTCCTCTACAGAATGTTCCATTCATTCACTGCGAATGTGGAATTCAACTGACTCTCCACTCCATGCAGGTTTTCCTTACACCACTGATGAATGTCCAAGTAACCCAATGCTGGTTTTCAGCTGCATGTTCACACTCGCAGCCATGCTATACAATTGGCTTTCCACTAAATCCTGATTAGTTCTTGATTTTCCTTCCACACGACCCAGCCTTCAGAAATCGTTGGAATCTCCACTAGAGAATGTTCCATTCATTCACTGCGAATCTGGAATTCCTCTGAACCTCCACTCCCGGCAGGTTTTCGTTACACCACTGTTGAATGTCCAAGTAACCCAATGTTTTAAGTGTTTTCTTCACAAGCGCAGTGGTGCTGTTCAATTGGCTATCCACTCAACCCTGGCCAGCTCTACATTTTCCTGTCCACACCACAGAGACTGGAGAAATCATTGTTATCTCCACTACAGAATGTTCCATTCATTCACAGCGAATCTGGAATTCATCTGAATCTCCACTCCCGGCAGGTTTTCGTGACACCACTGGTAAATATCCAAGTAAGCCAATGCTGGTTTTAAGTGGCCTGCTCATACTCTCAGCCGTGCTGTTCAATTTGCTATCCACTCAACCCTCTTCAGCTCCATTTTCCTGTCCACATAACCCAAACTTCAGAAACAATTGGTATCTCCTCCACAGAATGTTCCATTCATTGACGGCAAATCTGAAATTCATCTAATTCTCAACTCCCGTCAGGTTTTCGTTACACCACTTGTGAATGTCCAATTAAGCCAAAGCTGGTTTTCAGTGGCCTGTTCTTACTACGAGACGTGCTGTTCATTTGGCTATCCATTCCACCCTGTTCAGCTCTACATTTTCGTGTCCACAAAACCCAGCCTTCAGAAATCATTGGAATCACCACTAGAGAATGTTCCATTCATTCACTGCGAATCTGGAATTCATCTGAATCTCCACTCCCGGCAGGTTTTCATTGCACCACTGCTGAATGTTCAAGTAACGCAATGATGGTTTTCAGCGGTCTATTCACACTCGAACCCGTGCTGTTCACGGTCTAGCGACTCAACACTGGTGAGTTCTTCTTTTTCCAGTTCAGACAATACAAACCTCAGAAACCATTGCAATCTACACTACAGAATGTTTCATTCATTCAGGCGAATCTTGAATTCATCTTGTTCTCCACTCCCAGCAGGTTTTCGTTTCACCACTGGTGAATGTCCAAGCAACCCAAGGCTGGTTTCAGCTGCGTGTTAACACTCGCAGCCGTGCTGTTCAATTGGCTATCCAGTGAACGCTGGTTAGCTCTTGATTTTCCTTCCACACACCGAGCCTTCAGAAATCATTCTTATCTCCACTTCAGAATGTTCCATTCGTTCCCTGCGAATCTGGAATTCCTCTGACTCTCCACACCAGGCAGATTTTCCTAACAACACTGGTGAATGACCAGGTAATCCAATGCTGGTTTTCAGCGGCTGTTCACACTCACAGCCTTGCTGTTCAATTGGCAATCCAGTCAAACCTAGTCAGCTCTTCATTTTCCTGTCCACACAACCCAGCGTTCAGAAATCATTGGAATCTCTACTACAGAAATTTCCATTCATTCACTGTGAATCTGGAAATACTCTGAATCTGCATTCCAGGAAGGCTTTCGTTACACCACTGATGAATGTCCAAGTAATGCAATGCTGCTTCTTAGTGGTCTGTTCACACTCGAAACCGTGCTGTTCATTGGCTATCCACTCAATATCGGTCAGCTCTTCAATATCCTGTCCAGACTATCCAGATTCCTAAATGTTGGCAATCACCACTACAGAATGTTCCATTCAATCACGCGAATCTGGAATTCATCAGAGTCTCCACTCCTGGAAGGTTTTCGTGACACCACTGGTAAATGTCCAAGGAAGACAATGCTGGTTTTAAGCCGCCTGCTAACACACTCAGCCGTGCTGTTCAATTTGCTATCCACCCAACCCTATTCAGCTCTACATTTTCCTGTCCTCATAACCCAACCTTCAGAAATAATTGGTATCTCCTCCACAGAATGTTCCGTTCATTCACTGCGAATCTTAAATTCATCTGACTCTCAACTCCCGGCGGGTTATCGTTACACCACTTGTGAATGTCCAAGTAAGCCAATGCTGGTTTTCAGTGGCCTGTTCATACTAAGAGACGTGCTGTTCATTTGGCTATCCACTCCACCCTGTTCAGCTCTACATTTTCGTGTCCACAAAACCCAGCCTTCAGAAATCATTGGAATCACCACTAGAGAATGTTCCATTCATTCACTGCGAATCTGGAATTCCTCTGAACCTCCACTCCTGGCAGGTTTTCGTTACGCCACTGGTGAATGTCCAAGTAACTCAATACTGGTTTTCAGAGGCATGTTCAACTCGCAGAAGTGCTGTTCAATGGGCTATCCACTCAATATTGGTCAGCTCTTCATTTTCCTCTCCACACAAACCAGCCTTCAGAAATCATTGGGCTCTCCACTACAGACTGTTCCATTCATTCACTGCGATTCTGCAATTCATCTGACTCTCCGCTCCAGGCAGGTTTTCATTACAGCACTGGTGAATGACCAAGTAATCCAATGCTGGTTTTCAGCCGCCTTTTCACACTCGCAGTGTGCTGTTCAATTGTCTATCCACTCAAACCTGGTCAGCCTTTCATTTTCTTTTCCACAATATCAGACTTCAGAAATCATTGGAATCGCCAGTACAGAATGTTCCATTCATTCACTGCCAATCTGGAATTCATCTGAATCTGCACTCCAGGTAGGCTTTCATTACACCACTTATGAATGTCCAAGTAACACAATGCTGGTTTTCAGCGGTCTGTTCACACTCTAAGCCCTGCTTTTTACTGGGTATCCACACAACTGTGGTCAGCTCTTCATTTTCATGTCCAAACAATCCAGACTTGAGAAATCATTGCAATCTCCAGTACAGAATGTTCCATTCATTCACTGCGAATCTGGAATTCAACTGAATCTCCACTACCTGCAGATTTATCTTACACCACTTGTGAATGTCCAAGTAAAACAATGCTGGTTTTCAGAGGCCTGTTCATGTTCGCAGTCGTGCTGTTCAATTGGCTATCCACTCAACCTGTTTTGCTCCTCATTTTCCTGTGCACACAACCCAGCCTTCAGAAATCATTGTAATCTCCACTACAGGATGTTCCATTCATTCACTGGGAATCTGGAATTCATCTGAATCTGCACTCCACGCAGGCTTTCGTTACACCACTGCTGAAAGTCGAAGTAATGCAATACTGGTTTTCAGTGGTCTGTTCACATTCGAAGCCGAGGCTTTTTACAGGCTATCCACTCAACACTGGTCAGCTCTTCATTTTCGTGTCCCCACAATCCAGATTTCAGAAATCATTGCAATCTCCACTACAGAATGTTCCATTCATTCACTGCGAGTCTGGAGTTTATCTGATTCTCCACTCCCGCCTGGTTAACATTACACCACTTGTGAATGTCCAAGTAAGCCAATGCTGGTTTTCAGAGGCCTGTTCATACTCGCAGCCGTGCTGTTTAATTGACAATTCACTCCACCCTGTTCAGCTCTTCATTGTCCCACCACACTACCAGCCTTCAGAAATCTTTGTTATCTCCACTACAGAATGTTCCATTCATTCACTGCGAATCTGGAATTCATCTGACTCTCAACTCCACGCAGGTTTTCATTACACCACTGTTGAATGTCCAAGTAACCCAATGCTGGTTTTCAGCGGCCTGTTCATATTCGCAACCCTGCTGTTTACTTGGCTATCGATTCAAGCCTGGTCAGCTCTTCATTTTCCTGTCCACACAACACAGGCTTCAGAAATCATTGGAATCTCCTCTACAGAATGTTCCATTCATTCACTGCGAATGTGGAATTCAACTGACTCTCCACTCCATGCAGGTTTTCCTTACACCACTGATGAATGTCCAAGTAACCCAATGCTGGTTTTCAGCTGCATGTTCACACTCGCAGCCATGCTATACAATTGGCTTTCCACTAAATCCTGATTAGTTCTTGATTTTCCTTCCACACGACCCAGCCTTCAGAAATCGTTGGAATCTCCACTAGAGAATGTTCCATTCATTCACTGCGAATCTGGAATTCCTCTGAACCTCCACTCCCGGCAGGTTTTCGTTACACCACTGTTGAATGTCCAAGTAACCCAATGTTTTAAGTGTTTTCTTCACAAGCGCAGTGGTGCTGTTCAATTGGCTATCCACTCAACCCTGGCCAGCTCTACATTTTCCTGTCCACACCACAGAGACTGGAGAAATCATTGTTATCTCCACTACAGAATGTTCCATTCATTCACAGCGAATCTGGAATTCATCTGAATCTCCACTCCCGGCAGGTTTTCGTGACACCACTGGTAAATATCCAAGTAAGCCAATGCTGGTTTTAAGTGGCCTGCTCATACTCTCAGCCGTGCTGTTCAATTTGCTATCCACTCAACCCTCTTCAGCTCCATTTTCCTGTCCACATAACCCAAACTTCAGAAACAATTGGCATCTCCTCCACAGAATGTTCCATTCATTGACGGCAAATCTGAAATTCATCTAATTCTCAACTCCCGTCAGGTTTTCGTTACACCACTTGTGAATGTCCAATTAAGCCAAAGCTGGTTTTCAGTGGCCTGTTCTTACTACGAGACGTGCTGTTCATTTGGCTATCCATTCCACCCTGTTCAGCTCTACATTTTCGTGTCCACAAAACCCAGCCTTCAGAAATCATTGGAATCACCACTAGAGAATGTTCCATTCATTCACTGCGAATCTGGAATTCATCTGAATCTCCACTCCCGGCAGGTTTTCATTGCACCACTGCTGAATGTTCAAGTAACGCAATGATGGTTTTCAGCGGTCTATTCACACTCGAACCCGTGCTGTTCACGGTCTAGCGACTCAACACTGGTGAGTTCTTCTTTTTCCAGTTCAGACAATACAAACCTCAGAAACCATTGCAATCTACACTACAGAATGTTTCATTCATTCAGGCGAATCTTGAATTCATCTTGTTCTCCACTCCCAGCAGGTTTTCGTTTCACCACTGGTGAATGTCCAAGCAACCCAAGGCTGGTTTCAGCTGCGTGTTAACACTCGCAGCCGTGCTGTTCAATTGGCTATCCAGTGAACGCTGGTTAGCTCTTGATTTTCCTTCCACACACCGAGCCTTCAGAAATCATTCTTATCTCCACTTCAGAATGTTCCATTCGTTCCCTGCGAATCTGGAATTCCTCTGACTCTCCACACCAGGCAGATTTTCCTAACAACACTGGTGAATGACCAGGTAATCCAATGCTGGTTTTCAGCGGCTGTTCACACTCACAGCCTTGCTGTTCAATTGGCAATCCAGTCAAACCTAGTCAGCTCTTCATTTTCCTGTCCACACAACCCAGCGTTCAGAAATCATTGGAATCTCTACTACAGAAATTTCCATTCATTCACTGTGAATCTGGAAATACTCTGAATCTGCATTCCAGGAAGGCTTTCGTTACACCACTGATGAATGTCCAAGTAATGCAATGCTGCTTCTTAGTGGTCTGTTCACACTCGAAACCGTGCTGTTCATTGGCTATCCACTCAATATCGGTCAGCTCTTCAATATCCTGTCCAGACTATCCAGATTCCTAAATGTTGGCAATCACCACTACAGAATGTTCCATTCAATCACGCGAATCTGGAATTCATCAGAGTCTCCACTCCTGGAAGGTTTTCGTGACACCACTGGTAAATGTCCAAGGAAGACAATGCTGGTTTTAAGCCGCCTGCTAACACACTCAGCCGTGCTGTTCAATTTGCTATCCACCCAACCCTATTCAGCTCTACATTTTCCTGTCCTCATAACCCAACCTTCAGAAATAATTGGTATCTCCTCCACAGAATGTTCCGTTCATTCACTGCGAATCTTAAATTCATCTGACTCTCAACTCCCGGCGGGTTATCGTTACACCACTTGTGAATGTCCAAGTAAGCCAATGCTGGTTTTCAGTGGCCTGTTCATACTAAGAGACGTGCTGTTCATTTGGCTATCCACTCCACCCTGTTCAGCTCTACATTCTCGTGTCCACAAAACCCAGCCTTCAGAAATCATTGGAATCACCACTAGAGAATGTTCCATTCATTCACTGCGAATCTGGAATTCCTCTGAAACTCCACTCCTGGCAGGTTTTCGTTACGCCACTGGTGAATGTCCAAGTAACTCAATACTGGTTTTCAGAGGCATGTTCAACTCGCAGAAGTGCTGTTCAATGGGCTATCCACTCAATATTGGTCAGCTCTTCATTTTCCTCTCCACACAAACCAGCCTTCAGAAATCATTGGGCTCTCCACTACAGACTGTTCCATTCATTCACTGCGATTCTGCAATTCATCTGACTCTCCGCTCCAGGCAGGTTTTCATTACAGCACTGGTGAATGACCAAGTAATCCAATGCTGGTTTTCAGCCGCCTTTTCACACTCGCAGTGTGCTGTTCAATTGTCTATCCACTCAAACCTGGTCAGCCTTTCATTTTCTTTTCCACAATATCAGACTTCAGAAATCATTGGAATCGCCAGTACAGAATGTTCCATTCATTCACTGCCAGTCTGGAATTCATCTGAATCTGCACTCCAGGTAGGCTTTCATTACACCACTTATGAATGTCCAAGTAACACAATGCTGGTTTTCAGCGGTCTGTTCACACTCTAAGCCCTGCTTTTTACTGGGTATCCACACAACTGTGGTCAGCTCTTCATTTTCATGTCCAAACAATCCAGACTTGAGAAATCATTGCAATCTCCAGTACAGAATGTTCCATTCATTCACTGCGAATCTGGAATTCAACTGAATCTCCACTACCTGCAGATTTATCTTACACCACTTGTGAATGTCCAAGTAAAACAATGCTGGTTTTCAGAGGCCTGTTCATGTTCGCAGTCGTGCTGTTCAATTGGCTATCCACTCAACCTGTTTTGCTCCTCATTTTCCTGTGCACACAACCCAGCCTTCAGAAATCATTGTAATCTCCACTACAGGATGTTCCATTCATTCACTGGGAATCTGGAATTCATCTGAATCTGCACTCCACGCAGGCTTTCGTTACACCACTGCTGAAAGTCGAAGTAATGCAATACTGGTTTTCAGTGGTCTGTTCACATTCGAAGCCGAGGCTTTTTACAGGCTATCCACTCAACACTGGTCAGCTCTTCATTTTCGTGTCCCCACAATCCAGATTTCGGAAATCATTGCAATCTCCACTACAGAATGTTCCATTCATTCACTGCGAGTCTGGAGTTTATCTGATTCTCCACTCCCGCCTGGTTAACATTACACCACTTGTGAATGTCCAAGTAAGCCAATGCTGGTTTTCAGAGGCCTGTTCATACTCGCAGCCGTGCTGTTTAATTGACAATTCACTCCACCCTGTTCAGCTCTTCATTGTCCCACCACACTACCAGCCTTCAGAAATCTTTGTTATCTCCACTACAGAATGTTCCATTCATTCACTGCGAATCTGGAATTCATCTGACTCTCAACTCCACGCAGGTTTTCATTACACCACTGTTGAATGTCCAAGTAACCCAATGCTGGTTTTCAGCGGCCTGTTCATATTCGCAGCCCTGCTGTTTACTTGGCTATCGATTCAAGCCTGGTCAGCTCTTCATTTTCCTGTCCACACAACACAGGCTTCAGAAATCATTGGAATCTCCTCTACAGAATGTTCCATTCATTCACTGCGAATGTGGAATTCAACTGACTCTCCACTCCATGCAGGTTTTCCTTACACCACTGATGAATGTCCAAGTAACCCAATGCTGGTTTTCAGCTGCATGTTCACACTCGCAGCCATGCTATACAATTGGCTTTCCACTAAATCCTGATTAGTTCTTGATTTTCCTTCCACACGACCCAGCCTTCAGAAATCGTTGGAATCTCCACTAGAGAATGTTCCATTCATTCACTGCGAATCTGGAATTCCTCTGAACCTCCACTCCCGGCAGGTTTTCGTTACACCACTGTTGAATGTCCAAGTAACCCAATGTTTTAAGTGTTTTCTTCACAAGCGCAGTGGTGCTGTTCAATTGGCTATCCACTCAACCCTGGCCAGCTCTACATTTTCCTGTCCACACCACAGAGACTGGAGAAATCATTGTTATCTCCACTACAGAATGTTCCATTCATTCACAGCGAATCTGGAATTCATCTGAATCTCCACTCCCGGCAGGTTTTCGTGACACCACTGGTAAATATCCAAGTAAGCCAATGCTGGTTTTAAGTGGCCTGCTCATACTCTCAGCCGTGCTGTTCAATTTGCTATCCACTCAACCCTCTTCAGCTCCATTTTCCTGTCCACATAACCCAAACTTCAGAAACAATTGGTATCTCCTCCACAGAATGTTCCATTCATTGACGGCAAATCTGAAATTCATCTAATTCTCAACTCCCGTCAGGTTTTCGTTACACCACTTGTGAATGTCCAATTAAGCCAAAGCTGGTTTTCAGTGGCCTGTTCTTACTACGAGACGTGCTGTTCATTTGGCTATCCATTCCACCCTGTTCAGCTCTACATTTTCGTGTCCACAAAACCCAGCCTTCAGAAATCATTGGAATCACCACTAGAGAATGTTCCATTCATTCACTGCGAATCTGGAATTCATCTGAATCTCCACTCCCGGCAGGTTTTCATTGCACCACTGCTGAATGTTCAAGTAACGCAATGATGGTTTTCAGCGGTCTATTCACACTCGAACCCGTGCTGTTCACGGTCTAGCGACTCAACACTGGTGAGTTCTTCTTTTTCCAGTTCAGACAATACAAACCTCAGAAACCATTGCAATCTACACTACAGAATGTTTCATTCATTCAGGCGAATCTTGAATTCATCTTGTTCTCCACTCCCAGCAGGTTTTCGTTTCACCACTGGTGAATGTCCAAGCAACCCAAGGCTGGTTTCAGCTGCGTGTTAACACTCGCAGCCGTGCTGTTCAATTGGCTATCCAGTGAACGCTGGTTAGCTCTTGATTTTCCTTCCACACACCGAGCCTTCAGAAATCATTCTTATCTCCACTTCAGAATGTTCCATTCGTTCCCTGCGAATCTGGAATTCCTCTGACTCTCCACACCAGGCAGATTTTCCTAACAACACTGGTGAATGACCAGGTAATCCAATGCTGGTTTTCA
The DNA here is from genome assembly GCF_029834395.1 of Sorex fumeus. Taxonomy (NCBI): domain Eukaryota; kingdom Metazoa; phylum Chordata; class Mammalia; order Eulipotyphla; family Soricidae; genus Sorex; species Sorex fumeus. The sequence continues at coordinate 1,045,159 of NW_026606257.1, read as the reverse complement.
GCGGCTGTTCACACTCACAGCCTTGCTGTTCAATTGGCAATCCAGTCAAACCTAGTCAGCTCTTCATTTTCCTGTCCACACAACCCAGCGTTCAGAAATCATTGGAATCTCTACTACAGAAATTTCCATTCATTCACTGTGAATCTGGAAATACTCTGAATCTGCATTCCAGGAAGGCTTTCGTTACACCACTGATGAATGTCCAAGTAATGCAATGCTGCTTCTTAGTGGTCTGTTCACACTCGAAACCGTGCTGTTCATTGGCTATCCACTCAATATCGGTCAGCTCTTCAATATCCTGTCCAGACTATCCAGATTCCTAAATGTTGGCAATCACCACTACAGAATGTTCCATTCAATCACGCGAATCTGGAATTCATCAGAGTCTCCACTCCTGGAAGGTTTTCGTGACACCACTGGTAAATGTCCAAGGAAGACAATGCTGGTTTTAAGCCGCCTGCTAACACACTCAGCCGTGCTGTTCAATTTGCTATCCACCCAACCCTATTCAGCTCTACATTTTCCTGTCCTCATAACCCAACCTTCAGAAATAATTGGTATCTCCTCCACAGAATGTTCCGTTCATTCACTGCGAATCTTAAATTCATCTGACTCTCAACTCCCGGCGGGTTATCGTTACACCACTTGTGAATGTCCAAGTAAGCCAATGCTGGTTTTCAGTGGCCTGTTCATACTAAGAGACGTGCTGTTCATTTGGCTATCCACTCCACCCTGTTCAGCTCTACATTTTCGTGTCCACAAAACCCAGCCTTCAGAAATCATTGGAATCACCACTAGAGAATGTTCCATTCATTCACTGCGAATCTGGAATTCATCTGAACCTCCACTCCTGGCAGGTTTTCGTTACGCCACTGGTGAATGTCCAAGTAACTCAATACTGGTTTTCAGAGGCATGTTCAACTCGCAGAAGTGCTGTTCAATGGGCTATCCACTCAATATTGGTCAGCTCTTCATTTTCCTCTCCACACAAACCAGCCTTCAGAAATCATTGGGCTCTCCACTACAGACTGTTCCATTCATTCACTGCGATTCTGCAATTCATCTGACTCTCCGCTCCAGGCAGGTTTTCATTACAGCACTGGTGAATGACCAAGTAATCCAATGCTGGTTTTCAGCCGCCTTTTCACACTCGCAGTGTGCTGTTCAATTGTCTATCCACTCAAACCTGGTCAGCCTTTCATTTTCTTTTCCACAATATCAGACTTCAGAAATCATTGGAATCGCCAGTACAGAATGTTCCATTCATTCACTGCCAATCTGGAATTCATCTGAATCTGCACTCCAGGTAGGCTTTCATTACACCACTTATGAATGTCCAAGTAACACAATGCTGGTTTTCAGCGGTCTGTTCACACTCTAAGCCCTGCTTTTTACTGGGTATCCACACAACTGTGGTCAGCTCTTCATTTTCATGTCCAAACAATCCAGACTTGAGAAATCATTGCAATCTCCAGTACAGAATGTTCCATTCATTCACTGCGAATCTGGAATTCAACTGAATCTCCACTACCTGCAGATTTATCTTACACCACTTGTGAATGTCCAAGTAAAACAATGCTGGTTTTCAGAGGCCTGTTCATGTTCGCAGTCGTGCTGTTCAATTGGCTATCCACTCAACCTGTTTTGCTCCTCATTTTCCTGTGCACACAACCCAGCCTTCAGAAATCATTGTAATCTCCACTACAGGATGTTCCATTCATTCACTGGGAATCTGGAATTCATCTGAATCTGCACTCCACGCAGGCTTTCGTTACACCACTGCTGAAAGTCGAAGTAATGCAATACTGGTTTTCAGTGGTCTGTTCACATTCGAAGCCGAGGCTTTTTACAGGCTATCCACTCAACACTGGTCAGCTCTTCATTTTCGTGTCCCCACAATCCAGATTTCAGAAATCATTGCAATCTCCACTACAGAATGTTCCATTCATTCACTGCGAGTCTGGAGTTTATCTGATTCTCCACTCCCGCCTGGTTAACATTACACCACTTGTGAATGTCCAAGTAAGCCAATGCTGGTTTTCAGAGGCCTGTTCATACTCGCAGCCGTGCTGTTTAATTGACAATTCACTCCACCCTGTTCAGCTCTTCATTGTCCCACCACACTACCAGCCTTCAGAAATCTTTGTTATCTCCACTACAGAATGTTCCATTCATTCACTGCGAATCTGGAATTCATCTGACTCTCAACTCCACGCAGGTTTTCATTACACCACTGTTGAATGTCCAAGTAACCCAATGCTGGTTTTCAGCGGCCTGTTCATATTCGCAACCCTGCTGTTTACTTGGCTATCGATTCAAGCCTGGTCAGCTCTTCATTTTCCTGTCCACACAACACAGGCTTCAGAAATCATTGGAATCTCCTCTACAGAATGTTCCATTCATTCACTGCGAATGTGGAATTCAACTGACTCTCCACTGCATGCAGGTTTTCCTTACACCACTGATGAATGTCCAAGTAACCCAATGCTGGTTTTCAGCTGCATGTTCACACTCGCAGCCATGCTATACAATTGGCTTTCCACTAAATCCTGATTAGTTCTTGATTTTCCTTCCACACGACCCAGCCTTCAGAAATCGTTGGAATCTCCACTAGAGAATGTTCCATTCATTCACTGCGAATCTGGAATTCCTCTGAACCTCCACTCCCAGCAGGTTTTCGTTACACCACTGTTGAATGTCCAAGTAACCCAATGTTTTAAGTGTTTTCTTCACAAGCGCAGTGGTGCTGTTCAATTGGCTATCCACTCAACCCTGGCCAGCTCTACATTTTCCTGTCCACACCACAGAGACTGGAGAAATCATTGTTATCTCCACTACAGAATGTTCCATTCATTCACAGCGAATCTGGAATTCATCTGAATCTCCACTCCCGGCAGGTTTTCGTGACACCACTGGTAAATATCCAAGTAAGCCAATGCTGGTTTTAAGTGGCCTGCTCATACTCTCAGCCGTGCTGTTCAATTTGCTATCCACTCAACCCTCTTCAGCTCCATTTTCCTGTCCACATAACCCAAACTTCAGAAACAATTGGCATCTCCTCCACAGAATGTTCCATTCATTGACGGCAAATCTGAAATTCATCTAATTCTCAACTCCCGTCAGGTTTTCGTTACACCACTTGTGAATGTCCAATTAAGCCAAAGCTGGTTTTCAGTGGCCTGTTCTTACTACGAGACGTGCTGTTCATTTGGCTATCCATTCCACCCTGTTCAGCTCTACATTTTCGTGTCCACAAAACCCAGCCTTCAGAAATCATTGGAATCACCACTAGAGAATGTTCCATTCATTCACTGCGAATCTGGAATTCATCTGAATCTCCACTCCCGGCAGGTTTTCATTGCACCACTGCTGAATGTTCAAGTAACGCAATGATGGTTTTCAGCGGTCTATTCACACTCGAACCCGTGCTGTTCACGGTCTAGCGACTCAACACTGGTGAGTTCTTCTTTTTCCAGTTCAGACAATACAAACCTCAGAAACCATTGCAATCTACACTACAGAATGTTTCATTCATTCAGGCGAATCTTGAATTCATCTTGTTCTCCACTCCCAGCAGGTTTTCGTTTCACCACTGGTGAATGTCCAAGCAACCCAAGGCTGGTTTCAGCTGCGTGTTAACACTCGCAGCCGTGCTGTTCAATTGGCTATCCAGTGAACGCTGGTTAGCTCTTGATTTTCCTTCCACACACCGAGCCTTCAGAAATCATTCTTATCTCCACTTCAGAATGTTCCATTCGTTCCCTGCGAATCTGGAATTCCTCTGACTCTCCACACCAGGCAGATTTTCCTAACAACACTGGTGAATGACCAGGTAATCCAATGCTGGTTTTCAGCGGCTGTTCACACTCACAGCCTTGCTGTTCAATTGGCAATCCAGTCAAACCTAGTCAGCTCTTCATTTTCCTGTCCACACAACCCAGCGTTCAGAAATCATTGGAATCTCTACTACAGAAATTTCCATTCATTCACTGTGAATCTGGAAATACTCTGAATCTGCATTCCAGGAAGGCTTTCGTTACACCACTGATGAATGTCCAAGTAATGCAATGCTGCTTCTTAGTGGTCTGTTCACACTCGAAACCGTGCTGTTCATTGGCTATCCACTCAATATCGGTCAGCTCTTCAATATCCTGTCCAGACTATCCAGATTCCTAAATGTTGGCAATCACCACTACAGAATGTTCCATTCAATCACGCGAATCTGGAATTCATCAGAGTCTCCACTCCTGGAAGGTTTTCGTGACACCACTGGTAAATGTCCAAGGAAGACAATGCTGGTTTTAAGCCGCCTGCTAACACACTCAGCCGTGCTGTTCAATTTGCTATCCACCCAACCCTATTCAGCTCTACATTTTCCTGTCCTCATAACCCAACCTTCAGAAATAATTGGTATCTCCTCCACAGAATGTTCCGTTCATTCACTGCGAATCTTAAATTCATCTGACTCTCAACTCCCGGCGGCTTATCGTTACACCACTTGTGAATGTCCAAGTAAGCCAATGCTGGTTTTCAGTGGCCTGTTCATACTAAGAGACGTGCTGTTCATTTGGCTATCCACTCCACCCTGTTCAGCTCTACATTCTCGTGTCCACAAAACCCAGCCTTCAGAAATCATTGGAATCACCACTAGAGAATGTTCCATTCATTCACTGCGAATCTGGAATTCCTCTGAACCTCCACTCCTGGCAGGTTTTCGTTACGCCACTGGTGAATGTCCAAGTAACTCAATACTGGTTTTCAGAGGCATGTTCAACTCGCAGAAGTGCTGTTCAATGGGCTATCCACTCAATATTGGTCAGCTCTTCATTTTCCTCTCCACACAAACCAGCCTTCAGAAATCATTGGGCTCTCCACTACAGACTGTTCCATTCATTCACTGCGATTCTGCAATTCATCTGACTCTCCGCTCCAGGCAGGTTTTCATTACAGCACTGGTGAATGACCAAGTAATCCAATGCTGGTTTTCAGCCGCCTTTTCACACTCGCAGTGTGCTGTTCAATTGTCTATCCACTCAAACCTGGTCAGCCTTTCATTTTCTTTTCCACAATATCAGACTTCAGAAATCATTGGAATCGCCAGTACAGAATGTTCCATTCATTCACTGCCAATCTGGAATTCATCTGAATCTGCACTCCAGGTAGGCTTTCATTACACCACTTATGAATGTCCAAGTAACACAATGCTGGTTTTCAGCGGTCTGTTCACACTCTAAGCCCTGCTTTTTACTGGGTATCCACACAACTGTGGTCAGCTCTTCATTTTCATGTCCAAACAATCCAGACTTGAGAAATCATTGCAATCTCCAGTACAGAATGTTCCATTCATTCACTGCGAATCTGGAATTCAACTGAATCTCCACTACCTGCAGATTTATCTTACACCACTTGTGAATGTCCAAGTAAAACAATGCTGGTTTTCAGAGGCCTGTTCATGTTCGCAGTCGTGCTGTTCAATTGGCTATCCACTCAACCTGTTTTGCTCCTCATTTTCCTGTGCACACAACCCAGCCTTCAGAAATCATTGTAATCTCCACTACAGGATGTTCCATTCATTCACTGGGAATCTGGAATTCATCTGAATCTGCACTCCACGCAGGCTTTCGTTACACCACTGCTGAAAGTCGAAGTAATGCAATACTGGTTTTCAGTGGTCTGTTCACATTCGAAGCCGAGGCTTTTTACAGGCTATCCACTCAACACTGGTCAGCTCTTCATTTTCGTGTCCCCACAATCCAGATTTCAGAAATCATTGCAATCTCCACTACAGAATGTTCCATTCATTCACTGCGAGTCTGGAGTTTATCTGATTCTCCACTCCCGCCTGGTTAACATTACACCACTTGTGAATGTCCAAGTAAGCCAATGCTGGTTTTCAGAGGCCTGTTCATACTCGCAGTCGTGCTGTTTAATTGACAATTCACTCCACCCTGTTCAGCTCTTCATTGTCCCACCACACTACCAGCCTTCAGAAATCTTTGTTATCTCCACTACAGAATGTTCCATTCATTCACTGCGAATCTGGAATTCATCTGACTCTCAACTCCACGCAGGTTTTCATTACACCACTGTTGAATGTCCAAGTAACCCAATGCTGGTTTTCAGCGGCCTGTTCATATTCGCAGCCCTGCTGTTTACTTGGCTATCGATTCAAGCCTGGTCAGCTCTTCATTTTCCTGTCCACACAACACAGGCTTCAGAAATCATTGGAATCTCCTCTACAGAATGTTCCATTCATTCACTGCGAATGTGGAATTCAACTGACTCTCCACTCCATGCAGGTTTTCCTTACACCAATGATGAATGTCCAAGTAACCCAATGCTGGTTTTCAGCTGCATGTTCACACTCGCAGCCATGCTATACAATTGGCTTTCCACTAAATCCTGATTAGTTCTTGATTTTCCTTCCACACGACCCAGCCTTCAGAAATCGTTGGAATCTCCACTAGAGAATGTTCCATTCATTCACTGCGAATCTGGAATTCCTCTGAACCTCCACTCCCGGCAGGTTTTCGTTACACCACTGTTGAATGTCCAAGTAACCCAATGTTTTAAGTGTTTTCTTCACAAGCGCAGTGGTGCTGTTCAATTGGCTATCCACTCAACCCTGGCCAGCTCTACATTTTCCTGTCCACACCACAGAGACTGGAGAAATCATTGTTATCTCCACTACAGAATGTTCCATTCATTCACAGCGAATCTGGAATTCATCTGAATCTCCACTCCCGGCAGGTTTTCGTGACACCACTGGTAAATATCCAAGTAAGCCAATGCTGGTTTTAAGTGGCCTGCTCATACTCTCAGCCGTGCTGTTCAATTTGCTATCCACTCAACCCTCTTCAGCTCCATTTTCCTGTCCACATAACCCAAACTTCAGAAACAATTGGCATCTCCTCCACAGAATGTTCCATTCATTGACGGCAAATCTGAAATTCATCTAATTCTCAACTCCCGTCAGGTTTTCGTTACACCACTTGTGAATGTCCAATTAAGCCAAAGCTGGTTTTCAGTGGCCTGTTCTTACTACGAGACGTGCTGTTCATTTGGCTATCCATTCCACCCTGTTCAGCTCTACATTTTCGTGTCCACAAAACCCAGCCTTCAGAAATCATTGGAATCACCACTAGAGAATGTTCCATTCATTCACTGCGAATCTGGAATTCATCTGAATCTCCACTCCCGGCAGGTTTTCATTGCACCACTGCTGAATGTTCAAGTAACGCAATGATGGTTTTCAGCGGTCTATTCACACTCGAACCCGTGCTGTTCACGGTCTAGCGACTCAACACTGGTGAGTTCTTCTTTTTCCAGTTCAGACAATACAAACCTCAGAAACCATTGCAATCTACACTACAGAATGTTTCATTCATTCAGGCGAATCTTGAATTCATCTTGTTCTCCACTCCCAGCAGGTTTTCGTTTCACCACTGGTGAATGTCCAAGCAACCCAAGGCTGGTTTCAGCTGCGTGTTAACACTCGCAGCCGTGCTGTTCAATTGGCTATCCAGTGAACGCTGGTTAGCTCTTGATTTTCCTTCCACACACCGAGCCTTCAGAAATCATTCTTATCTCCACTTCAGAATGTTCCATTCGTTCCCTGCGAATCTGGAATTCCTCTGACTCTCCACACCAGGCAGATTTTCCTAACAACACTGGTGAATGACCAGGTAATCCAATGCTGGTTTTCAGCGGCTGTTCACACTCACAGCCTTGCTGTTCAATTGGCAATCCAGTCAAACCTAGTCAGCTCTTCATTTTCCTGTCCACACAACCCAGCGTTCAGAAATCATTGGAATCTCTACTACAGAAATTTCCATTCATTCACTGTGAATCTGGAAATACTCTGAATCTGCATTCCAGGAAGGCTTTCGTTACACCACTGATGAATGTCCAAGTAATGCAATGCTGCTTCTTAGTGGTCTGTTCACACTCGAAACCGTGCTGTTCATTGGCTATCCACTCAATATCGGTCAGCTCTTCAATATCCTGTCCAGACTATCCAGATTCCTAAATGTTGGCAATCACCACTACAGAATGTTCCATTCAATCACGCGAATCTGGAATTCATCAGAGTCTCCACTCCTGGAAGGTTTTCGTGACACCACTGGTAAATGTCCAAGGAAGACAATGCTGGTTTTAAGCCGCCTGCTAACACACTCAGCCGTGCTGTTCAATTTGCTATCCACCCAACCCTATTCAGCTCTACATTTTCCTGTCCTCATAACCCAACCTTCAGAAATAATTGGTATCTCCTCCACAGAATGTTCCGTTCATTCACTGCGAATCTTAAATTCATCTGACTCTCAACTCCCGGCGGGTTATCGTTACACCACTTGTGAATGTCCAAGTAAGCCAATGCTGGTTTTCAGTGGCCTGTTCATACTAAGAGACGTGCTGTTCATTTGGCTATCCACTCCACCCTGTTCAGCTCTACATTCTCGTGTCCACAAAACCCAGCCTTCAGAAATCATTGGAATCACCACTAGAGAATGTTCCATTCATTCACTGCGAATCTGGAATTCCTCTGAACCTCCACTCCTGGCAGGTTTTCGTTACGCCACTGGTGAATGTCCAAGTAACTCAATACTGGTTTTCAGAGGCATGTTCAACTCGCAGAAGTGCTGTTCAATGGGCTATCCACTCAATATTGGTCAGCTCTTCATTTTCCTCTCCACACAAACCAGCCTTCAGAAATCATTGGGCTCTCCACTACAGACTGTTCCATTCATTCACTGCGATTCTGCAATTCATCTGACTCTCCGCTCCAGGCAGGTTTTCATTACAGCACTGGTGAATGACCAAGTAATCCAATGCTGGTTTTCAGCCGCCTTTTCACACTCGCAGTGTGCTGTTCAATTGTCTATCCACTCAAACCTGGTCAGCCTTTCATTTTCTTTTCCACAATATCAGACTTCAGAAATCATTGGAATCGCCAGTACAGAATGTTCCATTCATTCACTGCCAATCTGGAATTCATCTGAATCTGCACTCCAGGTAGGCTTTCATTACACCACTTATGAATGTCCAAGTAACACAATGCTGGTTTTCAGCGGTCTGTTCACACTCTAAGCCCTGCTTTTTACTGGGTATCCACACAACTGTGGTCAGCTCTTCATTTTCATGTCCAAACAATCCAGACTTGAGAAATCATTGCAATCTCCAGTACAGAATGTTCCATTCATTCACTGCGAATCTGGAATTCAACTGAATCTCCACTACCTGCAGATTTATCTTACACCACTTGTGAATGTCCAAGTAAAACAATGCTGGTTTTCAGAGGCCTGTTCATGTTCGCAGTCGTGCTGTTCAATTGGCTATCCACTCAACCTGTTTTGCTCCTCATTTTCCTGTGCACACAACCCAGCCTTCAGAAATCATTGTAATCTCCACTACAGGATGTTCCATTCATTCACTGGGAATCTGGAATTCATCTGAATCTGCACTCCACGCAGGCTTTCGTTACACCACTGCTGAAAGTCGAAGTAATGCAATACTGGTTTTCAGTGGTCTGTTCACATTCGAAGCCGAGGCTTTTTACAGGCTATCCACTCAACACTGGTCAGCTCTTCATTTTCGTGTCCCCACAATCCAGATTTCAGAAATCATTGCAATCTCCACTACAGAATGTTCCATTCATTCACTGCGAGTCTGGAGTTTATCTGATTCTCCACTCCCGCCTGGTTAACATTACACCACTTGTGAATGTCCAAGTAAGCCAATGCTGGTTTTCAGAGGCCTGTTCATACTCGCAGCCGTGCTGTTTAATTGACAATTCACTCCACCCTGTTCAGCTCTTCATTGTCCCACCACACTACCAGCCTTCAGAAATCTTTGTTATCTCCACTTCAGAATGTTCCATTCATTCACTGCGAATCTGGAATTCATCTGACTCTCAACTCCACGCAGGTTTTCATTACACCACTGTTGAATGTCCAAGTAACCCAATGCTGGTTTTCAGCGGCCTGTTCATATTCGCAGCCCTGCTGTTTACTTGGCTATCGATTCAAGCCTGGTCAGCTCTTCATTTTCCTGTCCACACAACACAGGCTTCAGAAATCATTGGAATCTCCTCTACAGAATGTTCCATTCATTCACTGCGAATGTGGAATTCAACTGACTCTCCACTCCATGCAGGTTTTCCTTACACCACTGATGAATGTCCAAGTAACCCAATGCTGGTTTTCAGCTGCATGTTCACACTCGCAGCCATGCTATACAATTGGCTTTCCACTAAATCCTGATTAGTTCTTGATTTTCCTTCCACACGACCCAGCCTTCAGAAATCGTTGGAATCTCCACTAGAAAATGTTCCATTCATTCACTGCGAATCTGGAATTCCTCTGAACCTCCACTCCCGGCAGGTTTTCGTTACACCACTGTTGAATGTCCAAGTAACCCAATGTTTTAAGTGTTTTCTTCACAAGCGCAGTGGTGCTGTTCAATTGGCTATCCACTCAACCCTGGCCAGCTCTACATTTTCCTGTCCACACCACAGAGACTGGAGAAATCATTGTTATCTCCACTACAGAATGTTCCATTCATTCACAGCGAATCTGGAATTCATCTGAATCTCCACTCCCGGCAGGTTTTCGTGACACCACTGGTAAATATCCAAGTAAGCCAATGCTGGTTTTAAGTGGCCTGCTCATACTCTCAGCCGTGCTGTTCAATTTGCTATCCACTCAACCCTCTTCAGCTCCATTTTCCTGTCCACATAACCCAAACTTCAGAAACAATTGGTATCTCCTCCACAGAATGTTCCATTCATTGACGGCAAATCTGAAATTCATCTAATTCTCAACTCCCGTCAGGTTTTCGTTACACCACTTGTGAATGTCCAATTAAGCCAAAGCTGGTTTTCAGTGGCCTGTTCTTACTACGAGACGTGCTGTTCATTTGGCTATCCATTCCACCCTGTTCAGCTCTACATTTTCGTGTCCACAAAACCCAGCCTTCAGAAATCATTGGAATCACCACTAGAGAATGTTCCATTCATTCACTGCGAATCTGGAATTCATCTGAATCTCCACTCCCGGCAGGTTTTCATTGCACCACTGCTGAATGTTCAAGTAACGCAATGATGGTTTTCAGCGGTCTATTCACACTCGAACCCGTGCTGTTCACGGTCTAGCGACTCAACACTGGTGAGTTCTTCTTTTTCCAGTTCAGACAATACAAACCTCAGAAACCATTGCAATCTACACTACAGAATGTTTCATTCATTCAGGCGAATCTTGAATTCATCTTGTTCTCCACTCCCAGCAGGTTTTCGTTTCACCACTGGTGAATGTCCAAGCAACCCAAGGCTGGTTTCAGCTGCGTGTTAACACTCGCAGCCGTGCTGTTCAATTGGCTATCCAGTGAACGCTGGTTAGCTCTTGATTTTCCTTCCACACACCGAGCCTTCAGAAATCATTCTTATCTCCACTTCAGAATGTTCCATTCGTTCCCTGCGAATCTGGAATTCCTCTGACTCTCCACACCAGGCAGATTTTCCTAACAACACTGGTGAATGACCAGGTAATCCAATGCTGGTTTTCAGCGGCTGTTCACACTCACAGCCTTGCTGTTCAATTGGCAATCCAGTCAAACCTAGTCAGCTCTTCATTTTCCTGTCCACACAACCCAGCGTTCAGAAATCATTGGAATCTCTACTACAGAAATTTCCATTCATTCACTGTGAATCTGGAAATACTCTGAATCTGCATTCCAGGAAGGCTTTCGTTACACCACTGATGAATGTCCAAGTAATGCAATGCTGCTTCTTAGTGGTCTGTTCACACTCGAAACCGTGCTGTTCATTGGCTATCCACTCAATATCGGTCAGCTCTTCAATATCCTGTCCAGACTATCCAGATTCCTAAATGTTGGCAATCACCACTACAGAATGTTCCATTCAATCACGCGAATCTGGAATTCATCAGAGTCTCCACTCCTGGAAGGTTTTCGTGACACCACTGGTAAATGTCCAAGGAAGACAATGCTGGTTTTAAGCCGCCTGCTAACACACTCAGCCGTGCTGTTCAATTTGCTATCCACCCAACCCTATTCAGCTCTACATTTTCCTGTCCTCATAACCCAACCTTCAGAAATAATTGGTATCTCCTCCACAGAATGTTCCGTTCATTCACTGCGAATCTTAAATTCATCTGACTCTCAACTCCCGGCGGGTTATCGTTACACCACTTGTGAATGTCCAAGTAAGCCAATGCTGGTTTTCAGTGGCCTGTTCATACTAAGAGACGTGCTGTTCATTTGGCTATCCACTCCACCCTGTTCAGCTCTACATTCTCGTGTCCACAAAACCCAGCCTTCAGAAATCATTGGAATCACCACTAGAGAATGTTCCATTCATTCACTGCGAATCTGGAATTCATCTGAACCTCCACTCCTGGCAGGTTTTCGTTACGCCACTGGTGAATGTCCAAGTAACTCAATACTGGTTTTCAGAGGCATGTTCAACTCGCAGAAGTGCTGTTCAATGGGCTATCCACTCAATATTGGTCAGCTCTTCATTTTCCTCTCCACAGAAACCAGCCTTCAGAAATCATTGGGCTCTCCACTACAGACTGTTCCATTCATTCACTGCGATTCTGCAATTCATCTGACTCTCCGCTCCAGGCAGGTTTTCATTACAGCACTGGTGAATGACCAAGTAATCCAATGCTGGTTTTCAGCCGCCTTTTCACACTCGCAGTGTGCTGTTCAATTGTCTATCCACTCAAACCTGGTCAGCCTTTCATTTTCTTTTCCACAATATCAGACTTCAGAAATCATTGGAATCGCCAGTACAGAATGTTCCATTCATTCACTGCCAATCTGGAATTCATCTGAATCTGCACTCCAGGTAGGCTTTCATTACACCACTTATGAATGTCCAAGTAACACAATGCTGGTTTTCAGCGGTCTGTTCACACTCTAAGCCCTGCTTTTTACTGGGTATCCACACAACTGTGGTCAGCTCTTCATTTTCATGTCCAAACAATCCAGACTTGAGAAATCATTGCAATCTCCAGTACAGAATGTTCCATTCATTCACTGCGAATCTGGAATTCAACTGAATCTCCACTACCTGCAGATTTATCTTACACCACTTGTGAATGTCCAAGTAAAACAATGCTGGTTTTCAGAGGCCTGTTCATGTTCGCAGTCGTGCTGTTCAATTGGCTATCCACTCAACCTGTTTTGCTCCTCATTTTCCTGTGCACACAACCCAGCCTTCAGAAATCATTGTAATCTCCACTACAGGATGTTCCATTCATTCACTGGGAATCTGGAATTCATCTGAATCTGCACTCCACGCAGGCTTTCGTTACACCACTGCTGAAAGTCGAAGTAATGCAATACTGGTTTTCAGTGGTCTGTTCACATTCGAAGCCGAGGCTTTTTACAGGCTATCCACTCAACACTGGTCAGCTCTTCATTTTCGTGTCCCCACAATCCAGATTTCAGAAATCATTGCAATCTCCACTACAGAATGTTCCATTCATTCACTGCGAGTCTGGAGTTTATCTGATTCTCCACTCCCGCCTGGTTAACATTACACCACTTGTGAATGTCCAAGTAAGCCAATGCTGGTTTTCAGAGGCCTGTTCATACTCGCAGCCGTGCTGTTTAATTGACAATTCACTCCACCCTGTTCAGCTCTTCATTGTCCCACCACACTACCAGCCTTCAGAAATCTTTGTTATCTCCACTACAGAATGTTCCATTCATTCACTGCGAATCTGGAATTCATCTGACTCTCAACTCCACGCAGGTTTTCATTACACCACTGTTGAATGTCCAAGTAACCCAATGCTGGTTTTCAGCGGCCTGTTCATATTCGCAGCCCTGCTGTTTACTTGGCTATCGATTCAAGCCTGGTCAGCTCTTCATTTTCCTGTCCACACAACACAGGCTTCAGAAATCATTGGAATCTCCTCTACAGAATGTTCCATTCATTCACTGCGAATGTGGAATTCAACTGACTCTCCACTCCATGCAGGTTTTCCTTACACCACTGATGAATGTCCAAGTAACCCAATGCTGGTTTTCAGCTGCATGTTCACACTCGCAGCCATGCTATACAATTGGCTTTCCACTAAATCCTGATTAGTTCTTGATTTTCCTTCCACACGACCCAGCCTTCAGAAATCGTTGGAATCTCCACTAGAAAATGTTCCATTCATTCACTGCGAATCTGGAATTCCTCTGAACCTCCACTCCCGGCAGGTTTTCGTTACACCACTGTTGAATGTCCAAGTAACCCAATGTTTTAAGTGTTTTCTTCACAAGCGCAGTGGTGCTGTTCAATTGGCTATCCACTCAACCCTGGCCAGCTCTACATTTTCCTGTCCACACCACAGAGACTGGAGAAATCATTGTTATCTCCACTACAGAATGTTCCATTCATTCACAGCGAATCTGGAATTCATCTGAATCTCCACTCCCGGCAGGTTTTCGTGACACCACTGGTAAATATCCAAGTAAGCCAATGCTGGTTTTAAGTGGCCTGCTCATACTCTCAGCCGTGCTGTTCAATTTGCTATCCACTCAACCCTCTTCAGCTCCATTTTCCTGTCCACATAACCCAAACTTCAGAAACAATTGGTATCTCCTCCACAGAATGTTCCATTCATTGACGGCAAATCTGAAATTCATCTAATTCTCAACTCCCGTCAGGTTTTCGTTACACCACTTGTGAATGTCCAATTAAGCCAAAGCTGGTTTTCAGTGGCCTGTTCTTACTACGAGACGTGCTGTTCATTTGGCTATCCATTCCACCCTGTTCAGCTCTACATTTTCGTGTCCACAAAACCCAGCCTTCAGAAATCATTGGAATCACCACTAGAGAATGTTCCATTCATTCACTGCGAATCTGGAATTCATCTGAATCTCCACTCCCGGCAGGTTTTCATTGCACCACTGCTGAATGTTCAAGTAACGCAATGATGGTTTTCAGCGGTCTATTCACACTCGAACCCGTGCTGTTCACGGTCTAGCGACTCAACACTGGTGAGTTCTTCTTTTTCCAGTTCAGACAATACAAACCTCAGAAACCATTGCAATCTACACTACAGAATGTTTCATTCATTCAGGCGAATCTTGAATTCATCTTGTTCTCCACTCCCAGCAGGTTTTCGTTTCACCACTGGTGAATGTCCAAGCAACCCAAGGCTGGTTTCAGCTGCGTGTTAACACTCGCAGCCGTGCTGTTCAATTGGCTATCCAGTGAACGCTGGTTAGCTCTTGATTTTCCTTCCACACACCGAGCCTTCAGAAATCATTCTTATCTCCACTTCAGAATGTTCCATTCGTTCCCTGCGAATCTGGAATTCCTCTGACTCTCCACACCAGGCAGATTTTCCTAACAACACTGGTGAATGACCAGGTAATCCAATGCTGGTTTTCAGCGGCTGTTCACACTCACAGCCTTGCTGTTCAATTGGCAATCCAGTCAAACCTAGTCAGCTCTTCATTTTCCTGTCCACACAACCCAGCGTTCAGAAATCATTGGAATCTCTACTACAGAAATTTCCATTCATTCACTGTGAATCTGGAAATACTCTGAATCTGCATTCCAGGAAGGCTTTCGTTACACCACTGATGAATGTCCAAGTAATGCAATGCTGCTTCTTAGTGGTCTGTTCACACTCGAAACCGTGCTGTTCATTGGCTATCCACTCAATATCGGTCAGCTCTTCAATATCCTGTCCAGACTATCCAGATTCCTAAATGTTGGCAATCACCACTACAGAATGTTCCATTCAATCACGCGAATCTGGAATTCATCAGAGTCTCCACTCCTGGAAGGTTTTCGTGACACCACTGGTAAATGTCCAAGGAAGACAATGCTGGTTTTAAGCCGCCTGCTAACACACTCAGCCGTGCTGTTCAATTTGCTATCCACCCAACCCTATTCAGCTCTACATTTTCCTGTCCTCATAACCCAACCTTCAGAAATAATTGGTATCTCCTCCACAGAATGTTCCGTTCATTCACTGCGAATCTTAAATTCATCTGACTCTCAACTCCCGGCGGGTTATCGTTACACCACTTGTGAATGTCCAAGTAAGCCAATGCTGGTTTTCAGTGGCCTGTTCATACTAAGAGACGTGCTGTTCATTTGGCTATCCACTCCACCCTGTTCAGCTCTACATTCTCGTGTCCACAAAACCCAGCCTTCAGAAATCATTGGAATCACCACTAGAGAATGTTCCATTCATTCACTGCGAATCTGGAATTCATCTGAACCTCCACTCCTGGCAGGTTTTCGTTACGCCACTGGTGAATGTCCAAGTAACTCAATACTGGTTTTCAGAGGCATGTTCAACTCGCAGAAGTGCTGTTCAATGGGCTATCCACTCAATATTGGTCAGCTCTTCATTTTCCTCTCCACACAAACCAGCCTTCAGAAATCATTGGGCTCTCCACTACAGACTGTTCCATTCATTCACTGCGATTCTGCAATTCATCTGACTCTCCGCTCCAGGCAGGTTTTCATTACAGCACTGGTGAATGACCAAGTAATCCAATGCTGGTTTTCAGCCGCCTTTTCACACTCGCAGTGTGCTGTTCAATTGTCTATCCACTCAAACCTGGTCAGCCTTTCATTTTCTTTTCCACAATATCAGACTTCAGAAATCATTGGAATCGCCAGTACAGAATGTTCCATTCATTCACTGCCAATCTGGAATTCATCTGAATCTGCACTCCAGGTAGGCTTTCATTACACCACTTATGAATGTCCAAGTAACACAATGCTGGTTTTCAGCGGTCTGTTCACACTCTAAGCCCTGCTTTTTACTGGGTATCCACACAACTGTGGTCAGCTCTTCATTTTCATGTCCAAACAATCCAGACTTGAGAAATCATTGCAATCTCCAGTACAGAATGTTCCATTCATTCACTGCGAATCTGGAATTCAACTGAATCTCCACTACCTGCAGATTTATCTTACACCACTTGTGAATGTCCAAGTAAAACAATGCTGGTTTTCAGAGGCCTGTTCATGTTCGCAGTCGTGCTGTTCAATTGGCTATCCACTCAACCTGTTTTGCTCCTCATTTTCCTGTGCACACAACCCAGCCTTCAGAAATCATTGTAATCTCCACTACAGGATGTTCCATTCATTCACTGGGAATCTGGAATTCATCTGAATCTGCACTCCACGCAGGCTTTCGTTACACCACTGCTGAAAGTCGAAGTAATGCAATACTGGTTTTCAGTGGTCTGTTCACATTCGAAGCCGAGGCTTTTTACAGGCTATCCACTCAACACTGGTCAGCTCTTCATTTTCGTGTCCCCACAATCCAGATTTCAGAAATCATTGCAATCTCCACTACAGAATGTTCCATTCATTCACTGCGAGTCTGGAGTTTATCTGATTCTCCACTCCCGCCTGGTTAACATTACACCACTTGTGAATGTCCAAGTAAGCCAATGCTGGTTTTCAGAGGCCTGTTCATACTCGCAGCCGTGCTGTTTAATTGACAATTCACTCCACCCTGTTCAGCTCTTCATTGTCCCACCACACTACCAGCCTTCAGAAATCTTTGTTATCTCCACTACAGAATGTTCCATTCATTCACTGCGAATCTGGAATTCATCTGACTCTCAACTCCACGCAGGTTTTCATTACACCACTGTTGAATGTCCAAGTAACCCAATGCTGGTTTTCAGCGGCCTGTTCATATTCGCAGCCCTGCTGTTTACTTGGCTATCGATTCAAGCCTGGTCAGCTCTTCATTTTCCTGTCCACACAACACAGGCTTCAGAAATCATTGGAATCTCCTCTACAGAATGTTCCATTCATTCACTGCGAATGTGGAATTCAACTGACTCTCCACTCCATGCAGGTTTTCCTTACACCAATGATGAATGTCCAAGTAACCCAATGCTGGTTTTCAGCTGCATGTTCACACTCGCAGCCATGCTATACAATTGGCTTTCCACTAAATCCTGATTAGTTCTTGATTTTCCTTCCACACGACCCAGCCTTCAGAAATCGTTGGAATCTCCACTAGAGAATGTTCCATTCATTCACTGCGAATCTGGAATTCCTCTGAACCTCCACTCCCGGCAGGTTTTCGTTACACCACTGTTGAATGTCCAAGTAACCCAATGTTTTAAGTGTTTTCTTCACAAGCGCAGTGGTGCTGTTCAATTGGCTATCCACTCAACCCTGGCCAGCTCTACATTTTCCTGTCCACACCACAGAGACTGGAGAAATCATTGTTATCTCCACTACAGAATGTTCCATTCATTCACAGCGAATCTGGAATTCATCTGAATCTCCACTCCCGGCAGGTTTTCGTGACACCACTGGTAAATATCCAAGTAAGCCAATGCTGGTTTTAAGTGGCCTGCTCATACTCTCAGCCGTGCTGTTCAATTTGCTATCCACTCAACCCTCTTCAGCTCCATTTTCCTGTCCACATAACCCAAACTTCAGAAACAATTGGCATCTCCTCCACAGAATGTTCCATTCATTGACGGCAAATCTGAAATTCATCTAATTCTCAACTCCCGTCAGGTTTTCGTTACACCACTTGTGAATGTCCAATTAAGCCAAAGCTGGTTTTCAGTGGCCTGTTCTTACTACGAGACGTGCTGTTCATTTGGCTATCCATTCCACCCTGTTCAGCTCTACATTTTCGTGTCCACAAAACCCAGCCTTCAGAAATCATTGGAATCACCACTAGAGAATGTTCCATTCATTCACTGCGAATCTGGAATTCATCTGAATCTCCACTCCCGGCAGGTTTTCATTGCACCACTGCTGAATGTTCAAGTAACGCAATGATGGTTTTCAGCGGTCTATTCACACTCGAACCCGTGCTGTTCACGGTCTAGCGACTCAACACTGGTGAGTTCTTCTTTTTCCAGTTCAGACAATACAAACCTCAGAAACCATTGCAATCTACACTACAGAATGTTTCATTCATTCAGGCGAATCTTGAATTCATCTTGTTCTCCACTCCCAGCAGGTTTTCGTTTCACCACTGGTGAATGTCCAAGCAACCCAAGGCTGGTTTCAGCTGCGTGTTAACACTCGCAGCCGTGCTGTTCAATTGGCTATCCAGTGAACGCTGGTTAGCTCTTGATTTTCCTTCCACACACCGAGCCTTCAGAAATCATTCTTATCTCCACTTCAGAATGTTCCATTCGTTCCCTGCGAATCTGGAATTCCTCTGACTCTCCACACCAGGCAGATTTTCCTAACAACACTGGTGAATGACCAGGTAATCCAATGCTGGTTTTCAGCGGCTGTTCACACTCACAGCCTTGCTGTTCAATTGGCAATCCAGTCAAACCTAGTCAGCTCTTCATTTTCCTGTCCACACAACCCAGCGTTCAGAAATCATTGGAATCTCTACTACAGAAATTTCCATTCATTCACTGTGAATCTGGAAATACTCTGAATCTGCATTCCAGGAAGGCTTTCGTTACACCACTGATGAATGTCCAAGTAATGCAATGCTGCTTCTTAGTGGTCTGTTCACACTCGAAACCGTGCTGTTCATTGGCTATCCACTCAATATCGGTCAGCTCTTCAATATCCTGTCCAGACTATCCAGATTCCTAAATGTTGGCAATCACCACTACAGAATGTTCCATTCAATCACGCGAATCTGGAATTCATCAGAGTCTCCACTCCTGGAAGGTTTTCGTGACACCACTGGTAAATGTCCAAGGAAGACAATGCTGGTTTTAAGCCGCCTGCTAACACACTCAGCCGTGCTGTTCAATTTGCTATCCACCCAACCCTATTCAGCTCTACATTTTCCTGTCCTCATAACCCAACCTTCAGAAATAATTGGTATCTCCTCCACAGAATGTTCCGTTCATTCACTGCGAATCTTAAATTCATCTGACTCTCAACTCCCGGCGGGTTATCGTTACACCACTTGTGAATGTCCAAGTAAGCCAATGCTGGTTTTCAGTGGCCTGTTCATACTAAGAGACGTGCTGTTCATTTGGCTATCCACTCCACCCTGTTCAGCTCTACATTCTCGTGTCCACAAAACCCAGCCTTCAGAAATCCTTGGAATCACCACTAGAGAATGTTCCATTCATTCACTGCGAATCTGGAATTCCTCTGAACCTCCACTCCTGGCAGGTTTTCGTTACGCCACTGGTGAATGTCCAAGTAACTCAATACTGGTTTTCAGAGGCATGTTCAACTCGCAGAAGTGCTGTTCAATGGGCTATCCACTCAATATTGGTCAGCTCTTCATTTTCCTCTCCACACAAACCAGCCTTCAGAAATCATTGGGCTCTCCACTACAGACTGTTCCATTCATTCACTGCGATTCTGCAATTCATCTGACTCTCCGCTCCAGGCAGGTTTTCATTACAGCACTGGTGAATGACCAAGTAATCCAATGCTGGTTTTCAGCCGCCTTTTCACACTCGCAGTGTGCTGTTCAATTGTCTATCCACTCAAACCTGGTCAGCCTTTCATTTTCTTTTCCACAATATCAGACTTCAGAAATCATTGGAATCGCCAGTACAGAATGTTCCATTCATTCACTGCCAATCTGGAATTCATCTGAATCTGCACTCCAGGTAGGCTTTCATTACACCACTTATGAATGTCCAAGTAACACAATGCTGGTTTTCAGCGGTCTGTTCACACTCTAAGCCCTGCTTTTTACTGGGTATCCACACAACTGTGGTCAGCTCTTCATTTTCATGTCCAAACAATCCAGACTTGAGAAATCATTGCAATCTCCAGTACAGAATGTTCCATTCATTCACTGCGAATCTGGAATTCAACTGAATCTCCACTACCTGCAGATTTATCTTACACCACTTGTGAATGTCCAAGTAAAACAATGCTGGTTTTCAGAGGCCTGTTCATGTTCGCAGTCGTGCTGTTCAATTGGCTATCCACTCAACCTGTTTTGCTCCTCATTTTCCTGTGCACACAACCCAGCCTTCAGAAATCATTGTAATCTCCACTACAGGATGTTCCATTCATTCACTGGGAATCTGGAATTCATCTGAATCTGCACTCCACGCAGGCTTTCGTTACACCACTGCTGAAAGTCGAAGTAATGCAATACTGGTTTTCAGTGGTCTGTTCACATTCGAAGCCGAGGCTTTTTACAGGCTATCCACTCAACACTGGTCAGCTCTTCATTTTCGTGTCCCCACAATCCAGATTTCAGAAATCATTGCAATCTCCACTACAGAATGTTCCATTCATTCACTGCGAGTCTGGAGTTTATCTGATTCTCCACTCCCGCCTGGTTAACATTACACCACTTGTGAATGTCCAAGTAAGCCAATGCTGGTTTTCAGAGGCCTGTTCATACTCGCAGCCGTGCTGTTTAATTGACAATTCACTCCACCCTGTTCAGCTCTTCATTGTCCCACCACACTACCAGCCTTCAGAAATCTTTGTTATCTCCACTACAGAATGTTCCATTCATTCACTGCGAATCTGGAATTCATCTGACTCTCAACTCCACGCAGGTTTTCATTACACCACTGTTGAATGTCCAAGTAACCCAATGCTGGTTTTCAGCGGCCTGTTCATATTCGCAGCCCTGCTGTTTACTTGGCTATCGATTCAAGCCTGGTCAGCTCTTCATTTTCCTGTCCACACAACACAGGCTTCAGAAATCATTGGAATCTCCTCTACAGAATGTTCCATTCATTCACTGCGAATGTGGAATTCAACTGACTCTCCACTCCATGCAGGTTTTCCTTACACCACTGATGAATGTCCAAGTAACCCAATGCTGGTTTTCAGCTGCATGTTCACACTCGCAGCCATGCTATACAATTGGCTTTCCACTAAATCCTGATTAGTTCTTGATTTTCCTTCCACACGACCCAGCCTTCAGAAATCGTTGGAATCTCCACTAGAAAATGTTCCATTCATTCACTGCGAATCTGGAATTCCTCTGAACCTCCACTCCCGGCAGGTTTTCGTTACACCACTGTTGAATGTCCAAGTAACCCAATGTTTTAAGTGTTTTCTTCACAAGCGCAGTGGTGCTGTTCAATTGGCTATCCACTCAACCCTGGCCAGCTCTACATTTTCCTGTCCACACCACAGAGACTGGAGAAATCATTGTTATCTCCACTACAGAATGTTCCATTCATTCACAGCGAATCTGGAATTCATCTGAATCTCCACTCCCGGCAGGTTTTCGTGACACCACTGGTAAATATCCAAGTAAGCCAATGCTGGTTTTAAGTGGCCTGCTCATACTCTCAGCCGTGCTGTTCAATTTGCTATCCACTCAACCCTCTTCAGCTCCATTTTCCTGTCCACATAACCCAAACTTCAGAAACAATTGGTATCTCCTCCACAGAATGTTCCATTCATTGACGGCAAATCTGAAATTCATCTAATTCTCAACTCCCGTCAGGTTTTCGTTACACCACTTGTGAATGTCCAATTAAGCCAAAGCTGGTTTTCAGTGGCCTGTTCTTACTACGAGACGTGCTGTTCATTTGGCTATCCATTCCACCCTGTTCAGCTCTACATTTTCGTGTCCACAAAACCCAGCCTTCAGAAATCATTGGAATCACCACTAGAGAATGTTCCATTCATTCACTGCGAATCTGGAATTCATCTGAATCTCCACTCCCGGCAGGTTTTCATTGCACCACTGCTGAATGTTCAAGTAACGCAATGATGGTTTTCAGCGGTCTATTCACACTCGAACCCGTGCTGTTCACGGTCTAGCGACTCAACACTGGTGAGTTCTTCTTTTTCCAGTTCAGACAATACAAACCTCAGAAACCATTGCAATCTACACTACAGAATGTTTCATTCATTCAGGCGAATCTTGAATTCATCTTGTTCTCCACTCCCAGCAGGTTTTCGTTTCACCACTGGTGAATGTCCAAGCAACCCAAGGCTGGTTTCAGCTGCGTGTTAACACTCGCAGCCGTGCTGTTCAATTGGCTATCCAGTGAACGCTGGTTAGCTCTTGATTTTCCTTCCACACACCGAGCCTTCAGAAATCATTCTTATCTCCACTTCAGAATGTTCCATTCGTTCCCTGCGAATCTGGAATTCCTCTGACTCTCCACACCAGGCAGATTTTCCTAACAACACTGGTGAATGACCAGGTAATCCAATGCTGGTTTTCAGCGGCTGTTCACACTCACAGCCTTGCTGTTCAATTGGCAATCCAGTCAAACCTAGTCAGCTCTTCATTTTCCTGTCCACACAACCCAGCGTTCAGAAATCATTGGAATCTCTACTACAGAAATTTCCATTCATTCACTGTGAATCTGGAAATACTCTGAATCTGCATTCCAGGAAGGCTTTCGTTACACCACTGATGAATGTCCAAGTAATGCAATGCTGCTTCTTAGTGGTCTGTTCACACTCGAAACCGTGCTGTTCATTGGCTATCCACTCAATATCGGTCAGCTCTTCAATATCCTGTCCAGACTATCCAGATTCCTAAATGTTGGCAATCACCACTACAGAATGTTCCATTCAATCACGGGAATCTGGAATTCATCAGAGTCTCCACTCCTGGAAGGTTTTCGTGACACCACTGGTAAATGTCCAAGGAAGACAATGCTGGTTTTAAGCCGCCTGCTAACACACTCAGCCGTGCTGTTCAATTTGCTATCCACCCAACCCTATTCAGCTCTACATTTTCCTGTCCTCATAACCCAACCTTCAGAAATAATTGGTATCTCCTCCACAGAATGTTCCGTTCATTCACTGCGAATCTTAAATTCATCTGACTCTCAACTCCCGGCGGGTTATCGTTACACCACTTGTGAATGTCCAAGTAAGCCAATGCTGGTTTTCAGTGGCCTGTTCATACTAAGAGACGTGCTGTTCATTTGGCTATCCACTCCACCCTGTTCAGCTCTACATTCTCGTGTCCACAAAACCCAGCCTTCAGAAATCATTGGAATCACCACTAGAGAATGTTCCATTCATTCACTGCGAATCTGGAATTCATCTGAACCTCCACTCCTGGCAGGTTTTCGTTACGCCACTGGTGAATGTCCAAGTAACTCAATACTGGTTTTCAGAGGCATGTTCAACTCGCAGAAGTGCTGTTCAATGGGCTATCCACTCAATATTGGTCAGCTCTTCATTTTCCTCTCCACACAAACCAGCCTTCAGAAATCATTGGGCTCTCCACTACAGACTGTTCCATTCATTCACTGCGATTCTGCAATTCATCTGACTCTCCGCTCCAGGCAGGTTTTCATTACAGCACTGGTGAATGACCAAGTAATCCAATGCTGGTTTTCAGCCGCCTTTTCACACTCGCAGTGTGCTGTTCAATTGTCTATCCACTCAAACCTGGTCAGCCTTTCATTTTCTTTTCCACAATATCAGACTTCAGAAATCATTGGAATCGCCAGTACAGAATGTTCCATTCATTCACTGCCAATCTGGAATTCATCTGAATCTGCACTCCAGGTAGGCTTTCATTACACCACTTATGAATGTCCAAGTAACACAATGCTGGTTTTCAGCGGTCTGTTCACACTCTAAGCCCTGCTTTTTACTGGGTATCCACACAACTGTGGTCAGCTCTTCATTTTCATGTCCAAACAATCCAGACTTGAGAAATCATTGCAATCTCCAGTACAGAATGTTCCATTCATTCACTGCGAATCTGGAATTCAACTGAATCTCCACTACCTGCAGATTTATCTTACACCACTTGTGAATGTCCAAGTAAAACAATGCTGGTTTTCAGAGGCCTGTTCATGTTCGCAGTCGTGCTGTTCAATTGGCTATCCACTCAACCTGTTTTGCTCCTCATTTTCCTGTGCACACAACCCAGCCTTCAGAAATCATTGTAATCTCCACTACAGGATGTTCCATTCATTCACTGGGAATCTGGAATTCATCTGAATCTGCACTCCACGCAGGCTTTCGTTACACCACTGCTGAAAGTCGAAGTAATGCAATACTGGTTTTCAGTGGTCTGTTCACATTCGAAGCCGAGGCTTTTTACAGGCTATCCACTCAACACTGGTCAGCTCTTCATTTTCGTGTCCCCACAATCCAGATTTCAGAAATCATTGCAATCTCCACTACAGAATGTTCCATTCATTCACTGCGAGTCTGGAGTTTATCTGATTCTCCACTCCCGCCTGGTTAACATTACACCACTTGTGAATGTCCAAGTAAGCCAATGCTGGTTTTCAGAGGCCTGTTCATACTCGCAGCCGTGCTGTTTAATTGACAATTCACTCCACCCTGTTCAGCTCTTCATTGTCCCACCACACTACCAGCCTTCAGAAATCTTTGTTATCTCCACTACAGAATGTTCCATTCATTCACTGCGAATCTGGAATTCATCTGACTCTCAACTCCACGCAGGTTTTCATTACACCACTGTTGAATGTCCAAGTAACCCAATGCTGGTTTTCAGCGGCCTGTTCATATTCGCAGCCCTGCTGTTTACTTGGCTATCGATTCAAGCCTGGTCAGCTCTTCATTTTCCTGTCCACACAACACAGGCTTCAGAAATCATTGGAATCTCCTCTACAGAATGTTCCATTCATTCACTGCGAATGTGGAATTCAACTGACTCTCCACTCCATGCAGGTTTTCCTTACACCAATGATGAATGTCCAAGTAACCCAATGCTGGTTTTCAGCTGCATGTTCACACTCGCAGCCATGCTATACAATTGGCTTTCCACTAAATCCTGATTAGTTCTTGATTTTCCTTCCACACGACCCAGCCTTCAGAAATCGTTGGAATCTCCACTAGAGAATGTTCCATTCATTCACTGCGAATCTGGAATTCCTCTGAACCTCCACTCCCGGCAGGTTTTCGTTACACCACTGTTGAATGTCCAAGTAACCCAATGTTTTAAGTGTTTTCTTCACAAGCGCAGTGGTGCTGTTCAATTGGCTATCCACTCAACCCTGGCCAGCTCTACATTTTCCTGTCCACACCACAGAGACTGGAGAAATCATTGTTATCTCCACTACAGAATGTTCCATTCATTCACAGCGAATCTGGAATTCATCTGAATCTCCACTCCCGGCAGGTTTTCGTGACACCACTGGTAAATATCCAAGTAAGCCAATGCTGGTTTTAAGTGGCCTGCTCATACTCTCAGCCGTGCTGTTCAATTTGCTATCCACCCAAACCTCTTCAGCTCCATTTTCCTGTCCACATAACCCAAACTTCAGAAACAATTGGCATCTCCTCCACAGAATGTTCCATTCATTGACGGCAAATCTGAAATTCATCTAATTCTCAACTCCCGTCAGGTTTTCGTTACACCACTTGTGAATGTCCAATTAAGCCAAAGCTGGTTTTCAGTGGCCTGTTCTTACTACGAGACGTGCTGTTCATTTGGCTATCCATTCCACCCTGTTCAGCTCTACATTTTCGTGTCCACAAAACCCAGCCTTCAGAAATCATTGGAATCACCACTAGAGAATGTTCCATTCATTCACTGCGAATCTGGAATTCATCTGAATCTCCACTCCCGGCAGGTTTTCATTGCACCACTGCTGAATGTTCAAGTAACGCAATGATGGTTTTCAGCGGTCTATTCACACTCGAACCCGTGCTGTTCACGGTCTAGCGACTCAACACTGGTGAGTTCTTCTTTTTCCAGTTCAGACAATACAAACCTCAGAAACCATTGCAATCTACACTACAGAATGTTTCATTCATTCAGGCGAATCTTGAATTCATCTTGTTCTCCACTCCCAGCAGGTTTTCGTTTCACCACTGGTGAATGTCCAAGCAACCCAAGGCTGGTTTCAGCTGCGTGTTAACACTCGCAGCCGTGCTGTTCAATTGGCTATCCAGTGAACGCTGGTTAGCTCTTGATTTTCCTTCCACACACCGAGCCTTCAGAAATCATTCTTATCTCCACTTCAGAATGTTCCATTCGTTCCCTGCGAATCTGGAATTCCTCTGACTCTCCACACCAGGCAGATTTTCCTAACAACACTGGTGAATGACCAGGTAATCCAATGCTGGTTTTCAGCGGCTGTTCACACTCACAGCCTTGCTGTTCAATTGGCAATCCAGTCAAACCTAGTCAGCTCTTCATTTTCCTGTCCACACAACCCAGCGTTCAGAAATCATTGGAATCTCTACTACAGAAATTTCCATTCATTCACTGTGAATCTGGAAATACTCTGAATCTGCATTCCAGGAAGGCTTTCGTTACACCACTGATGAATGTCCAAGTAATGCAATGCTGCTTCTTAGTGGTCTGTTCACACTCGAAACCGTGCTGTTCATTGGCTATCCACTCAATATCGGTCAGCTCTTCAATATCCTGTCCAGACTATCCAGATTCCTAAATGTTGGCAATCACCACTACAGAATGTTCCATTCAATCACGCGAATCTGGAATTCATCAGAGTCTCCACTCCTGGAAGGTTTTCGTGACACCACTGGTAAATGTCCAAGGAAGACAATGCTGGTTTTAAGCCGCCTGCTAACACACTCAGCCGTGCTGTTCAATTTGCTATCCACCCAACCCTATTCAGCTCTACATTTTCCTGTCCTCATAACCCAACCTTCAGAAATAATTGGTATCTCCTCCACAGAATGTTCCGTTCATTCACTGCGAATCTTAAATTCATCTGACTCTCAACTCCCGGCGGGTTATCGTTACACCACTTGTGAATGTCCAAGTAAGCCAATGCTGGTTTTCAGTGGCCTGTTCATACTAAGAGACGTGCTGTTCATTTGGCTATCCACTCCACCCTGTTCAGCTCTACATTCTCGTGTCCACAAAACCCAGCCTTCAGAAATCCTTGGAATCACCACTAGAGAATGTTCCATTCATTCACTGCGAATCTGGAATTCCTCTGAACCTCCACTCCTGGCAGGTTTTCGTTACGCCACTGGTGAATGTCCAAGTAACTCAATACTGGTTTTCAGAGGCATGTTCAACTCGCAGAAGTGCTGTTCAATGGGCTATCCACTCAATATTGGTCAGCTCTTCATTTTCCTCTCCACACAAACCAGCCTTCAGAAATCATTGGGCTCTCCACTACAGACTGTTCCATTCATTCACTGCGATTCTGCAATTCATCTGACTCTCCGCTCCAGGCAGGTTTTCATTACAGCACTGGTGAATGACCAAGTAATCCAATGCTGGTTTTCAGCCGCCTTTTCACACTCGCAGTGTGCTGTTCAATTGTCTATCCACTCAAACCTGGTCAGCCTTTCATTTTCTTTTCCACAATATCAGACTTCAGAAATCATTGGAATCGC
Source organism: Sorex fumeus (assembly GCF_029834395.1). Lineage (NCBI taxonomy): Eukaryota > Metazoa > Chordata > Mammalia > Eulipotyphla > Soricidae > Sorex > Sorex fumeus. The sequence goes on along the minus strand of NW_026606257.1, from coordinate 1,016,943 downwards.
CAGTACAGAATGTTCCATTCATTCACTGCCAATCTGGAATTCATCTGAATCTGCACTCCAGGTAGGCTTTCATTACACCACTTATGAATGTCCAAGTAACACAATGCTGGTTTTCAGCGGTCTGTTCACACTCTAAGCCCTGCTTTTTACTGGGTATCCACACAACTGTGGTCAGCTCTTCATTTTCATGTCCAAACAATCCAGACTTGAGAAATCATTGCAATCTCCAGTACAGAATGTTCCATTCATTCACTGCGAATCTGGAATTCAACTGAATCTCCACTACCTGCAGATTTATCTTACACCACTTGTGAATGTCCAAGTAAAACAATGCTGGTTTTCAGAGGCCTGTTCATGTTCGCAGTCGTGCTGTTCAATTGGCTATCCACTCAACCTGTTTTGCTCCTCATTTTCCTGTGCACACAACCCAGCCTTCAGAAATCATTGTAATCTCCACTACAGGATGTTCCATTCATTCACTGGGAATCTGGAATTCATCTGAATCTGCACTCCACGCAGGCTTTCGTTACACCACTGCTGAAAGTCGAAGTAATGCAATACTGGTTTTCAGTGGTCTGTTCACATTCGAAGCCGAGGCTTTTTACAGGCTATCCACTCAACACTGGTCAGCTCTTCATTTTCGTGTCCCCACAATCCAGATTTCAGAAATCATTGCAATCTCCACTACAGAATGTTCCATTCATTCACTGCGAGTCTGGAGTTTATCTGATTCTCCACTCCCGCCTGGTTAACATTACACCACTTGTGAATGTCCAAGTAAGCCAATGCTGGTTTTCAGAGGCCTGTTCATACTCGCAGCCGTGCTGTTTAATTGACAATTCACTCCACCCTGTTCAGCTCTTCATTGTCCCACCACACTACCAGCCTTCAGAAATCTTTGTTATCTCCACTACAGAATGTTCCATTCATTCACTGCGAATCTGGAATTCATCTGACTCTCAACTCCACGCAGGTTTTCATTACACCACTGTTGAATGTCCAAGTAACCCAATGCTGGTTTTCAGCGGCCTGTTCATATTCGCAGCCCTGCTGTTTACTTGGCTATCGATTCAAGCCTGGTCAGCTCTTCATTTTCCTGTCCACACAACACAGGCTTCAGAAATCATTGGAATCTCCTCTACAGAATGTTCCATTCATTCACTGCGAATGTGGAATTCAACTGACTCTCCACTCCATGCAGGTTTTCCTTACACCACTGATGAATGTCCAAGTAACCCAATGCTGGTTTTCAGCTGCATGTTCACACTCGCAGCCATGCTATACAATTGGCTTTCCACTAAATCCTGATTAGTTCTTGATTTTCCTTCCACACGACCCAGCCTTCAGAAATCGTTGGAATCTCCACTAGAGAATGTTCCATTCATTCACTGCGAATCTGGAATTCCTCTGAACCTCCACTCCCGGCAGGTTTTCGTTACACCACTGTTGAATGTCCAAGTAACCCAATGTTTTAAGTGTTTTCTTCACAAGCGCAGTGGTGCTGTTCAATTGGCTATCCACTCAACCCTGGCCAGCTCTACATTTTCCTGTCCACACCACAGAGACTGGAGAAATCATTGTTATCTCCACTACAGAATGTTCCATTCATTCACAGCGAATCTGGAATTCATCTGAATCTCCACTCCCGGCAGGTTTTCGTGACACCACTGGTAAATATCCAAGTAAGCCAATGCTGGTTTTAAGTGGCCTGCTCATACTCTCAGCCGTGCTGTTCAATTTGCTATCCACTCAACCCTCTTCAGCTCCATTTTCCTGTCCACATAACCCAAACTTCAGAAACAATTGGCATCTCCTCCACAGAATGTTCCATTCATTGACGGCAAATCTGAAATTCATCTAATTCTCAACTCCCGTCAGGTTTTCGTTACACCACTTGTGAATGTCCAATTAAGCCAAAGCTGGTTTTCAGTGGCCTGTTCTTACTACGAGACGTGCTGTTCATTTGGCTATCCATTCCACCCTGTTCAGCTCTACATTTTCGTGTCCACAAAACCCAGCCTTCAGAAATCATTGGAATCACCACTAGAGAATGTTCCATTCATTCACTGCGAATCTGGAATTCATCTGAATCTCCACTCCCGGCAGGTTTTCATTGCACCACTGCTGAATGTTCAAGTAACGCAATGATGGTTTTCAGCGGTCTATTCACACTCGAACCCGTGCTGTTCACGGTCTAGCGACTCAACACTGGTGAGTTCTTCTTTTTCCAGTTCAGACAATACAAACCTCAGAAACCATTGCAATCTACACTACAGAATGTTTCATTCATTCAGGCGAATCTTGAATTCATCTTGTTCTCCACTCCCAGCAGGTTTTCGTTTCACCACTGGTGAATGTCCAAGCAACCCAAGGCTGGTTTCAGCTGCGTGTTAACACTCGCAGCCGTGCTGTTCAATTGGCTATCCAGTGAACGCTGGTTAGCTCTTGATTTTCCTTCCACACACCGAGCCTTCAGAAATCATTCTTATCTCCACTTCAGAGTGTTCCATTCGTTCCCTGCGAATCTGGAATTCCTCTGACTCTCCACACCAGGCAGATTTTCCTAACAACACTGGTGAATGACCAGGTAATCCAATGCTGGTTTTCAGCGGCTGTTCACACTCACAGCCTTGCTGTTCAATTGGCAATCCAGTCAAACCTAGTCAGCTCTTCATTTTCCTGTCCACACAACCCAGCGTTCAGAAATCATTGGAATCTCTACTACAGAAATTTCCATTCATTCACTGTGAATCTGGAAATACTCTGAATCTGCATTCCAGGAAGGCTTTCGTTACACCACTGATGAATGTCCAAGTAATGCAATGCTGCTTCTTAGTGGTCTGTTCACACTCGAAACCGTGCTGTTCATTGGCTATCCACTCAATATCGGTCAGCTCTTCAATATCCTGTCCAGACTATCCAGATTCCTAAATGTTGGCAATCACCACTACAGAATGTTCCATTCAATCACGCGAATCTGGAATTCATCAGAGTCTCCACTCCTGGAAGGTTTTCGTGACACCACTGGTAAATGTCCAAGGAAGACAATGCTGGTTTTAAGCCGCCTGCTAACACACTCAGCCGTGCTGTTCAATTTGCTATCCACCCAACCCTATTCAGCTCTACATTTTCCTGTCCTCATAACCCAACCTTCAGAAATAATTGGTATCTCCTCCACAGAATGTTCCGTTCATTCACTGCGAATCTTAAATTCATCTGACTCTCAACTCCCGGCGGGTTATCGTTACACCACTTGTGAATGTCCAAGTAAGCCAATGCTGGTTTTCAGTGGCCTGTTCATACTAAGAGACGTGCTGTTCATTTGGCTATCCACTCCACCCTGTTCAGCTCTACATTCTCGTGTCCACAAAACCCAGCCTTCAGAAATCCTTGGAATCACCACTAGAGAATGTTCCATTCATTCACTGCGAATCTGGAATTCCTCTGAACCTCCACTCCTGGCAGGTTTTCGTTACGCCACTGGTGAATGTCCAAGTAACTCAATACTGGTTTTCAGAGGCATGTTCAACTCGCAGAAGTGCTGTTCAATGGGCTATCCACTCAATATTGGTCAGCTCTTCATTTTCCTCTCCACACAAACCAGCCTTCAGAAATCATTGGGCTCTCCACTACAGACTGTTCCATTCATTCACTGCGATTCTGCAATTCATCTGACTCTCCGCTCCAGGCAGGTTTTCATTACAGCACTGGTGAATGACCAAGTAATCCAATGCTGGTTTTCAGCCGCCTTTTCACACTCGCAGTGTGCTGTTCAATTGTCTATCCACTCAAACCTGGTCAGCCTTTCATTTTCTTTTCCACAATATCAGACTTCAGAAATCATTGGAATCGCCAGTACAGAATGTTCCATTCATTCACTGCCAATCTGGAATTCATCTGAATCTGCACTCCAGGTAGGCTTTCATTACACCACTTATGAATGTCCAAGTAACACAATGCTGGTTTTCAGCGGTCTGTTCACACTCTAAGCCCTGCTTTTTACTGGGTATCCACACAACTGTGGTCAGCTCTTCATTTTCATGTCCAAACAATCCAGACTTGAGAAATCATTGCAATCTCCAGTACAGAATGTTCCATTCATTCACTGCGAATCTGGAATTCAACTGAATCTCCACTACCTGCAGATTTATCTTACACCACTTGTGAATGTCCAAGTAAAACAATGCTGGTTTTCAGAGGCCTGTTCATGTTCGCAGTCGTGCTGTTCAATTGGCTATCCACTCAACCTGTTTTGCTCCTCATTTTCCTGTGCACACAACCCAGCCTTCAGAAATCATTGTAATCTCCACTACAGGATGTTCCATTCATTCACTGGGAATCTGGAATTCATCTGAATCTGCACTCCACGCAGGCTTTCGTTACACCACTGCTGAAAGTCGAAGTAATGCAATACTGGTTTTCAGTGGTCTGTTCACATTCGAAGCCGAGGCTTTTTACAGGCTATCCACTCAACACTGGTCAGCTCTTCATTTTCGTGTCCCCACAATCCAGATTTCAGAAATCATTGCAATCTCCACTACAGAATGTTCCATTCATTCACTGCGAGTCTGGAGTTTATCTGATTCTCCACTCCCGCCTGGTTAACATTACACCACTTGTGAATGTCCAAGTAAGCCAATGCTGGTTTTCAGAGGCCTGTTCATACTCGCAGCCGTGCTGTTTAATTGACAATTCACTCCACCCTGTTCAGCTCTTCATTGTCCCACCACACTACCAGCCTTCAGAAATCTTTGTTATCTCCACTACAGAATGTTCCATTCATTCACTGCGAATCTGGAATTCATCTGACTCTCAACTCCACGCAGGTTTTCATTACACCACTGTTGAATGTCCAAGTAACCCAATGCTGGTTTTCAGCGGCCTGTTCATATTCGCAGCCCTGCTGTTTACTTGGCTATCGATTCAAGCCTGGTCAGCTCTTCATTTTCCTGTCCACACAACACAGGCTTCAGAAATCATTGGAATCTCCTCTACAGAATGTTCCATTCATTCACTGCGAATGTGGAATTCAACTGACTCTCCACTCCATGCAGGTTTTCCTTACACCAATGATGAATGTCCAAGTAACCCAATGCTGGTTTTCAGCTGCATGTTCACACTCGCAGCCATGCTATACAATTGGCTTTCCACTAAATCCTGATTAGTTCTTGATTTTCCTTCCACACGACCCAGCCTTCAGAAATCGTTGGAATCTCCACTAGAGAATGTTCCATTCATTCACTGCGAATCTGGAATTCCTCTGAACCTCCACTCCCGGCAGGTTTTCGTTACACCACTGTTGAATGTCCAAGTAACCCAATGTTTTAAGTGTTTTCTTCACAAGCGCAGTGGTGCTGTTCAATTGGCTATCCACTCAACCCTGGCCAGCTCTACATTTTCCTGTCCACACCACAGAGACTGGAGAAATCATTGTTATCTCCACTACAGAATGTTCCATTCATTCACAGCGAATCTGGAATTCATCTGAATCTCCACTCCCGGCAGGTTTTCGTGACACCACTGGTAAATATCCAAGTAAGCCAATGCTGGTTTTAAGTGGCCTGCTCATACTCTCAGCCGTGCTGTTCAATTTGCTATCCACTCAACCCTCTTCAGCTCCATTTTCCTGTCCACATAACCCAAACTTCAGAAACAATTGGCATCTCCTCCACAGAATGTTCCATTCATTGACGGCAAATCTGAAATTCATCTAATTCTCAACTCCCGTCAGGTTTTCGTTACACCACTTGTGAATGTCCAATTAAGCCAAAGCTGGTTTTCAGTGGCCTGTTCTTACTACGAGACGTGCTGTTCATTTGGCTATCCATTCCACCCTGTTCAGCTCTACATTTTCGTGTCCACAAAACCCAGCCTTCAGAAATCATTGGAATCACCACTAGAGAATGTTCCATTCATTCACTGCGAATCTGGAATTCATCTGAATCTCCACTCCCGGCAGGTTTTCATTGCACCACTGCTGAATGTTCAAGTAACGCAATGATGGTTTTCAGCGGTCTATTCACACTCGAACCCGTGCTGTTCACGGTCTAGCGACTCAACACTGGTGAGTTCTTCTTTTTCCAGTTCAGACAATACAAACCTCAGAAACCATTGCAATCTACACTACAGAATGTTTCATTCATTCAGGCGAATCTTGAATTCATCTTGTTCTCCACTCCCAGCAGGTTTTCGTTTCACCACTGGTGAATGTCCAAGCAACCCAAGGCTGGTTTCAGCTGCGTGTTAACACTCGCAGCCGTGCTGTTCAATTGGCTATCCAGTGAACGCTGGTTAGCTCTTGATTTTCCTTCCACACACCGAGCCTTCAGAAATCATTCTTATCTCCACTTCAGAATGTTCCATTCGTTCCCTGCGAATCTGGAATTCCTCTGACTCTCCACACCAGGCAGATTTTCCTAACAACACTGGTGAATGACCAGGTAATCCAATGCTGGTTTTCAGCGGCTGTTCACACTCACAGCCTTGCTGTTCAATTGGCAATCCAGTCAAACCTAGTCAGCTCTTCATTTTCCTGTCCACACAACCCAGCGTTCAGAAATCATTGGAATCTCTACTACAGAAATTTCCATTCATTCACTGTGAATCTGGAAATACTCTGAATCTGCATTCCAGGAAGGCTTTCGTTACACCACTGATGAATGTCCAAGTAATGCAATGCTGCTTCTTAGTGGTCTGTTCACACTCGAAACCGTGCTGTTCATTGGCTATCCACTCAATATCGGTCAGCTCTTCAATATCCTGTCCAGACTATCCAGATTCCTAAATGTTGGCAATCACCACTACAGAATGTTCCATTCAATCACGCGAATCTGGAATTCATCAGAGTCTCCACTCCTGGAAGGTTTTCGTGACACCACTGGTAAATGTCCAAGGAAGACAATGCTGGTTTTAAGCCGCCTGCTAACACACTCAGCCGTGCTGTTCAATTTGCTATCCACCCAACCCTATTCAGCTCTACATTTTCCTGTCCTCATAACCCAACCTTCAGAAATAATTGGTATCTCCTCCACAGAATGTTCCGTTCATTCACTGCGAATCTTAAATTCATCTGACTCTCAACTCCCGGCGGGTTATCGTTACACCACTTGTGAATGTCCAAGTAAGCCAATGCTGGTTTTCAGTGGCCTGTTCATACTAAGAGACGTGCTGTTCATTTGGCTATCCACTCCACCCTGTTCAGCTCTACATTCTCGTGTCCACAAAACCCAGCCTTCAGAAATCATTGGAATCACCACTAGAGAATGTTCCATTCATTCACTGCGAATCTGGAATTCCTCTGAACCTCCACTCCTGGCAGGTTTTCGTTACGCCACTGGTGAATGTCCAAGTAACTCAATACTGGTTTTCAGAGGCATGTTCAACTCGCAGAAGTGCTGTTCAATGGGCTATCCACTCAATATTGGTCAGCTCTTCATTTTCCTCTCCACACAAACCAGCCTTCAGAAATCATTGGGCTCTCCACTACAGACTGTTCCATTCATTCACTGCGATTCTGCAATTCATCTGACTCTCCGCTCCAGGCAGGTTTTCATTACAGCACTGGTGAATGACCAAGTAATCCAATGCTGGTTTTCAGCCGCCTTTTCACACTCGCAGTGTGCTGTTCAATTGTCTATCCACTCAAACCTGGTCAGCCTTTCATTTTCTTTTCCACAATATCAGACTTCAGAAATCATTGGAATCGCCAGTACAGAATGTTCCATTCATTCACTGCCAATCTGGAATTCATCTGAATCTGCACTCCAGGTAGGCTTTCATTACACCACTTATGAATGTCCAAGTAACACAATGCTGGTTTTCAGCGGTCTGTTCACACTCTAAGCCCTGCTTTTTACTGGGTATCCACACAACTGTGGTCAGCTCTTCATTTTCATGTCCAAACAATCCAGACTTGAGAAATCATTGCAATCTCCAGTACAGAATGTTCCATTCATTCACTGCGAATCTGGAATTCAACTGAATCTCCACTACCTGCAGATTTATCTTACACCACTTGTGAATGTCCAAGTAAAACAATGCTGGTTTTCAGAGGCCTGTTCATGTTCGCAGTCGTGCTGTTCAATTGGCTATCCACTCAACCTGTTTTGCTCCTCATTTTCCTGTGCACACAACCCAGCCTTCAGAAATCATTGTAATCTCCACTACAGGATGTTCCATTCATTCACTGGGAATCTGGAATTCATCTGAATCTGCACTCCACGCAGGCTTTCGTTACACCACTGCTGAAAGTCGAAGTAATGCAATACTGGTTTTCAGTGGTCTGTTCACATTCGAAGCCGAGGCTTTTTACAGGCTATCCACTCAACACTGGTCAGCTCTTCATTTTCGTGTCCCCACAATCCAGATTTCAGAAATCATTGCAATCTCCACTACAGAATGTTCCATTCATTCACTGCGAGTCTGGAGTTTATCTGATTCTCCACTCCCGCCTGGTTAACATTACACCACTTGTGAATGTCCAAGTAAGCCAATGCTGGTTTTCAGAGGCCTGTTCATACTCGCAGCCGTGCTGTTTAATTGACAATTCACTCCACCCTGTTCAGCTCTTCATTGTCCCACCACACTACCAGCCTTCAGAAATCTTTGTTATCTCCACTACAGAATGTTCCATTCATTCACTGCGAATCTGGAATTCATCTGACTCTCAACTCCACGCAGGTTTTCATTACACCACTGTTGAATGTCCAAGTAACCCAATGCTGGTTTTCAGCGGCCTGTTCATATTCGCAGCCCTGCTGTTTACTTGGCTATCGATTCAAGCCTGGTCAGCTCTTCATTTTCCTGTCCACACAACACAGGCTTCAGAAATCATTGGAATCTCCTCTACAGAATGTTCCATTCATTCACTGCGAATGTGGAATTCAACTGACTCTCCACTCCATGCAGGTTTTCCTTACACCAATGATGAATGTCCAAGTAACCCAATGCTGGTTTTCAGCTGCATGTTCACACTCGCAGCCATGCTATACAATTGGCTTTCCACTAAATCCTGATTAGTTCTTGATTTTCCTTCCACACGACCCAGCCTTCAGAAATCGTTGGAATCTCCACTAGAGAATGTTCCATTCATTCACTGCGAATCTGGAATTCCTCTGAACCTCCACTCCCGGCAGGTTTTCGTTACACCACTGTTGAATGTCCAAGTAACCCAATGTTTTAAGTGTTTTCTTCACAAGCGCAGTGGTGCTGTTCAATTGGCTATCCACTCAACCCTGGCCAGCTCTACATTTTCCTGTCCACACCACAGAGACTGGAGAAATCATTGTTATCTCCACTACAGAATGTTCCATTCATTCACAGCGAATCTGGAATTCATCTGAATCTCCACTCCCGGCAGGTTTTCGTGACACCACTGGTAAATATCCAAGTAAGCCAATGCTGGTTTTAAGTGGCCTGCTCATACTCTCAGCCGTGCTGTTCAATTTGCTATCCACTCAACCCTCTTCAGCTCCATTTTCCTGTCCACATAACCCAAACTTCAGAAACAATTGGCATCTCCTCCACAGAATGTTCCATTCATTGACGGCAAATCTGAAATTCATCTAATTCTCAACTCCCGTCAGGTTTTCGTTACACCACTTGTGAATGTCCAATTAAGCCAAAGCTGGTTTTCAGTGGCCTGTTCTTACTACGAGACGTGCTGTTCATTTGGCTATCCATTCCACCCTGTTCAGCTCTACATTTTCGTGTCCACAAAACCCAGCCTTCAGAAATCATTGGAATCACCACTAGAGAATGTTCCATTCATTCACTGCGAATCTGGAATTCATCTGAATCTCCACTCCCGGCAGGTTTTCATTGCACCACTGCTGAATGTTCAAGTAACGCAATGATGGTTTTCAGCGGTCTATTCACACTCGAACCCGTGCTGTTCACGGTCTAGCGACTCAACACTGGTGAGTTCTTCTTTTTCCAGTTCAGACAATACAAACCTCAGAAACCATTGCAATCTACACTACAGAATGTTTCATTCATTCAGGCGAATCTTGAATTCATCTTGTTCTCCACTCCCAGCAGGTTTTCGTTTCACCACTGGTGAATGTCCAAGCAACCCAAGGCTGGTTTCAGCTGCGTGTTAACACTCGCAGCCGTGCTGTTCAATTGGCTATCCAGTGAACGCTGGTTAGCTCTTGATTTTCCTTCCACACACCGAGCCTTCAGAAATCATTCTTATCTCCACTTCAGAATGTTCCATTCGTTCCCTGCGAATCTGGAATTCCTCTGACTCTCCACACCAGGCAGATTTTCCTAACAACACTGGTGAATGACCAGGTAATCCAATGCTGGTTTTCAGCGGCTGTTCACACTCACAGCCTTGCTCTTCAATTGGCAATCCAGTCAAACCTAGTCAGCTCTTCATTTTCCTGTCCACACAACCCAGCGTTCAGAAATCATTGGAATCTCTACTACAGAAATTTCCATTCATTCACTGTGAATCTGGAAATACTCTGAATCTGCATTCCAGGAAGGCTTTCGTTACACCACTGATGAATGTCCAAGTAATGCAATGCTGCTTCTTAGTGGTCTGTTCACACTCGAAACCGTGCTGTTCATTGGCTATCCACTCAATATCGGTCAGCTCTTCAATATCCTGTCCAGACTATCCAGATTCCTAAATGTTGGCAATCACCACTACAGAATGTTCCATTCAATCACGCGAATCTGGAATTCATCAGAGTCTCCACTCCTGGAAGGTTTTCGTGACACCACTGGTAAATGTCCAAGGAAGACAATGCTGGTTTTAAGCCGCCTGCTAACACACTCAGCCGTGCTGTTCAATTTGCTATCCACCCAACCCTATTCAGCTCTACATTTTCCTGTCCTCATAACCCAACCTTCAGAAATAATTGGTATCTCTTCCACAGAATGTTCCGTTCATTCACTGCGAATCTTAAATTCATCTGACTCTCAACTCCCGGCGGGTTATCGTTACACCACTTGTGAATGTCCAAGTAAGCCAATGCTGGTTTTCAGTGGCCTGTTCATACTAAGAGACGTGCTGTTCATTTGGCTATCCACTCCACCCTGTTCAGCTCTACATTCTCGTGTCCACAAAACCCAGCCTTCAGAAATCCTTGGAATCACCACTAGAGAATGTTCCATTCATTCACTGCGAATCTGGAATTCCTCTGAACCTCCACTCCTGGCAGGTTTTCGTTACGCCACTGGTGAATGTCCAAGTAACTCAATACTGGTTTTCAGAGGCATGTTCAACTCGCAGAAGTGCTGTTCAATGGGCTATCCACTCAATATTGGTCAGCTCTTCATTTTCCTCTCCACACAAACCAGCCTTCAGAAATCATTGGGCTCTCCACTACAGACTGTTCCATTCATTCACTGCGATTCTGCAATTCATCTGACTCTCCGCTCCAGGCAGGTTTTCATTACAGCACTGGTGAATGACCAAGTAATCCAATGCTGGTTTTCAGCCGCCTTTTCACACTCGCAGTGTGCTGTTCAATTGTCTATCCACTCAAACCTGGTCAGCCTTTCATTTTCTTTTCCACAATATCAGACTTCAGAAATCATTGGAATCGCCAGTACAGAATGTTCCATTCATTCACTGCCAATCTGGAATTCATCTGAATCTGCACTCCAGGTAGGCTTTCATTACACCACTTATGAATGTCCAAGTAACACAATGCTGGTTTTCAGCGGTCTGTTCACACTCTAAGCCCTGCTTTTTACTGGGTATCCACACAACTGTGGTCAGCTCTTCATTTTCATGTCCAAACAATCCAGACTTGAGAAATCATTGCAATCTCCAGTACAGAATGTTCCATTCATTCACTGCGAATCTGGAATTCAACTGAATCTCCACTACCTGCAGATTTATCTTACACCACTTGTGAATGTCCAAGTAAAACAATGCTGGTTTTCAGAGGCCTGTTCATGTTCGCAGTCGTGCTGTTCAATTGGCTATCCACTCAACCTGTTTTGCTCCTCATTTTCCTGTGCACACAACCCAGCCTTCAGAAATCATTGTAATCTCCACTACAGGATGTTCCATTCATTCACTGGGAATCTGGAATTCATCTGAATCTGCACTCCACGCAGGCTTTCGTTACACCACTGCTGAAAGTCGAAGTAATGCAATACTGGTTTTCAGTGGTCTGTTCACATTCGAAGCCGAGGCTTTTTACAGGCTATCCACTCAACACTGGTCAGCTCTTCATTTTCGTGTCCCCACAATCCAGATTTCAGAAATCATTGCAATCTCCACTACAGAATGTTCCATTCATTCACTGCGAGTCTGGAGTTTATCTGATTCTCCACTCCCGCCTGGTTAACATTACACCACTTGTGAATGTCCAAGTAAGCCAATGCTGGTTTTCAGAGGCCTGTTCATACTCGCAGCCGTGCTGTTTAATTGACAATTCACTCCACCCTGTTCAGCTCTTCATTGTCCCACCACACTACCAGCCTTCAGAAATCTTTGTTATCTCCACTACAGAATGTTCCATTCATTCACTGCGAATCTGGAATTCATCTGACTCTCAACTCCACGCAGGTTTTCATTACACCACTGTTGAATGTCCAAGTAACCCAATGCTGGTTTTCAGCGGCCTGTTCATATTCGCAGCCCTGCTGTTTACTTGGCTATCGATTCAAGCCTGGTCAGCTCTTCATTTTCCTGTCCACACAACACAGGCTTCAGAAATCATTGGAATCTCCTCTACAGAATGTTCCATTCATTCACTGCGAATGTGGAATTCAACTGACTCTCCACTCCATGCAGGTTTTCCTTACACCAATGATGAATGTCCAAGTAACCCAATGCTGGTTTTCAGCTGCATGTTCACACTCGCAGCCATGCTATACAATTGGCTTTCCACTAAATCCTGATTAGTTCTTGATTTTCCTTCCACACGACCCAGCCTTCAGAAATCGTTGGAATCTCCACTAGAGAATGTTCCATTCATTCACTGCGAATCTGGAATTCCTCTGAACCTCCACTCCCGGCAGGTTTTCGTTACACCACTGTTGAATGTCCAAGTAACCCAATGTTTTAAGTGTTTTCTTCACAAGCGCAGTGGTGCTGTTCAATTGGCTATCCACTCAACCCTGGCCAGCTCTACATTTTCCTGTCCACACCACAGAGACTGGAGAAATCATTGTTATCTCCACTACAGAATGTTCCATTCATTCACAGCGAATCTGGAATTCATCTGAATCTCCACTCCCGGCAGGTTTTCGTGACACCACTGGTAAATATCCAAGTAAGCCAATGCTGGTTTTAAGTGGCCTGCTCATACTCTCAGCCGTGCTGTTCAATTTGCTATCCACTCAACCCTCTTCAGCTCCATTTTCCTGTCCACATAACCCAAACTTCAGAAACAATTGGCATCTCCTCCACAGAATGTTCCATTCATTGACGGCAAATCTGAAATTCATCTAATTCTCAACTCCCGTCAGGTTTTCGTTACACCACTTGTGAATGTCCAATTAAGCCAAAGCTGGTTTTCAGTGGCCTGTTCTTACTACGAGACGTGCTGTTCATTTGGCTATCCATTCCACCCTGTTCAGCTCTACATTTTCGTGTCCACAAAACCCAGCCTTCAGAAATCATTGGAATCACCACTAGAGAATGTTCCATTCATTCACTGCGAATCTGGAATTCATCTGAATCTCCACTCCCGGCAGGTTTTCATTGCACCACTGCTGAATGTTCAAGTAACGCAATGATGGTTTTCAGCGGTCTATTCACACTCGAACCCGTGCTGTTCACGGTCTAGCGACTCAACACTGGTGAGTTCTTCTTTTTCCAGTTCAGACAATACAAACCTCAGAAACCATTGCAATCTACACTACAGAATGTTTCATTCATTCAGGCGAATCTTGAATTCATCTTGTTCTCCACTCCCAGCAGGTTTTCGTTTCACCACTGGTGAATGTCCAAGCAACCCAAGGCTGGTTTCAGCTGCGTGTTAACACTCGCAGCCGTGCTGTTCAATTGGCTATCCAGTGAACGCTGGTTAGCTCTTGATTTTCCTTCCACACACCGAGCCTTCAGAAATCATTCTTATCTCCACTTCAGAATGTTCCATTCGTTCCCTGCGAATCTGGAATTCCTCTGACTCTCCACACCAGGCAGATTTTCCTAACAACACTGGTGAATGACCAGGTAATCCAATGCTGGTTTTCAGCGGCTGTTCACACTCACAGCCTTGCTGTTCAATTGGCAATCCAGTCAAACCTAGTCAGCTCTTCATTTTCCTGTCCACACAACCCAGCGTTCAGAAATCATTGGAATCTCTACTACAGAAATTTCCATTCATTCACTGTGAATCTGGAAATACTCTGAATCTGCATTCCAGGAAGGCTTTCGTTACACCACTGATGAATGTCCAAGTAATGCAATGCTGCTTCTTAGTGGTCTGTTCACACTCGAAACCGTGCTGTTCATTGGCTATCCACTCAATATCGGTCAGCTCTTCAATATCCTGTCCAGACTATCCAGATTCCTAAATGTTGGCAATCACCACTACAGAATGTTCCATTCAATCACGCGAATCTGGAATTCATCAGAGTCTCCACTCCTGGAAGGTTTTCGTGACACCACTGGTAAATGTCCAAGGAAGACAATGCTGGTTTTAAGCCGCCTGCTAACACACTCAGCCGTGCTGTTCAATTTGCTATCCACCCAACCCTATTCAGCTCTACATTTTCCTGTCCTCATAACCCAACCTTCAGAAATAATTGGTATCTCCTCCACAGAATGTTCCGTTCATTCACTGCGAATCTTAAATTCATCTGACTCTCAACTCCCGGCGGGTTATCGTTACACCACTTGTGAATGTCCAAGTAAGCCAATGCTGGTTTTCAGTGGCCTGTTCATACTAAGAGACGTGCTGTTCATTTGGCTATCCACTCCACCCTGTTCAGCTCTACATTCTCGTGTCCACAAAACCCAGCCTTCAGAAATCATTGGAATCACCACTAGAGAATGTTCCATTCATTCACTGCGAATCTGGAATTCCTCTGAACCTCCACTCCTGGCAGGTTTTCGTTACGCCACTGGTGAATGTCCAAGTAACTCAATACTGGTTTTCAGAGGCATGTTCAACTCGCAGAAGTGCTGTTCAATGGGCTATCCACTCAATATTGGTCAGCTCTTCATTTTCCTCTCCACACAAACCAGCCTTCAGAAATCATTGGGCTCTCCACTACAGACTGTTCCATTCATTCACTGCGATTCTGCAATTCATCTGACTCTCCGCTCCAGGCAGGTTTTCATTACAGCACTGGTGAATGACCAAGTAATCCAATGCTGGTTTTCAGCCGCCTTTTCACACTCGCAGTGTGCTGTTCAATTGTCTATCCACTCAAACCTGGTCAGCCTTTCATTTTCTTTTCCACAATATCAGACTTCAGAAATCATTGGAATCGCCAGTACAGAATGTTCCATTCATTCACTGCCAATCTGGAATTCATCTGAATCTGCACTCCAGGTAGGCTTTCATTACACCACTTATGAATGTCCAAGTAACACAATGCTGGTTTTCAGCGGTCTGTTCACACTCTAAGCCCTGCTTTTTACTGGGTATCCACACAACTGTGGTCAGCTCTTCATTTTCATGTCCAAACAATCCAGACTTGAGAAATCATTGCAATCTCCAGTACAGAATGTTCCATTCATTCACTGCGAATCTGGAATTCAACTGAATCTCCACTACCTGCAGATTTATCTTACACCACTTGTGAATGTCCAAGTAAAACAATGCTGGTTTTCAGAGGCCTGTTCATGTTCGCAGTCGTGCTGTTCAATTGGCTATCCACTCAACCTGTTTTGCTCCTCATTTTCCTGTGCACACAACCCAGCCTTCAGAAATCATTGTAATCTCCACTACAGGATGTTCCATTCATTCACTGGGAATCTGGAATTCATCTGAATCTGCACTCCACGCAGGCTTTCGTTACACCACTGCTGAAAGTCGAAGTAATGCAATACTGGTTTTCAGTGGTCTGTTCACATTCGAAGCCGAGGCTTTTTACAGGCTATCCACTCAACACTGGTCAGCTCTTCATTTTCGTGTCCCCACAATCCAGATTTCAGAAATCATTGCAATCTCCACTACAGAATGTTCCATTCATTCACTGCGAGTCTGGAGTTTATCTGATTCTCCACTCCCGCCTGGTTAACATTACACCACTTGTGAATGTCCAAGTAAGCCAATGCTGGTTTTCAGAGGCCTGTTCATACTCGCAGCCGTGCTGTTTAATTGACAATTCACTCCACCCTGTTCAGCTCTTCATTGTCCCACCACACTACCAGCCTTCAGAAATCTTTGTTATCTCCACTACAGAATGTTCCATTCATTCACTGCGAATCTGGAATTCATCTGACTCTCAACTCCACGCAGGTTTTCATTACACCACTGTTGAATGTCCAAGTAACCCAATGCTGGTTTTCAGCGGCCTGTTCATATTCGCAGCCCTGCTGTTTACTTGGCTATCGATTCAAGCCTGGTCAGCTCTTCATTTTCCTGTCCACACAACACAGGCTTCAGAAATCATTGGAATCTCCTCTACAGAATGTTCCATTCATTCACTGCGAATGTGGAATTCAACTGACTCTCCACTCCATGCAGGTTTTCCTTACACCACTGATGAATGTCCAAGTAACCCAATGCTGGTTTTCAGCTGCATGTTCACACTCGCAGCCATGCTATACAATTGGCTTTCCACTAAATCCTGATTAGTTCTTGATTTTCCTTCCACACGACCCAGCCTTCAGAAATCGTTGGAATCTCCACTAGAGAATGTTCCATTCATTCACTGCGAATCTGGAATTCCTCTGAACCTCCACTCCCGGCAGGTTTTCGTTACACCACTGTTGAATGTCCAAGTAACCCAATGTTTTAAGTGTTTTCTTCACAAGCGCAGTGGTGCTGTTCAATTGGCTATCCACTCAACCCTGGCCAGCTCTACATTTTCCTGTCCACACCACAGAGACTGGAGAAATCATTGTTATCTCCACTACAGAATGTTCCATTCATTCACAGCGAATCTGGAATTCATCTGAATCTCCACTCCCGGCAGGTTTTCGTGACACCACTGGTAAATATCCAAGTAAGCCAATGCTGGTTTTAAGTGGCCTGCTCATACTCTCAGCCGTGCTGTTCAATTTGCTATCCACTCAACCCTCTTCAGCTCCATTTTCCTGTCCACATAACCCAAACTTCAGAAACAATTGGCATCTCCTCCACAGAATGTTCCATTCATTGACGGCAAATCTGAAATTCATCTAATTCTCAACTCCCGTCAGGTTTTCGTTACACCACTTGTGAATGTCCAATTAAGCCAAAGCTGGTTTTCAGTGGCCTGTTCTTACTACGAGACGTGCTGTTCATTTGGCTATCCATTCCACCCTGTTCAGCTCTACATTTTCGTGTCCACAAAACCCAGCCTTCAGAAATCATTGGAATCACCACTAGAGAATGTTCCATTCATTCACTGCGAATCTGGAATTCATCTGAATCTCCACTCCCGGCAGGTTTTCATTGCACCACTGCTGAATGTTCAAGTAACGCAATGATGGTTTTCAGCGGTCTATTCACACTCGAACCCGTGCTGTTCACGGTCTAGCGACTCAACACTGGTGAGTTCTTCTTTTTCCAGTTCAGACAATACAAACCTCAGAAACCATTGCAATCTACACTACAGAATGTTTCATTCATTCAGGCGAATCTTGAATTCATCTTGTTCTCCACTCCCAGCAGGTTTTCGTTTCACCACTGGTGAATGTCCAAGCAACCCAAGGCTGGTTTCAGCTGCGTGTTAACACTCGCAGCCGTGCTGTTCAATTGGCTATCCAGTGAACGCTGGTTAGCTCTTGATTTTCCTTCCACACACCGAGCCTTCAGAAATCATTCTTATCTCCACTTCAGAATGTTCCATTCGTTCCCTGCGAATCTGGAATTCCTCTGACTCTCCACACCAGGCAGATTTTCCTAACAACACTGGTGAATGACCAGGTAATCCAATGCTGGTTTTCAGCGGCTGTTCACACTCACAGCCTTGCTGTTCAATTGGCAATCCAGTCAAACCTAGTCAGCTCTTCATTTTCCTGTCCACACAACCCAGCGTTCAGAAATCATTGGAATCTCTACTACAGAAATTTCCATTCATTCACTGTGAATCTGGAAATACTCTGAATCTGCATTCCAGGAAGGCTTTCGTTACACCACTGATGAATGTCCAAGTAATGCAATGCTGCTTCTTAGTGGTCTGTTCACACTCGAAACCGTGCTGTTCATTGGCTATCCACTCAATATCGGTCAGCTCTTCAATATCCTGTCCAGACTATCCAGATTCCTAAATGTTGGCAATCACCACTACAGAATGTTCCATTCAATCACGCGAATCTGGAATTCATCAGAGTCTCCACTCCTGGAAGGTTTTCGTGACACCACTGGTAAATGTCCAAGGAAGACAATGCTGGTTTTAAGCCGCCTGCTAACACACTCAGCCGTGCTGTTCAATTTGCTATCCACCCAACCCTATTCAGCTCTACATTTTCCTGTCCTCATAACCCAACCTTCAGAAATAATTGGTATCTCCTCCACAGAATGTTCCGTTCATTCACTGCGAATCTTAAATTCATCTGACTCTCAACTCCCGGCGGGTTATCGTTACACCACTTGTGAATGTCCAAGTAAGCCAATGCTGGTTTTCAGTGGCCTGTTCATACTAAGAGACGTGCTGTTCATTTGGCTATCCACTCCACCCTGTTCAGCTCTACATTCTCGTGTCCACAAAACCCAGCCTTCAGAAATCATTGGAATCACCACTAGAGAATGTTCCATTCATTCACTGCGAATCTGGAATTCCTCTGAACCTCCACTCCTGGCAGGTTTTCGTTACGCCACTGGTGAATGTCCAAGTAACTCAATACTGGTTTTCAGAGGCATGTTCAACTCGCAGAAGTGCTGTTCAATGGGCTATCCACTCAATATTGGTCAGCTCTTCATTTTCCTCTCCACACAAACCAGCCTTCAGAAATCATTGGGCTCTCCACTACAGACTGTTCCATTCATTCACTGCGATTCTGCAATTCATCTGACTCTCCGCTCCAGGCAGGTTTTCATTACAGCACTGGTGAATGACCAAGTAATCCAATGCTGGTTTTCAGCCGCCTTTTCACACTCGCAGTGTGCTGTTCAATTGTCTATCCACTCAAACCTGGTCAGCCTTTCATTTTCTTTTCCACAATATCAGACTTCAGAAATCATTGGAATCGCCAGTACAGAATGTTCCATTCATTCACTGCCAATCTGGAATTCATCTGAATCTGCACTCCAGGTAGGCTTTCATTACACCACTTATGAATGTCCAAGTAACACAATGCTGGTTTTCAGCGGTCTGTTCACACTCTAAGCCCTGCTTTTTACTGGGTATCCACACAACTGTGGTCAGCTCTTCATTTTCATGTCCAAACAATCCAGACTTGAGAAATCATTGCAATCTCCAGTACAGAATGTTCCATTCATTCACTGCGAATCTGGAATTCAACTGAATCTCCACTACCTGCAGATTTATCTTACACCACTTGTGAATGTCCAAGTAAAACAATGCTGGTTTTCAGAGGCCTGTTCATGTTCGCAGTCGTGCTGTTCAATTGGCTATCCACTCAACCTGTTTTGCTCCTCATTTTCCTGTGCACACAACCCAGCCTTCAGAAATCATTGTAATCTCCACTACAGGATGTTCCATTCATTCACTGGGAATCTGGAATTCATCTGAATCTGCACTCCACGCAGGCTTTCGTTACACCACTGCTGAAAGTCGAAGTAATGCAATACTGGTTTTCAGTGGTCTGTTCACATTCGAAGCCGAGGCTTTTTACAGGCTATCCACTCAACACTGGTCAGCTCTTCATTTTCGTGTCCCCACAATCCAGATTTCAGAAATCATTGCAATCTCCACTACAGAATGTTCCATTCATTCACTGCGAGTCTGGAGTTTATCTGATTCTCCACTCCCGCCTGGTTAACATTACACCACTTGTGAATGTCCAAGTAAGCCAATGCTGGTTTTCAGAGGCCTGTTCATACTCGCAGCCGTGCTGTTTAATTGACAATTCACTCCACCCTGTTCAGCTCTTCATTGTCCCACCACACTACCAGCCTTCAGAAATCTTTGTTATCTCCACTACAGAATGTTCCATTCATTCACTGCGAATCTGGAATTCATCTGACTCTCAGCTCCACGCAGGTTTTCATTACACCACTGTTGAATGTCCAAGTAACCCAATGCTGGTTTTCAGCGGCCTGTTCATATTCGCAGCCCTGCTGTTTACTTGGCTATCGATTCAAGCCTGGTCAGCTCTTCATTTTCCTGTCCACACAACACAGGCTTCAGAAATCATTGGAATCTCCTCTACAGAATGTTCCATTCATTCACTGCGAATGTGGAATTCAACTGACTCTCCACTCCATGCAGGTTTTCCTTACACCACTGATGAATGTCCAAGTAACCCAATGCTGGTTTTCAGCTGCATGTTCACACTCGCAGCCATGCTATACAATTGGCTTTCCACTAAATCCTGATTAGTTCTTGATTTTCCTTCCACACGACCCAGCCTTCAGAAATCGTTGGAATCTCCACTAGAGAATGTTCCATTCATTCACTGCGAATCTGGAATTCCTCTGAACCTCCACTCCCGGCAGGTTTTCGTTACACCACTGTTGAATGTCCAAGTAACCCAATGTTTTAAGTGTTTTCTTCACAAGCGCAGTGGTGCTGTTCAATTGGCTATCCACTCAACCCTGGCCAGCTCTACATTTTCCTGTCCACACCACAGAGACTGGAGAAATCATTGTTATCTCCACTACAGAATGTTCCATTCATTCACAGCGAATCTGGAATTCATCTGAATCTCCACTCCCGGCAGGTTTTCGTGACACCACTGGTAAATATCCAAGTAAGCCAATGCTGGTTTTAAGTGGCCTGCTCATACTCTCAGCCGTGCTGTTCAATTTGCTATCCACTCAACCCTCTTCAGCTCCATTTTCCTGTCCACATAACCCAAACTTCAGAAACAATTGGTATCTCCTCCACAGAATGTTCCATTCATTGACGGCAAATCTGAAATTCATCTAATTCTCAACTCCCGTCAGGTTTTCGTTACACCACTTGTGAATGTCCAATTAAGCCAAAGCTGGTTTTCAGTGGCCTGTTCTTACTACGAGACGTGCTGTTCATTTGGCTATCCATTCCACCCTGTTCAGCTCTACATTTTCGTGTCCACAAAACCCAGCCTTCAGAAATCATTGGAATCACCACTAGAGAATGTTCCATTCATTCACTGCGAATCTGGAATTCATCTGAATCTCCACTCCCGGCAGGTTTTCATTGCACCACTGCTGAATGTTCAAGTAACGCAATGATGGTTTTCAGCGGTCTATTCACACTCGAACCCGTGCTGTTCACGGTCTAGCGACTCAACACTGGTGAGTTCTTCTTTTTCCAGTTCAGACAATACAAACCTCAGAAACCATTGCAATCTACACTACAGAATGTTTCATTCATTCAGGCGAATCTTGAATTCATCTTGTTCTCCACTCCCAGCAGGTTTTCGTTTCACCACTGGTGAATGTCCAAGCAACCCAAGGCTGGTTTCAGCTGCGTGTTAACACTCGCAGCCGTGCTGTTCAATTGGCTATCCAGTGAACGCTGGTTAGCTCTTGATTTTCCTTCCACACACCGAGCCTTCAGAAATCATTCTTATCTCCACTTCAGAGTGTTCCATTCGTTCCCTGCGAATCTGGAATTCCTCTGACTCTCCACACCAGGCAGATTTTCCTAACAACACTGGTGAATGACCAGGTAATCCAATGCTGGTTTTCAGCGGCTGTTCACACTCACAGCCTTGCTGTTCAATTGGCAATCCAGTCAAACCTAGTCAGCTCTTCATTTTCCTGTCCACACAACCCAGCGTTCAGAAATCATTGGAATCTCTACTACAGAAATTTCCATTCATTCACTGTGAATCTGGAAATACTCTGAATCTGCATTCCAGGAAGGCTTTCGTTACACCACTGATGAATGTCCAAGTAATGCAATGCTGCTTCTTAGTGGTCTGTTCACACTCGAAACCGTGCTGTTCATTGGCTATCCACTCAATATCGGTCAGCTCTTCAATATCCTGTCCAGACTATCCAGATTCCTAAATGTTGGCAATCACCACTACAGAATGTTCCATTCAATCACGCGAATCTGGAATTCATCAGAGTCTCCACTCCTGGAAGGTTTTCGTGACACCACTGGTAAATGTCCAAGGAAGACAATGCTGGTTTTAAGCCGCCTGCTAACACACTCAGCCGTGCTGTTCAATTTGCTATCCACCCAACCCTATTCAGCTCTACATTTTCCTGTCCTCATAACCCAACCTTCAGAAATAATTGGTATCTCCTCCACAGAATGTTCCGTTCATTCACTGCGAATCTTAAATTCATCTGACTCTCAACTCCCGGCGGGTTATCGTTACACCACTTGTGAATGTCCAAGTAAGCCAATGCTGGTTTTCAGTGGCCTGTTCATACTAAGAGACGTGCTGTTCATTTGGCTATCCACTCCACCCTGTTCAGCTCTACATTTTCGTGTCCACAAAACCCAGCCTTCAGAAATCATTGGAATCACCACTAGAGAATGTTCCATTCATTCACTGCGAATCTGGAATTCCTCTGAACCTCCACTCCTGGCAGGTTTTCGTTACGCCACTGGTGAATGTCCAAGTAACTCAATACTGGTTTTCAGAGGCATGTTCAACTCGCAGAAGTGCTGTTCAATGGGCTATCCACTCAATATTGGTCAGCTCTTCATTTTCCTCTCCACACAAACCAGCCTTCAGAAATCATTGGGCTCTCCACTACAGACTGTTCCATTCATTCACTGCGATTCTGCAATTCATCTGACTCTCCGCTCCAGGCAGGTTTTCATTACAGCACTGGTGAATGACCAAGTAATCCAATGCTGGTTTTCAGCCGCCTTTTCACACTCGCAGTGTGCTGTTCAATTGTCTATCCACTCAAACCTGGTCAGCCTTTCATTTTCTTTTCCACAATATCAGACTTCAGAAATCATTGGAATCGCCAGTACAGAATGTTCCATTCATTCACTGCCAATCTGGAATTCATCTGAATCTGCACTCCAGGTAGGCTTTCATTACACCACTTATGAATGTCCAAGTAACACAATGCTGGTTTTCAGCGGTCTGTTCACACTCTAAGCCCTGCTTTTTACTGGGTATCCACACAACTGTGGTCAGTTCTTCATTTTCATGTCCAAACAATCCAGACTTGAGAAATCATTGCAATCTCCAGTACAGAATGTTCCATTCATTCACTGCGAATCTGGAATTCAACTGAATCTCCACTACCTGCAGATTTATCTTACATCACTTGTGAATGTCCAAGTAAAACAATGCTGGTTTTCAGAGGCCTGTTCATGTTCGCAGTCGTGCTGTTCAATTGGCTATCCACTCAACCTGTTTTGCTCCTCATTTTCCTGTGCACACAACCCAGCCTTCAGAAATCATTGTAATCTCCACTACAGGATGTTCCATTCATTCACTGGGAATCTGGAATTCATCTGAATCTGCACTCCACGCAGGCTTTCGTTACACCACTGCTGAAAGTCGAAGTAATGCAATACTGGTTTTCAGTGGTCTGTTCACATTCGAAGCCGAGGCTTTTTACAGGCTATCCACTCAACACTGGTCAGCTCTTCATTTTCGTGTCCCCACAATCCAGATTTCAGAAATCATTGCAATCTCCACTACAGAATGTTCCATTCATTCACTGCGAGTCTGGAGTTTATCTGATTCTCCACTCCCGCCTGGTTAACATTACACCACTTGTGAATGTCCAAGTAAGCCAATGCTGGTTTTCAGAGGCCTGTTCATACTCGCAGCCGTGCTGTTTAATTGACAATTCACTCCACCCTGTTCAGCTCTTCATTGTCCCACCACACTACCAGCCTTCAGAAATCTTTGTTATCTCCACTACAGAATGTTCCATTCATTCACTGCGAATCTGGAATTCATCTGACTCTCAACTCCACGCAGGTTTTCATTACACCACTGTTGAATGTCCAAGTAACCCAATGCTGGTTTTCAGCGGCCTGTTCATATTCGCAGCCCTGCTGTTTACTTGGCTATCGATTCAAGCCTGGTCAGCTCTTCATTTTCCTGTCCACACAACACAGGCTTCAGAAATCATTGGAATCTCCTCTACAGAATGTTCCATTCATTCACTGCGAATGTGGAATTCAACTGACTCTCCACTCCATGCAGGTTTTCCTTACACCACTGATGAATGTCCAAGTAACCCAATGCTGGTTTTCAGCTGCATGTTCACACTCGCAGCCATGCTATACAATTGGCTTTCCACTAAATCCTGATTAGTTCTTGATTTTCCTTCCACACGACCCAGCCTTCAGAAATCGTTGGAATCTCCACTAGAGAATGTTCCATTCATTCACTGCGAATCTGGAATTCCTCTGAACCTCCACTCCCGGCAGGTTTTCGTTACACCACTGTTGAATGTCCAAGTAACCCAATGTTTTAAGTGTTTTCTTCACAAGCGCAGTGGTGCTGTTCAATTGGCTATCCACTCAACCCTGGCCAGCTCTACATTTTCCTGTCCACACCACAGAGACTGGAGAAATCATTGTTATCTCCACTACAGAATGTTCCATTCATTCACAGCGAATCTGGAATTCATCTGAATCTCCACTCCCGGCAGGTTTTCGTGACACCACTGGTAAATATCCAAGTAAGCCAATGCTGGTTTTAAGTGGCCTGCTCATACTCTCAGCCGTGCTGTTCAATTTGCTATCCACTCAACCCTCTTCAGCTCCATTTTCCTGTCCACATAACCCAAACTTCAGAAACAATTGGTATCTCCTCCACAGAATGTTCCATTCATTGACGGCAAATCTGAAATTCATCTAATTCTCAACTCCCGTCAGGTTTTCGTTACACCACTTGTGAATGTCCAATTAAGCCAAAGCTGGTTTTCAGTGGCCTGTTCTTACTACGAGACGTGCTGTTCATTTGGCTATCCATTCCACCCTGTTCAGCTCTACATTTTCGTGTCCACAAAACCCAGCCTTCAGAAATCATTGGAATCACCACTAGAGAATGTTCCATTCATTCACTGCGAATCTGGAATTCATCTGAATCTCCACTCCCGGCAGGTTTTCATTGCACCACTGCTGAATGTTCAAGTAACGCAATGATGGTTTTCAGCGGTCTATTCACACTCGAACCCGTGCTGTTCACGGTCTAGCGACTCAACACTGGTGAGTTCTTCTTTTTCCAGTTCAGACAATACAAACCTCAGAAACCATTGCAATCTACACTACAGAATGTTTCATTCATTCAGGCGAATCTTGAATTCATCTTGTTCTCCACTCCCAGCAGGTTTTCGTTTCACCACTGGTGAATGTCCAAGCAACCCAAGGCTGGTTTCAGCTGCGTGTTAACACTCGCAGCCGTGCTGTTCAATTGGCTATCCAGTGAACGCTGGTTAGCTCTTGATTTTCCTTCCACACACCGAGCCTTCAGAAATCATTCTTATCTCCACTTCAGAGTGTTCCATTCGTTCCCTGCGAATCTGGAATTCCTCTGACTCTCCACACCAGGCAGATTTTCCTAACAACACTGGTGAATGACCAGGTAATCCAATGCTGGTTTTCAGCGGCTGTTCACACTCACAGCCTTGCTGTTCAATTGGCAATCCAGTCAAACCTAGTCAGCTCTTCATTTTCCTGTCCACACAACCCAGCGTTCAGAAATCATTGGAATCTCTACTACAGAAATTTCCATTCATTCACTGTGAATCTGGAAATACTCTGAATCTGCATTCCAGGAAGGCTTTCGTTACACCACTGATGAATGTCCAAGTAATGCAATGCTGCTTCTTAGTGGTCTGTTCACACTCGAAACCGTGCTGTTCATTGGCTATCCACTCAATATCGGTCAGCTCTTCAATATCCTGTCCAGACTATCCAGATTCCTAAATGTTGGCAATCACCACTACAGAATGTTCCATTCAATCACGCGAATCTGGAATTCATCAGAGTCTCCACTCCTGGAAGGTTTTCGTGACACCACTGGTAAATGTCCAAGGAAGACAATGCTGGTTTTAAGCCGCCTGCTAACACACTCAGCCGTGCTGTTCAATTTGCTATCCACCCAACCCTATTCAGCTCTACATTTTCCTGTCCTCATAACCCAACCTTCAGAAATAATTGGTATCTCCTCCACAGAATGTTCCGTTCATTCACTGCGAATCTTAAATTCATCTGACTCTCAACTCCCGGCGGGTTATCGTTACACCACTTGTGAATGTCCAAGTAAGCCAATGCTGGTTTTCAGTGGCCTGTTCATACTACGAGACGTGCTGTTCATTTGGCTATCCACTCCACCCTGTTCAGCTCTACATTCTCGTGTCCACAAAACCCAGCCTTCAGAAATCATTGGAATCACCACTAGAGTATGTTCCATTCATTCACTGCGAATCTGGAATTCCTCTGAACCTCCACTCCTGGCAGGTTTTCGTTACGCCACTGGTGAATGTCCAAGTAACTCAATACTGGTTTTCAGAGGCATGTTCAACTCGCAGAAGTGCTGTTCAATGGGCTATCCACTCAATATTGGTCAGCTCTTCATTTTCCTCTCCACACAAACCAGCCTTCAGAAATCATTGGGCTCTCCACTACAGACTGTTCCATTCATTCACTGCGATTCTGCAATTCATCTGACTCTCCGCTCCAGGCAGGTTTTCATTACAGCACTGGTGAATGACCAAGTAATCCAATGCTGGTTTTCAGCCGCCTTTTCACACTCGCAGTGTGCTGTTCAATTGTCTATCCACTCAAACCTGGTCAGCCTTTCATTTTCTTTTCCACAATATCAGACTTCAGAAATCATTGGAATCGCCAGTACAGAATGTTCCATTCATTCACTGCCAATCTGGAATTCATCTGAATCTGCACTCCAGGTAGGCTTTCATTACACCACTTATGAATGTCCAAGTAACACAATGCTGGTTTTCAGCGGTCTGTTCACACTCTAAGCCCTGCTTTTTACTGGGTATCCACACAACTGTGGTCAGCTCTTCATTTTCATGTCCAAACAATCCAGACTTGAGAAATCATTGCAATCTCCAGTACAGAATGTTCCATTCATTCACTGCGAATCTGGAATTCAACTGAATCTCCACTACCTGCAGATTTATCTTACACCACTTGTGAATGTCCAAGTAAAACAATGCTGGTTTTCAGAGGCCTGTTCATGTTCGCAGTCGTGCTGTTCAATTGGCTATCCACTCAACCTGTTTTGCTCCTCATTTTCCTGTGCACACAACCCAGCCTTCAGAAATCATTGTAATCTCCACTACAGGATGTTCCATTCATTCACTGGGAATCTGGAATTCATCTGAATCTGCACTCCACGCAGGCTTTCGTTACACCACTGCTGAAAGTCGAAGTAATGCAATACTGGTTTTCAGTGGTCTGTTCACATTCGAAGCCGAGGCTTTTTACAGGCTATCCACTCAACACTGGTCAGCTCTTCATTTTCGTGTCCCCACAATCCAGATTTCAGAAATCATTGCAATCTCCACTACAGAATGTTCCATTCATTCACTGCGAGTCTGGAGTTTATCTGATTCTCCACTCCCGCCTGGTTAACATTACACCACTTGTGAATGTCCAAGTAAGCCAATGCTGGTTTTCAGAGGCCTGTTCATACTCGCAGCCGTGCTGTTTAATTGACAATTCACTCCACCCTGTTCAGCTCTTCATTGTCCCACCACACTACCAGCCTTCAGAAATCTTTGTTATCTCCACTACAGAACGTTCCATTCATTCACTGCGAATCTGGAATTCATCTGACTCTCAACTCCACGCAGGTTTTCATTACACCACTGTTGAATGTCCAAGTAACCCAATGCTGGTTTTCAGCGGCCTGTTCATATTCGCAGCCCTGCTGTTTACTTGGCTATCGATTCAAGCCTGGTCAGCTCTTCATTTTCCTGTCCACACAACACAGGCTTCAGAAATCATTGGAATCTCCTCTACAGAATGTTCCATTCATTCACTGCGAATGTGGAATTCAACTGACTCTCCACTCCATGCAGGTTTTCCTTACACCACTGATGAATGTCCAAGTAACCCAATGCTGGTTTTCAGCTGCATGTTCACACTCGCAGCCATGCTATACAATTGGCTTTCCACTAAATCCTGATTAGTTCTTGATTTTCCTTCCACACGACCCAGCCTTCAGAAATCGTTGGAATCTCCACTAGAGAATGTTCCATTCATTCACTGCGAATCTGGAATTCCTCTGAACCTCCACTCCCGGCAGGTTTTCGTTACACCACTCTTGAATGTCCAAGTAACCCAATGTTTTAAGTGTTTTCTTCACAAGCGCAGTGATGCTGTTCAATTGGCTATCCACTCAACCCTGGCCAGCTCTACATTTTCCTGTCCACACCACAGAGACTGGAGAAATCATTGTTATCTCCACTACAGAATGTTCCATTCATTCACAGCGAATCTGGAATTCATCTGAATCTCCACTCCCGGCAGGTTTTCGTGACACCACTGGTAAATATCCAAGTAAGCCAATGCTGGTTTTAAGTGGCCTGCTCATACTCTCAGCCGTGCTGTTCAATTTGCTATCCACTCAACCCTCTTCAGCTCCATTTTCCTGTCCACATAACCCAAACTTCAGAAACAATTGGTATCTCCTCCACAGAATGTTCCATTCATTGACGGCAAATCTGAAATTCATCTAATTCTCAACTCCCGTCAGGTTTTCGTTACACCACTTGTGAATGTCCAATTAAGCCAAAGCTGGTTTTCAGTGGCCTGTTCTTACTACGAGACGTGCTGTTCATTTGGCTATCCATTCCACCCTGTTCAGCTCTACATTTTCGTGTCCACAAAACCCAGCCTTCAGAAATCATTGGAATCACCACTAGAGAATGTTCCATTCATTCACTGCGAATCTGGAATTCATCTGAATCTCCACTCCCGGCAGGTTTTCATTGCACCACTGCTGAATGTTCAAGTAACGCAATGATGGTTTTCAGCGGTCTATTCACACTCGAACCCGTGCTGTTCACGGTCTAGCGACTCAACACTGGTGAGTTCTTCTTTTTCCAGTTCAGACAATACAAACCTCAGAAACCATTGCAATCTACACTACAGAATGTTTCATTCATTCAGGCGAATCTTGAATTCATCTTGTTCTCCACTCCCAGCAGGTTTTCGTTTCACCACTGGTGAATGTCCAAGCAACCCAAGGCTGGTTTCAGCTGCGTGTTAACACTCGCAGCCGTGCTGTTCAATTGGCTATCCAGTGAACGCTGGTTAGCTCTTGATTTTCCTTCCACACACCGAGCCTTCAGAAATCATTCTTATCTCCACTTCAGAGTGTTCCATTCGTTCCCTGCGAATCTGGAATTCCTCTGACTCTCCACACCAGGCAGATTTTCCTAACAACACTGGTGAATGACCAGGTAATCCAATGCTGGTTTTCAGCGGCTGTTCACACTCACAGCCTTGCTGTTCAATTGGCAATCCAGTCAAACCTAGTCAGCTCTTCATTTTCCTGTCCACACAACCCAGCGTTCAGAAATCATTGGAATCTCTACTACAGAAATTTCCATTCATTCACTGTGAATCTGGAAATACTCTGAATCTGCATTCCAGGAAGGCTTTCGTTACACCACTGATGAATGTCCAAGTAATGCAATGCTGCTTCTTAGTGGTCTGTTCACACTCGAAACCGTGCTGTTCATTGGCTATCCACTCAATATCGGTCAGCTCTTCAATATCCTGTCCAGACTATCCAGATTCCTAAATGTTGGCAATCACCACTACAGAATGTTCCATTCAATCACGCGAATCTGGAATTCATCAGAGTCTCCACTCCTGGAAGGTTTTCGTGACACCACTGGTAAATGTCCAAGGAA
The DNA here is from genome assembly GCF_029834395.1 of Sorex fumeus. Taxonomy (NCBI): domain Eukaryota; kingdom Metazoa; phylum Chordata; class Mammalia; order Eulipotyphla; family Soricidae; genus Sorex; species Sorex fumeus. The sequence goes on along the minus strand of NW_026606257.1, from coordinate 986,929 downwards.
GACAATGCTGGTTTTAAGCCGCCTGCTAACACACTCAGCCGTGCTGTTCAATTTGCTATCCACCCAACCCTATTCAGCTCTACATTTTCCTGTCCTCATAACCCAACCTTCAGAAATAATTGGTATCTCCTCCACAGAATGTTCCGTTCATTCACTGCGAATCTTAAATTCATCTGACTCTCAACTCCCGGCGGGTTATCGTTACACCACTTGTGAATGTCCAAGTAAGCCAATGCTGGTTTTCAGTGGCCTGTTCATACTAAGAGACGTGCTGTTCATTTGGCTATCCACTCCACCCTGTTCAGCTCTACATTCTCGTGTCCACAAAACCCAGCCTTCAGAAATCATTGGAATCACCACTAGAGAATGTTCCATTCATTCACTGCGAATCTGGAATTCCTCTGAACCTCCACTCCTGGCAGGTTTTCGTTACGCCACTGGTGAATGTCCAAGTAACTCAATACTGGTTTTCAGAGGCATGTTCAACTCGCAGAAGTGCTGTTCAATGGGCTATCCACTCAATATTGGTCAGCTCTTCATTTTCCTCTCCACACAAACCAGCCTTCAGAAATCATTGGGCTCTCCACTACAGACTGTTCCATTCATTCACTGCGATTCTGCAATTCATCTGACTCTCCGCTCCAGGCAGGTTTTCATTACAGCACTGGTGAATGACCAAGTAATCCAATGCTGGTTTTCAGCCGCCTTTTCACACTCGCAGTGTGCTGTTCAATTGTCTATCCACTCAAACCTGGTCAGCCTTTCATTTTCTTTTCCACAATATCAGACTTCAGAAATCATTGGAATCGCCAGTACAGAATGTTCCATTCATTCACTGCCAATCTGGAATTCATCTGAATCTGCACTCCAGGTAGGCTTTCATTACACCACTTATGAATGTCCAAGTAACACAATGCTGGTTTTCAGCGGTCTGTTCACACTCTAAGCCCTGCTTTTTACTGGGTATCCACACAACTGTGGTCAGCTCTTCATTTTCATGTCCAAACAATCCAGACTTGAGAAATCATTGCAATCTCCAGTACAGAATGTTCCATTCATTCACTGCGAATCTGGAATTCAACTGAATCTCCACTACCTGCAGATTTATCTTACACCACTTGTGAATGTCCAAGTAAAACAATGCTGGTTTTCAGAGGCCTGTTCATGTTCGCAGTCGTGCTGTTCAATTGGCTATCCACTCAACCTGTTTTGCTCCTCATTTTCCTGTGCACACAACCCAGCCTTCAGAAATCATTGTAATCTCCACTACAGGATGTTCCATTCATTCACTGGGAATCTGGAATTCATCTGAATCTGCACTCCACGCAGGCTTTCGTTACACCACTGCTGAAAGTCGAAGTAATGCAATACTGGTTTTCAGTGGTCTGTTCACATTCGAAGCCGAGGCTTTTTACAGGCTATCCACTCAACACTGGTCAGCTCTTCATTTTCGTGTCCCCACAATCCAGATTTCAGAAATCATTGCAATCTCCACTACAGAATGTTCCATTCATTCACTGCGAGTCTGGAGTTTATCTGATTCTCCACTCCCGCCTGGTTAACATTACACCACTTGTGAATGTCCAAGTAAGCCAATGCTGGTTTTCAGAGGCCTGTTCATACTCGCAGCCGTGCTGTTTAATTGACAATTCACTCCACCCTGTTCAGCTCTTCATTGTCCCACCACACTACCAGCCTTCAGAAATCTTTGTTATCTCCACTACAGAACGTTCCATTCATTCACTGCGAATCTGGAATTCATCTGACTCTCAACTCCACGCAGGTTTTCATTACACCACTGTTGAATGTCCAAGTAACCCAATGCTGGTTTTCAGCGGCCTGTTCATATTCGCAGCCCTGCTGTTTACTTGGCTATCGATTCAAGCCTGGTCAGCTCTTCATTTTCCTGTCCACACAACACAGGCTTCAGAAATCATTGGAATCTCCTCTACAGAATGTTCCATTCATTCACTGCGAATGTGGAATTCAACTGACTCTCCACTCCATGCAGGTTTTCCTTACACCACTGATGAATGTCCAAGTAACCCAATGCTGGTTTTCAGCTGCATGTTCACACTCGCAGCCATGCTATACAATTGGCTTTCCACTAAATCCTGATTAGTTCTTGATTTTCCTTCCACACGACCCAGCCTTCAGAAATCGTTGGAATCTCCACTAGAGAATGTTCCATTCATTCACTGCGAATCTGGAATTCCTCTGAACCTCCACTCCCGGCAGGTTTTCGTTACACCACTGTTGAATGTCCAAGTAACCCAATGTTTTAAGTGTTTTCTTCACAAGCGCAGTGGTGCTGTTCAATTGGCTATCCACTCAACCCTGGCCAGCTCTACATTTTCCTGTCCACACCACAGAGACTGGAGAAATCATTGTTATCTCCACTACAGAATGTTCCATTCATTCACAGCGAATCTGGAATTCATCTGAATCTCCACTCCCGGCAGGTTTTCGTGACACCACTGGTAAATATCCAAGTAAGCCAATGCTGGTTTTAAGTGGCCTGCTCATACTCTCAGCCGTGCTGTTCAATTTGCTATCCACTCAACCCTCTTCAGCTCCATTTTCCTGTCCACATAACCCAAACTTCAGAAACAATTGGTATCTCCTCCACAGAATGTTCCATTCATTGACGGCAAATCTGAAATTCATCTAATTCTCAACTCCCGTCAGGTTTTCGTTACACCACTTGTGAATGTCCAATTAAGCCAAAGCTGGTTTTCAGTGGCCTGTTCTTACTACGAGACGTGCTGTTCATTTGGCTATCCATTCCACCCTGTTCAGCTCTACATTTTCGTGTCCACAAAACCCAGCCTTCAGAAATCATTGGAATCACCACTAGAGAATGTTCCATTCATTCACTGCGAATCTGGAATTCATCTGAATCTCCACTCCCGGCAGGTTTTCATTGCACCACTGCTGAATGTTCAAGTAACGCAATGATGGTTTTCAGCGGTCTATTCACACTCGAACCCGTGCTGTTCACGGTCTAGCGATTCAACACTGGTGAGTTCTTCTTTTTCCAGTTCAGACAATACAAACCTCAGAAACCATTGCAATCTACACTACAGAATGTTTCATTCATTCAGGCGAATCTTGAATTCATCTTGTTCTCCACTCCCAGCAGGTTTTCGTTTCACCACTGGTGAATGTCCAAGCAACCCAAGGCTGGTTTCAGCTGCGTGTTAACACTCGCAGCCGTGCTGTTCAATTGGCTATCCAGTGAACGCTGGTTAGCTCTTGATTTTCCTTCCACACACCGAGCCTTCAGAAATCATTCTTATCTCCACTTCAGAGTGTTCCATTCGTTCCCTGCGAATCTGGAATTCCTCTGACTCTCCACACCAGGCAGATTTTCCTAACAACACTGGTGAATGACCAGGTAATCCAATGCTGGTTTTCAGCGGCTGTTCACACTCACAGCCTTGCTGTTCAATTGGCAATCCAGTCAAACCTAGTCAGCTCTTCATTTTCCTGTCCACACAACCCAGCGTTCAGAAATCATTGGAATCTCTACTACAGAAATTTCCATTCATTCACTGTGAATCTGGAAATACTCTGAATCTGCATTCCAGGAAGGCTTTCGTTACACCACTGATGAATGTCCAAGTAATGCAATGCTGCTTCTTAGTGGTCTGTTCACACTCGAAACCGTGCTGTTCATTGGCTATCCACTCAATATCGGTCAGCTCTTCAATATCCTGTCCAGACTATCCAGATTCCTAAATGTTGGCAATCACCACTACAGAATGTTCCATTCAATCACGCGAATCTGGAATTCATCAGAGTCTCCACTCCTGGAAGGTTTTCGTGACACCACTGGTAAATGTCCAAGGAAGACAATGCTGGTTTTAAGCCGCCTGCTAACACACTCAGCCGTGCTGTTCAATTTGCTATCCACCCAACCCTATTCAGCTCTACATTTTCCTGTCCTCATAACCCAACCTTCAGAAATAATTGGTATCTCCTCCACAGAATGTTCCGTTCATTCACTGCGAATCTTAAATTCATCTGACTCTCAACTCCCGGCGGGTTATCGTTACACCACTTGTGAATGTCCAAGTAAGCCAATGCTGGTTTTCAGTGGCCTGTTCATACTAAGAGACGTGCTGTTCATTTGGCTATCCACTCCACCCTGTTCAGCTCTACATTCTCGTGTCCACAAAACCCAGCCTTCAGAAATCCTTGGAATCACCACTAGAGAATGTTCCATTCATTCACTGCGAATCTGGAATTCCTCTGAACCTCCACTCCTGGCAGGTTTTCGTTACGCCACTGGTGAATGTCCAAGTAACTCAATACTGGTTTTCAGAGGCATGTTCAACTCGCAGAAGTGCTGTTCAATGGGCTATCCACTCAATATTGGTCAGCTCTTCATTTTCCTCTCCACACAAACCAGCCTTCAGAAATCATTGGGCTCTCCACTACAGACTGTTCCATTCATTCACTGCGATTCTGCAATTCATCTGACTCTCCGCTCCAGGCAGGTTTTCATTACAGCACTGGTGAATGACCAAGTAATCCAATGCTGGTTTTCAGCCGCCTTTTCACACTCGCAGTGTGCTGTTCAATTGTCTATCCACTCAAACCTGGTCAGCCTTTCATTTTCTTTTCCACAATATCAGACTTCAGAAATCATTGGAATCGCCAGTACAGAATGTTCCATTCATTCACTGCCAATCTGGAATTCATCTGAATCTGCACTCCAGGTAGGCTTTCATTACACCACTTATGAATGTCCAAGTAACACAATGCTGGTTTTCAGCGGTCTGTTCACACTCTAAGCCCTGCTTTTTACTGGGTATCCACACAACTGTGGTCAGCTCTTCATTTTCATGTCCAAACAATCCAGACTTGAGAAATCATTGCAATCTCCAGTACAGAATGTTCCATTCATTCACTGCGAATCTGGAATTCAACTGAATCTCCACTACCTGCAGATTTATCTTACACCACTTGTGAATGTCCAAGTAAAACAATGCTGGTTTTCAGAGGCCTGTTCATGTTCGCAGTCGTGCTGTTCAATTGGCTATCCACTCAACCTGTTTTGCTCCTCATTTTCCTGTGCACACAACCCAGCCTTCAGAAATCATTGTAATCTCCACTACAGGATGTTCCATTCATTCACTGGGAATCTGGAATTCATCTGAATCTGCACTCCACGCAGGCTTTCGTTACACCACTGCTGAAAGTCGAAGTAATGCAATACTGGTTTTCAGTGGTCTGTTCACATTCGAAGCCGAGGCTTTTTACAGGCTATCCACTCAACACTGGTCAGCTCTTCATTTTCGTGTCCCCACAATCCAGATTTCAGAAATCATTGCAATCTCCACTACAGAATGTTCCATTCATTCACTGCGAGTCTGGAGTTTATCTGATTCTCCACTCCCGCCTGGTTAACATTACACCACTTGTGAATGTCCAAGTAAGCCAATGCTGGTTTTCAGAGGCCTGTTCATACTCGCAGCCGTGCTGTTTAATTGACAATTCACTCCACCCTGTTCAGCTCTTCATTGTCCCACCACACTACCAGCCTTCAGAAATCTTTGTTATCTCCACTACAGAACGTTCCATTCATTCACTGCGAATCTGGAATTCATCTGACTCTCAACTCCACGCAGGTTTTCATTACACCACTGTTGAATGTCCAAGTAACCCAATGCTGGTTTTCAGCGGCCTGTTCATATTCGCAGCCCTGCTGTTTACTTGGCTATCGATTCAAGCCTGGTCAGCTCTTCATTTTCCTGTCCACACAACACAGGCTTCAGAAATCATTGGAATCTCCTCTACAGAATGTTCCATTCATTCACTGCGAATGTGGAATTCAACTGACTCTCCACTCCATGCAGGTTTTCCTTACACCACTGATGAATGTCCAAGTAACCCAATGCTGGTTTTCAGCTGCATGTTCACACTCGCAGCCATGCTATACAATTGGCTTTCCACTAAATCCTGATTAGTTCTTGATTTTCCTTCCACACGACCCAGCCTTCAGAAATCGTTGGAATCTCCACTAGAGAATGTTCCATTCATTCACTGCGAATCTGGAATTCCTCTGAACCTCCACTCCCGGCAGGTTTTCGTTACACCACTGTTGAATGTCCAAGTAACCCAATGTTTTAAGTGTTTTCTTCACAAGCGCAGTGGTGCTGTTCAATTGGCTATCCACTCAACCCTGGCCAGCTCTACATTTTCCTGTCCACACCACAGAGACTGGAGAAATCATTGTTATCTCCACTACAGAATGTTCCATTCATTCACAGCGAATCTGGAATTCATCTGAATCTCCACTCCCGGCAGGTTTTCGTGACACCACTGGTAAATATCCAAGTAAGCCAATGCTGGTTTTAAGTGGCCTGCTCATACTCTCAGCCGTGCTGTTCAATTTGCTATCCACTCAACCCTCTTCAGCTCCATTTTCCTGTCCACATAACCCAAACTTCAGAAACAATTGGTATCTCCTCCACAGAATGTTCCATTCATTGACGGCAAATCTGAAATTCATCTAATTCTCAACTCCCGTCAGGTTTTCGTTACACCACTTGTGAATGTCCAATTAAGCCAAAGCTGGTTTTCAGTGGCCTGTTCTTACTACGAGACGTGCTGTTCATTTGGCTATCCATTCCACCCTGTTCAGCTCTACATTTTCGTGTCCACAAAACCCAGCCTTCAGAAATCATTGGAATCACCACTAGAGAATGTTCCATTCATTCACTGCGAATCTGGAATTCATCTGAATCTCCACTCCCGGCAGGTTTTCATTGCACCACTGCTGAATGTTCAAGTAACGCAATGATGGTTTTCAGCGGTCTATTCACACTCGAACCCGTGCTGTTCACGGTCTAGCGACTCAACACTGGTGAGTTCTTCTTTTTCCAGTTCAGACAATACAAACCTCAGAAACCATTGCAATCTACACTACAGAATGTTTCATTCATTCAGGCGAATCTTGAATTCATCTTGTTCTCCACTCCCAGCAGGTTTTCGTTTCACCACTGGTGAATGTCCAAGCAACCCAAGGCTGGTTTCAGCTGCGTGTTAACACTCGCAGCCGTGCTGTTCAATTGGCTATCCAGTGAACGCTGGTTAGCTCTTGATTTTCCTTCCACACACCGAGCCTTCAGAAATCATTCTTATCTCCACTTCAGAGTGTTCCATTCGTTCCCTGCGAATCTGGAATTCCTCTGACTCTCCACACCAGGCAGATTTTCCTAACAACACTGGTGAATGACCAGGTAATCCAATGCTGGTTTTCAGCGGCTGTTCACACTCACAGCCTTGCTGTTCAATTGGCAATCCAGTCAAACCTAGTCAGCTCTTCATTTTCCTGTCCACACAACCCAGCGTTCAGAAATCATTGGAATCTCTACTACAGAAATTTCCATTCATTCACTGTGAATCTGGAAATACTCTGAATCTGCATTCCAGGAAGGCTTTCGTTACACCACTGATGAATGTCCAAGTAATGCAATGCTGCTTCTTAGTGGTCTGTTCACACTCGAAACCGTGCTGTTCATTGGCTATCCACTCAATATCGGTCAGCTCTTCAATATCCTGTCCAGACTATCCAGATTCCTAAATGTTGGCAATCACCACTACAGAATGTTCCATTCAATCACGCGAATCTGGAATTCATCAGAGTCTCCACTCCTGGAAGGTTTTCGTGACACCACTGGTAAATGTCCAAGGAAGACAATGCTGGTTTTAAGCCGCCTGCTAACACACTCAGCCGTGCTGTTCAATTTGCTATCCACCCAACCCTATTCAGCTCTACATTTTCCTGTCCTCATAACCCAACCTTCAGAAATAATTGGTATCTCCTCCACAGAATGTTCCGTTCATTCACTGCGAATCTTAAATTCATCTGACTCTCAACTCCCGGCGGGTTATCGTTACACCACTTGTGAATGTCCAAGTAAGCCAATGCTGGTTTTCAGTGGCCTGTTCATACTAAGAGACGTGCTGTTCATTTGGCTATGCACTCCACCCTGTTCAGCTCTACATTTTCGTGTCCACAAAACCCAGCCTTCAGAAATCATTGGAATCACCACTAGAGAATGTTCCATTCATTCACTGCGAATCTGGAATTCCTCTGAACCTCCACTCCTGGCAGGTTTTCGTTACGCCACTGGTGAATGTCCAAGTAACTCAATACTGGTTTTCAGAGGCATGTTCAACTCGCAGAAGTGCTGTTCAATGGGCTATCCACTCAATATTGGTCAGCTCTTCATTTTCCTCTCCACACAAACCAGCCTTCAGAAATCATTGGGCTCTCCACTACAGACTGTTCCATTCATTCACTGCGATTCTGCAATTCATCTGACTCTCCGCTCCAGGCAGGTTTTCATTACAGCACTGGTGAATGACCAAGTAATCCAATGCTGGTTTTCAGCCGCCTTTTCACACTCGCAGTGTGCTGTTCAATTGTCTATCCACTCAAACCTGGTCAGCCTTTCATTTTCTTTTCCACAATATCAGACTTCAGAAATCATTGGAATCGCCAGTACAGAATGTTCCATTCATTCACTGCCAATCTGGAATTCATCTGAATCTGCACTCCAGGTAGGCTTTCATTACACCACTTATGAATGTCCAAGTAACACAATGCTGGTTTTCAGCGGTCTGTTCACACTCTAAGCCCTGCTTTTTACTGGGTATCCACACAACTGTGGTCAGCTCTTCATTTTCATGTCCAAACAATCCAGACTTGAGAAATCATTGCAATCTCCAGTACAGAATGTTCCATTCATTCACTGCGAATCTGGAATTCAACTGAATCTCCACTACCTGCAGATTTATCTTACACCACTTGTGAATGTCCAAGTAAAACAATGCTGGTTTTCAGAGGCCTGTTCATGTTCGCAGTCGTGCTGTTCAATTGGCTATCCACTCAACCTGTTTTGCTCCTCATTTTCCTGTGCACACAACCCAGCCTTCAGAAATCATTGTAATCTCCACTACAGGATGTTCCATTCATTCACTGGGAATCTGGAATTCATCTGAATCTGCACTCCACGCAGGCTTTCGTTACACCACTGCTGAAAGTCGAAGTAATGCAATACTGGTTTTCAGTGGTCTGTTCACATTCGAAGCCGAGGCTTTTTACAGGCTATCCACTCAACACTGGTCAGCTCTTCATTTTCGTGTCCCCACAATCCAGATTTCAGAAATCATTGCAATCTCCACTACAGAATGTTCCATTCATTCACTGCGAGTCTGGAGTTTATCTGATTCTCCACTCCCGCCTGGTTAACATTACACCACTTGTGAATGTCCAAGTAAGCCAATGCTGGTTTTCAGAGGCCTGTTCATACTCGCAGCCGTGCTGTTTAATTGACAATTCACTCCACCCTGTTCAGCTCTTCATTGTCCCACCACACTACCAGCCTTCAGAAATCTTTGTTATCTCCACTACAGAATGTTCCATTCATTCACTGCGAATCTGGAATTCATCTGACTCTCAACTCCACGCAGGTTTTCATTACACCACTGTTGAATGTCCAAGTAACCCAATGCTGGTTTTCAGCGGCCTGTTCATATTCGCAGCCCTGCTGTTTACTTGGCTATCGATTCAAGCCTGGTCAGCTCTTCATTTTCCTGTCCACACAACACAGGCTTCAGAAATCATTGGAATCTCCTCTACAGAATGTTCCATTCATTCACTGCGAATGTGGAATTCAACTGACTCTCCACTCCATGCAGGTTTTCCTTACACCACTGATGAATGTCCAAGTAACCCAATGCTGGTTTTCAGCTGCATGTTCACACTCGCAGCCATGCTATACAATTGGCTTTCCACTAAATCCTGATTAGTTCTTGATTTTCCTTCCACACGACCCAGCCTTCAGAAATCGTTGGAATCTCCACTAGAGAATGTTCCATTCATTCACTGCGAATCTGGAATTCCTCTGAACCTCCACTCCCGGCAGGTTTTCGTTACACCACTGTTGAATGTCCAGGTAACCCAATGTTTTAAGTGTTTTCTTCACAAGCGCAGTGGTGCTGTTCAATTGGCTATCCACTCAACCCTGGCCAGCTCTACATTTTCCTGTCCACACCACAGAGACTGGAGAAATCATTGTTATCTCCACTACAGAATGTTCCATTCATTCACAGCGAATCTGGAATTCATCTGAATCTCCGCTCCCGGTAGGTTTTCGTGACACCACTGGTAAATATCCAAGTAAGCCAATGCTGGTTTTAAGTGGCCTGCTCATACTCTCAGCCGTGCTGTTCAATTTGCTATCCACTCAACCCTCTTCAGCTCCATTTTCCTGTCCACATAACCCAAACTTCAGAAACAATTGGTATCTCCTCCACAGAATGTTCCATTCATTGACGGCAAATCTGAAATTCATCTAATTCTCAACTCCCGTCAGGTTTTCGTTACACCACTTGTGAATGTCCAATTAAGCCAAAGCTGGTTTTCAGTGGCCTGTTCTTACTACGAGACGTGCTGTTCATTTGGCTATCCATTCCACCCTGTTCAGCTCTACATTTTCGTGTCCACAAAACCCAGCCTTCAGAAATCATTGGAATCACCACTAGAGAATGTTCCATTCATTCACTGCGAATCTGGAATTCATCTGAATCTCCACTCCCGGCAGGTTTTCATTGCACCACTGCTGAATGTTCAAGTAACGCAATGATGGTTTTCAGCGGTCTATTCACACTCGAACCCGTGCTGTTCACGGTCTAGCGACTCAACACTGGTGAGTTCTTCTTTTTCCAGTTCAGACAATACAAACCTCAGAAACCATTGCAATCTACACTACAGAATGTTTCATTCATTCAGGCGAATCTTGAATTCATCTTGTTCTCCACTCCCAGCAGGTTTTCGTTTCACCACTGGTGAATGTCCAAGCAACCCAAGGCTGGTTTCAGCTGCGTGTTAACACTCGCAGCCGTGCTGTTCAATTGGCTATCCAGTGAACGCTGGTTAGCTCTTGATTTTCCTTCCACACACCGAGCCTTCAGAAATCATTCTTATCTCCACTTCAGAGTGTTCCATTCGTTCCCTGCGAATCTGGAATTCCTCTGACTCTCCACACCAGGCAGATTTTCCTAACAACCCTGGTGAATGACCAGGTAATCCAATGCTGGTTTTCAGCGGCTGTTCACACTCACAGCCTTGCTGTTCAATTGGCAATCCAGTCAATCCTAGTCAGCTCTTCATTTTCCTGTCCACACAACCCAGCGTTCAGAAATCATTGGAATCTCTACTACAGAAATTTCCATTCATTCACTGTGAATCTGGAAATACTCTGAATCTGCATTCCAGGAAGGCTTTCGTTACACCACTGATGAATGTCCAAGTAATGCAATGCTGCTTCTTAGTGGTCTGTTCACACTCGAAACCGTGCTGTTCATTGGCTATCCACTCAATATCGGTCAGCTCTTCAATATCCTGTCCAGACTATCCAGATTCCTAAATGTTGGCAATCACCACTACAGAATGTTCCATTCAATCACGCGAATCTGGAATTCATCAGAGTCTCCACTCCTGGAAGGTTTTCGTGACACCACTGGTAAATGTCCAAGGAAGACAATGCTGGTTTTAAGCCGCCTGCTAACACACTCAGCCGTGCTGTTCAATTTGCTATCCACCCAACCCTATTCAGCTCTACATTTTCCTGTCCTCATAACCCAACCTTCAGAAATAATTGGTATCTCCTCCACAGAATGTTCCGTTCATTCACTGCGAATCTTAAATTCATCTGACTCTCAACTCCCGGCGGGTTATCGTTACACCACTTGTGAATGTCCAAGTAAGCCAATGCTGGTTTTCAGTGGCCTGTTCATACTAAGAGACGTGCTGTTCATTTGGCTATCCACTCCACCCTGTTCAGCTCTACATTCTCGTGTCCACAAAACCCAGCCTTCAGAAATCATTGGAATCACCACTAGAGAATGTTCCATTCATTCACTGCGAATCTGGAATTCCTCTGAACCTCCACTCCTGGCAGGTTTTCGTTACGCCACTGGTGAATGTCCAAGTAACTCAATACTGGTTTTCAGAGGCATGTTCAACTCGCAGAAGTGCTGTTCAATGGGCTATCCACTCAATATTGGTCAGCTCTTCATTTTCCTCTCCACACAAACCAGCCTTCAGAAATCATTGGGCTCTCCACTACAGACTGTTCCATTCATTCACTGCGATTCTGCAATTCATCTGACTCTCCGCTCCAGGCAGGTTTTCATTACAGCACTGGTGAATGACCAAGTAATCCAATGCTGGTTTTCAGCCGCCTTTTCACACTCGCAGTGTGCTGTTCAATTGTCTATCCACTCAAACCTGGTCAGCCTTTCATTTTCTTTTCCACAATATCAGACTTCAGAAATCATTGGAATCGCCAGTACAGAATGTTCCATTCATTCACTGCCAATCTGGAATTCATCTGAATCTGCACTCCAGGTAGGCTTTCATTACACCACTTATGAATGTCCAAGTAACACAATGCTGGTTTTCAGCGGTCTGTTCACACTCTAAGCCCTGCTTTTTACTGGGTATCCACACAACTGTGGTCAGCTCTTCATTTTCATGTCCAAACAATCCAGACTTGAGAAATCATTGCAATCTCCAGTACAGAATGTTCCATTCATTCACTGCGAATCTGGAATTCAACTGAATCTCCACTACCTGCAGATTTATCTTACACCACTTGTGAATGTCCAAGTAAAACAATGCTGGTTTTCAGAGGCCTGTTCATGTTCGCAGTCGTGCTGTTCAATTGGCTATCCACTCAACCTGTTTTGCTCCTCATTTTCCTGTGCACACAACCCAGCCTTCAGAAATCATTGTAATCTCCACTACAGGATGTTCCATTCATTCACTGGGAATCTGGAATTCATCTGAATCTGCACTCCACGCAGGCTTTCGTTACACCACTGCTGAAAGTCGAAGTAATGCAATACTGGTTTTCAGTGGTCTGTTCACATTCGAAGCCGAGGCTTTTTACAGGCTATCCACTCAACACTGGTCAGCTCTTCATTTTCGTGTCCCCACAATCCAGATTTCAGAAATCATTGCAATCTCCACTACAGAATGTTCCATTCATTCACTGCGAGTCTGGAGTTTATCTGATTCTCCACTCCCGCCTGGTTAACATTACACCACTTGTGAATGTCCAAGTAAGCCAATGCTGGTTTTCAGAGGCCTGTTCATACTCGCAGCCGTGCTGTTTAATTGACAATTCACTCCACCCTGTTCAGCTCTTCATTGTCCCACCACACTACCAGCCTTCAGAAATCTTTGTTATCTCCACTACAGAATGTTCCATTCATTCACTGCGAATCTGGAATTCATCTGACTCTCAACTCCACGCAGGTTTTCATTACACCACTGTTGAATGTCCAAGTAACCCAATGCTGGTTTTCAGCGGCCTGTTCATATTCGCAGCCCTGCTGTTTACTTGGCTATCGATTCAAGCCTGGTCAGCTCTTCATTTTCCTGTCCACACAACACAGGCTTCAGAAATCATTGGAATCTCCTCTACAGAATGTTCCATTCATTCACTGCGAATGTGGAATTCAACTGACTCTCCACTCCATGCAGGTTTTCCTTACACCACTGATGAATGTCCAAGTAACCCAATGCTGGTTTTCAGCTGCATGTTCACACTCGCAGCCATGCTATACAATTGGCTTTCCACTAAATCCTGATTAGTTCTTGATTTTCCTTCCACACGACCCAGCCTTCAGAAATCGTTGGAATCTCCACTAGAGAATGTTCCATTCATTCACTGCGAATCTGGAATTCCTCTGAACCTCCACTCCCGGCAGGTTTTCGTTACACCACTGTTGAATGTCCAAGTAACCCAATGTTTTAAGTGTTTTCTTCACAAGCGCAGTGGTGCTGTTCAATTGGCTATCCACTCAACCCTGGCCAGCTCTACATTTTCCTGTCCACACCACAGAGACTGGAGAAATCATTGTTATCTCCACTACAGAATGTTCCATTCATTCACAGCGAATCTGGAATTCATCTGAATCTCCACTCCCGGCAGGTTTTCGTGACACCACTGGTAAATATCCAAGTAAGCCAATGCTGGTTTTAAGTGGCCTGCTCATACTCTCAGCCGTGCTGTTCAATTTGCTATCCACTCAACCCTCTTCAGCTCCATTTTCCTGTCCACATAACCCAAACTTCAGAAACAATTGGTATCTCCTCCACAGAATGTTCCATTCATTGACGGCAAATCTGAAATTCATCTAATTCTCAACTCCCGTCAGGTTTTCGTTACACCACTTGTGAATGTCCAATTAAGCCAAAGCTGGTTTTCAGTGGCCTGTTCTTACTACGAGACGTGCTGTTCATTTGGCTATCCATTCCACCCTGTTCAGCTCTACATTTTCGTGTCCACAAAACCCAGCCTTCAGAAATCATCGGAATCACCACTAGAGAATGTTCCATTCATTCACTGCGAATCTGGAATTCATCTGAATCTCCACTCCCGGCAGGTTTTCATTGCACCACTGCTGAATGTTCAAGTAACGCAATGATGGTTTTCAGCGGTCTATTCACACTCGAACCCGTGCTGTTCACGGTCTAGCGACTCAACACTGGTGAGTTCTTCTTTTTCCAGTTCAGACAATACAAACCTCAGAAACCATTGCAATCTACACTACAGAATGTTTCATTCATTCAGGCGAATCTTGAATTCATCTTGTTCTCCACTCCCAGCAGGTTTTCGTTTCACCACTGGTGAATGTCCAAGCAACCCAAGGCTGGTTTCAGCTGCGTGTTAACACTCGCAGCCGTGCTGTTCAATTGGCTATCCAGTGAACGCTGGTTAGCTCTTGATTTTCCTTCCACACACCAAGCCTTCAGAAATCATTCTTATCTCCACTTCAGAATGTTCCATTCGTTCCCTGCGAATCTGGAATTCCTCTGACTCTCCACACCAGGCAGATTTTCCTAACAACACTGGTGAATGACCAGGTAATCCAATGCTGGTTTTCAGCGGCTGTTCACACTCACAGCCTTGCTGTTCAATTGGCAATCCAGTCAAACCTAGTCAGCTCTTCATTTTCCTGTCCACACAACCCAGCGTTCAGAAATCATTGGAATCTCTACTACAGAAATTTCCATTCATTCACTGTGAATCTGGAAATACTCTGAATCTGCATTCCAGGAAGGCTTTCGTTACACCACTGATGAATGTCCAAGTAATGCAATGCTGCTTCTTAGTGGTCTGTTCACACTCGAAACCGTGCTGTTCATTGGCTATCCACTCAATATCGGTCAGCTCTTCAATATCCTGTCCAGACTATCCAGATTCCTAAATGTTGGCAATCACCACTACAGAATGTTCCATTCAATCACGCGAATCTGGAATTCATCAGAGTCTCCACTCCTGGAAGGTTTTCGTGACACCACTGGTAAATGTCCAAGGAAGACAATGCTGGTTTTAAGCCGCCTGCTAACACACTCAGCCGTGCTGTTCAATTTGCTATCCACCCAACCCTATTCAGCTCTACATTTTCCTGTCCTCATAACCCAACCTTCAGAAATAATTGGTATCTCCTCCACAGAATGTTCCGTTCATTCACTGCGAATCTTAAATTCATCTGACTCTCAACTCCCGGCGGGTTATCGTTACACCACTTGTGAATGTCCAAGTAAGCCAATGCTGGTTTTCAGTGGCCTGTTCATACTAAGAGACGTGCTGTTCATTTGGCTATCCACTCCACCCTGTTCAGCTCTACATTTTCGTGTCCACAAAACCCAGCCTTCAGAAATCATTGGAATCACCACTAGAGAATGTTCCATTCATTCACTGCGAATCTGGAATTCCTCTGAACCTCCACTCCTGGCAGGTTTTCGTTACGCCACTGGTGAATGTCCAAGTAACTCAATACTGGTTTTCAGAGGCATGTTCAACTCGCAGAAGTGCTGTTCAATGGGCTATCCACTCAATATTGGTCAGCTCTTCATTTTCCTCTCCACACAAACCAGCCTTCAGAAATCATTGGGCTCTCCACTACAGACTGTTCCATTCATTCACTGCGATTCTGCAATTCATCTGACTCTCCGCTCCAGGCAGGTTTTCATTACAGCACTGGTGAATGACCAAGTAATCCAATGCTGGTTTTCAGCCGCCTTTTCACACTCGCAGTGTGCTGTTCAATTGTCTATCCACTCAAACCTGGTCAGCCTTTCATTTTCTTTTCCACAATATCAGACTTCAGAAATCATTGGAATCGCCAGTACAGAATGTTCCATTCATTCACTGCCAATCTGGAATTCATCTGAATCTGCACTCCAGGTAGGCTTTCATTACACCACTTATGAATGTCCAAGTAACACAATGCTGGTTTTCAGCGGTCTGTTCACACTCTAAGCCCTGCTTTTTACTGGGTATCCACACAACTGTGGTCAGCTCTTCATTTTCATGTCCAAACAATCCAGACTTGAGAAATCATTGCAATCTCCAGTACAGAATGTTCCATTCATTCACTGCGAATCTGGAATTCAACTGAATCTCCACTACCTGCAGATTTATCTTACACCACTTGTGAATGTCCAAGTAAAACAATGCTGGTTTTCAGAGGCCTGTTCATGTTCGCAGTCGTGCTGTTCAATTGGCTATCCACTCAACCTGTTTTGCTCCTCATTTTCCTGTGCACACAACCCAGCCTTCAGAAATCATTGTAATCTCCACTACAGGATGTTCCATTCATTCACTGGGAATCTGGAATTCATCTGAATCTGCACTCCACGCAGGCTTTCGTTACACCACTGCTGAAAGTCGAAGTAATGCAATACTGGTTTTCAGTGGTCTGTTCACATTCGAAGCCGAGGCTTTTTACAGGCTATCCACTCAACACTGGTCAGCTCTTCATTTTCGTGTCCCCACAATCCAGATTTCAGAAATCATTGCAATCTCCACTACAGAATGTTCCATTCATTCACTGCGAGTCTGGAGTTTATCTGATTCTCCACTCCCGCCTGGTTAACATTACACCACTTGTGAATGTCCAAGTAAGCCAATGCTGGTTTTCAGAGGCCTGTTCATACTCGCAGCCGTGCTGTTTAATTGACAATTCACTCCACCCTGTTCAGCTCTTCATTGTCCCACCACACTACCAGCCTTCAGAAATCTTTGTTATCTCCACTACAGAATGTTCCATTCATTCACTGCGAATCTGGAATTCATCTGACTCTCAACTCCACGCAGGTTTTCATTACACCACTGTTGAATGTCCAAGTAACCCAATGCTGGTTTTCAGCGGCCTGTTCATATTCGCAGCCCTGCTGTTTACTTGGCTATCGATTCAAGCCTGGTCAGCTCTTCATTTTCCTGTCCACACAACACAGGCTTCAGAAATCATTGGAATCTCCTCTACAGAATGTTCCATTCATTCACTGCGAATGTGGAATTCAACTGACTCTCCACTCCATGCAGGTTTTCCTTACACCACTGATGAATGTCCAAGTAACCCAATGCTGGTTTTCAGCTGCATGTTCACACTCGCAGCCATGCTATACAATTGGCTTTCCACTAAATCCTGATTAGTTCTTGATTTTCCTTCCACACGACCCAGCCTTCAGAAATCGTTGGAATCTCCACTAGAGAATGTTCCATTCATTCACTGCGAATCTGGAATTCCTCTGAACCTCCACTCCCGGCAGGTTTTCGTTACACCACTGTTGAATGTCCAAGTAACCCAATGTTTTAAGTGTTTTCTTCACAAGCGCAGTGGTGCTGTTCAATTGGCTATCCACTCAACCCTGGCCAGCTCTACATTTTCCTGTCCACACCACAGAGACTGGAGAAATCATTGTTATCTCCACTACAGAATGTTCCATTCATTCACAGCGAATCTGGAATTCATCTGAATCTCCACTCCCGGCAGGTTTTCGTGACACCACTGGTAAATATCCAAGTAAGCCAATGCTGGTTTTAAGTGGCCTGCTCATACTCTCAGCCGTGCTGTTCAATTTGCTATCCACTCAACCCTCTTCAGCTCCATTTTCCTGTCCACATAACCCAAACTTCAGAAACAATTGGTATCTCCTCCACAGAATGTTCCATTCATTGACGGCAAATCTGAAATTCATCTAATTCTCAACTCCCGTCAGGTTTTCGTTACACCACTTGTGAATGTCCAATTAAGCCAAAGCTGGTTTTCAGTGGCCTGTTCTTACTACGAGACGTGCTGTTCATTTGGCTATCCATTCCACCCTGTTCAGCTCTACATTTTCGTGTCCACAAAACCCAGCCTTCAGAAATCATCGGAATCACCACTAGAGAATGTTCCATTCATTCACTGCGAATCTGGAATTCATCTGAATCTCCACTCCCGGCAGGTTTTCATTGCACCACTGCTGAATGTTCAAGTAACGCAATGATGGTTTTCAGCGGTCTATTCACACTCGAACCCGTGCTGTTCACGGTCTAGCGACTCAACACTGGTGAGTTCTTCTTTTTCCAGTTCAGACAATACAAACCTCAGAAACCATTGCAATCTACACTACAGAATGTTTCATTCATTCAGGCGAATCTTGAATTCATCTTGTTCTCCACTCCCAGCAGGTTTTCGTTTCACCACTGGTGAATGTCCAAGCAACCCAAGGCTGGTTTCAGCTGCGTGTTAACACTCGCAGCCGTGCTGTTCAATTGGCTATCCAGTGAACGCTGGTTAGCTCTTGATTTTCCTTCCACACACCGAGCCTTCAGAAATCATTCTTATCTCCACTTCAGAATGTTCCATTCGTTCCCTGCGAATCTGGAATTCCTCTGACTCTCCACACCCGGCAGATTTTCCTAACAACACTGGTGAATGACCAGGTAATCCAATGCTGGTTTTCAGCGGCTGTTCACACTCACAGCCTTGCTGTTCAATTGGCAATCCAGTCAAACCTAGTCAGCTCTTCATTTTCCTGTCCACACAACCCAGCGTTCAGAAATCATTGGAATCTCTACTACAGAAATTTCCATTCATTCACTGTGAATCTGGAAATACTCTGAATCTGCATTCCAGGAAGGCTTTCGTTACACCACTGATGAATGTCCAAGTAATGCAATGCTGCTTCTTAGTGGTCTGTTCACACTCGAAACCGTGCTGTTCATTGGCTATCCACTCAATATCGGTCAGCTCTTCAATATCCTGTCCAGACTATCCAGATTCCTAAATGTTGGCAATCACCACTACAGAATGTTCCATTCAATCACGCGAATCTGGAATTCATCAGAGTCTCCACTCCTGGAAGGTTTTCGTGACACCACTGGTAAATGTCCAAGGAAGACAATGCTGGTTTTAAGCCGCCTGCTAACACACTCAGCCGTGCTGTTCAATTTGCTATCCACCCAACCCTATTCAGCTCTACATTTTCCTGTCCTCATAACCCAACCTTCAGAAATAATTGGTATCTCCTCCACAGAATGTTCCGTTCATTCACTGCGAATCTTAAATTCATCTGACTCTCAACTCCCGGCGGGTTATCGTTACACCACTTGTGAATGTCCAAGTAAGCCAATGCTGGTTTTCAGTGGCCTGTTCATACTAAGAGACGTGCTGTTCATTTGGCTATCCACTCCACCCTGTTCAGCTCTACATTTTCGTGTCCACAAAACCCAGCCTTCAGAAATCATTGGAATCACCACTAGAGAATGTTCCATTCATTCACTGCGAATCTGGAATTCCTCTGAACCTCCACTCCTGGCAGGTTTTCGTTACGCCACTGGTGAATGTCCAAGTAACTCAATACTGGTTTTCAGAGGCATGTTCAACTCGCAGAAGTGCTGTTCAATGGGCTATCCACTCAATATTGGTCAGCTCTTCATTTTCCTCTCCACACAAACCAGCCTTCAGAAATCATTGGGCTCTCCACTACAGACTGTTCCATTCATTCACTGCGATTCTGCAATTCATCTGACTCTCCGCTCCAGGCAGGTTTTCATTACAGCACTGGTGAATGACCAAGTAATCCAATGCTGGTTTTCAGCCGCCTTTTCACACTCGCAGTGTGCTGTTCAATTGTCTATCCACTCAAACCTGGTCAGCCTTTCATTTTCTTTTCCACAATATCAGACTTCAGAAATCATTGGAATCGCCAGTACAGAATGTTCCATTCATTCACTGCCAATCTGGAATTCATCTGAATCTGCACTCCAGGTAGGCTTTCATTACACCACTTATGAATGTCCAAGTAACACAATGCTGGTTTTCAGCGGTCTGTTCACACTCTAAGCCCTGCTTTTTACTGGGTATCCACACAACTGTGGTCAGCTCTTCATTTTCATGTCCAAACAATCCAGACTTGAGAAATCATTGCAATCTCCAGTACAGAATGTTCCATTCATTCACTGCGAATCTGGAATTCAACTGAATCTCCACTACCTGCAGATTTATCTTACACCACTTGTGAATGTCCAAGTAAAACAATGCTGGTTTTCAGAGGCCTGTTCATGTTCGCAGTCGTGCTGTTCAATTGGCTATCCACTCAACCTGTTTTGCTCCTCATTTTCCTGTGCACACAACCCAGCCTTCAGAAATCATTGTAATCTCCACTACAGGATGTTCCATTCATTCACTGGGAATCTGGAATTCATCTGAATCTGCACTCCACGCAGGCTTTCGTTACACCACTGCTGAAAGTCGAAGTAATGCAATACTGGTTTTCAGTGGTCTGTTCACATTCGAAGCCGAGGCTTTTTACAGGCTATCCACTCAACACTGGTCAGCTCTTCATTTTCGTGTCCCCACAATCCAGATTTCAGAAATCATTGCAATCTCCACTACAGAATGTTCCATTCATTCACTGCGAGTCTGGAGTTTATCTGATTCTCCACTCCCGCCTGGTTAACATTACACCACTTGTGAATGTCCAAGTAAGCCAATGCTGGTTTTCAGAGGCCTGTTCATACTCGCAGCCGTGCTGTTTAATTGACAATTCACTCCACCCTGTTCAGCTCTTCATTGTCCCACCACACTACCAGCCTTCAGAAATCTTTGTTATCTCCACTACAGAATGTTCCATTCATTCACTGCGAATCTGGAATTCATCTGACTCTCAACTCCACGCAGGTTTTCATTACACCACTGTTGAATGTCCAAGTAACCCAATGCTGGTTTTCAGCGGCCTGTTCATATTCGCAGCCCTGCTGTTTACTTGGCTATCGATTCAAGCCTGGTCAGCTCTTCATTTTCCTGTCCACACAACACAGGCTTCAGAAATCATTGGAATCTCCTCTACAGAATGTTCCATTCATTCACTGCGAATGTGGAATTCAACTGACTCTCCACTCCATGCAGGTTTTCCTTACACCACTGATGAATGTCCAAGTAACCCAATGCTGGTTTTCAGCTGCATGTTCACACTCGCAGCCATGCTATACAATTGGCTTTCCACTAAATCCTGATTAGTTCTTGATTTTCCTTCCACACGACCCAGCCTTCAGAAATCGTTGGAATCTCCACTAGAGAATGTTCCATTCATTCACTGCGAATCTGGAATTCCTCTGAACCTCCACTCCCGGCAGGTTTTCGTTACACCACTGTTGAATGTCCAAGTAACCCAATGTTTTAAGTGTTTTCTTCACAAGCGCAGTGGTGCTGTTCAATTGGCTATCCACTCAACCCTGGCCAGCTCTACATTTTCCTGTCCACACCACAGAGACTGGAGAAATCATTGTTATCTCCACTACAGAATGTTCCATTCATTCACAGCGAATCTGGAATTCATCTGAATCTCCACTCCCGGCAGGTTTTCGTGACACCACTGGTAAATATCCAAGTAAGCCAATGCTGGTTTTAAGTGGCCTGCTCATACTCTCAGCCGTGCTGTTCAATTTGCTATCCACTCAACCCTCTTCAGCTCCATTTTCCTGTCCACATAACCCAAACTTCAGAAACAATTGGTATCTCCTCCACAGAATGTTCCATTCATTGACGGCAAATCTGAAATTCATCTAATTCTCAACTCCCGTCAGGTTTTCGTTACACCACTTGTGAATGTCCAATTAAGCCAAAGCTGGTTTTCAGTGGCCTGTTCTTACTACGAGACGTGCTGTTCATTTGGCTATCCATTCCACCCTGTTCAGCTCTACATTTTCGTGTCCACAAAACCCAGCCTTCAGAAATCATCGGAATCACCACTAGAGAATGTTCCATTCATTCACTGCGAATCTGGAATTCATCTGAATCTCCACTCCCGGCAGGTTTTCATTGCACCACTGCTGAATGTTCAAGTAACGCAATGATGGTTTTCAGCGGTCTATTCACACTCGAACCCGTGCTGTTCACGGTCTAGCGACTCAACACTGGTGAGTTCTTCTTTTTCCAGTTCAGACAATACAAACCTCAGAAACCATTGCAATCTACACTACAGAATGTTTCATTCATTCAGGCGAATCTTGAATTCATCTTGTTCTCCACTCCCAGCAGGTTTTCGTTTCACCACTGGTGAATGTCCAAGCAACCCAAGGCTGGTTTCAGCTGCGTGTTAACACTCGCAGCCGTGCTGTTCAATTGGCTATCCAGTGAACGCTGGTTAGCTCTTGATTTTCCTTCCACACACCGAGCCTTCAGAAATCATTCTTATCTCCACTTCAGAATGTTCCATTCGTTCCCTGCGAATCTGGAATTCCTCTGACTCTCCACACCCGGCAGATTTTCCTAACAACACTGGTGAATGACCAGGTAATCCAATGCTGGTTTTCAGCGGCTGTTCACACTCACAGCCTTGCTGTTCAATTGGCAATCCAGTCAAACCTAGTCAGCTCTTCATTTTCCTGTCCACACAACCCAGCGTTCAGAAATCATTGGAATCTCTACTACAGAAATTTCCATTCATTCACTGTGAATCTGGAAATACTCTGAATCTGCATTCCAGGAAGGCTTTCGTTACACCACTGATGAATGTCCAAGTAATGCAATGCTGCTTCTTAGTGGTCTGTTCACACTCGAAACCGTGCTGTTCATTGGCTATCCACTCAATATCGGTCAGCTCTTCAATATCCTGTCCAGACTATCCAGATTCCTAAATGTTGGCAATCACCACTACAGAATGTTCCATTCAATCACGCGAATCTGGAATTCATCAGAGTCTCCACTCCTGGAAGGTTTTCGTGACACCACTGGTAAATGTCCAAGGAAGACAATGCTGGTTTTAAGCCGCCTGCTAACACACTCAGCCGTGCTGTTCAATTTGCTATCCACCCAACCCTATTCAGCTCTACATTTTCCTGTCCTCATAACCCAACCTTCAGAAATAATTGGTATCTCCTCCACAGAATGTTCCGTTCATTCACTGCGAATCTTAAATTCATCTGACTCTCAACTCCCGGCGGGTTATCGTTACACCACTTGTGAATGTCCAAGTAAGCCAATGCTGGTTTTCAGTGGCCTGTTCATACTAAGAGACGTGCTGTTCATTTGGCTATCCACTCCACCCTGTTCAGCTCTACATTTTCGTGTCCACAAAACCCAGCCTTCAGAAATCATTGGAATCACCACTAGAGAATGTTCCATTCATTCACTGCGAATCTGGAATTCCTCTGAACCTCCACTCCTGGCAGGTTTTCGTTACGCCACTGGTGAATGTCCAAGTAACTCAATACTGGTTTTCAGAGGCATGTTCAACTCGCAGAAGTGCTGTTCAATGGGCTATCCACTCAATATTGGTCAGCTCTTCATTTTCCTCTCCACACAAACCAGCCTTCAGAAATCATTGGGCTCTCCACTACAGACTGTTCCATTCATTCACTGCGATTCTGCAATTCATCTGACTCTCCGCTCCAGGCAGGTTTTCATTACAGCACTGGTGAATGACCAAGTAATCCAATGCTGGTTTTCAGCCGCCTTTTCACACTCGCAGTGTGCTGTTCAATTGTCTATCCACTCAAACCTGGTCAGCCTTTCATTTTCTTTTCCACAATATCAGACTTCAGAAATCATTGGAATCGCCAGTACAGAATGTTCCATTCATTCACTGCCAATCTGGAATTCATCTGAATCTGCACTCCAGGTAGGCTTTCATTACACCACTTATGAATGTCCAAGTAACACAATGCTGGTTTTCAGCGGTCTGTTCACACTCTAAGCCCTGCTTTTTACTGGGTATCCACACAACTGTGGTCAGCTCTTCATTTTCATGTCCAAACAATCCAGACTTGAGAAATCATTGCAATCTCCAGTACAGAATGTTCCATTCATTCACTGCGAATCTGGAATTCAACTGAATCTCCACTACCTGCAGATTTATCTTACACCACTTGTGAATGTCCAAGTAAAACAATGCTGGTTTTCAGAGGCCTGTTCATGTTCGCAGTCGTGCTGTTCAATTGGCTATCCACTCAACCTGTTTTGCTCCTCATTTTCCTGTGCACACAACCCAGCCTTCAGAAATCATTGTAATCTCCACTACAGGATGTTCCATTCATTCACTGGGAATCTGGAATTCATCTGAATCTGCACTCCACGCAGGCTTTCGTTACACCACTGCTGAAAGTCGAAGTAATGCAATACTGGTTTTCAGTGGTCTGTTCACATTCGAAGCCGAGGCTTTTTACAGGCTATCCACTCAACACTGGTCAGCTCTTCATTTTCGTGTCCCCACAATCCAGATTTCAGAAATCATTGCAATCTCCACTACAGAATGTTCCATTCATTCACTGCGAGTCTGGAGTTTATCTGATTCTCCACTCCCGCCTGGTTAACATTACACCACTTGTGAATGTCCAAGTAAGCCAATGCTGGTTTTCAGAGGCCTGTTCATACTCGCAGCCGTGCTGTTTAATTGACAATTCACTCCACCCTGTTCAGCTCTTCATTGTCCCACCACACTACCAGCCTTCAGAAATCTTTGTTATCTCCACTACAGAATGTTCCATTCATTCACTGCGAATCTGGAATTCATCTGACTCTCAACTCCACGCAGGTTTTCATTACACCACTGTTGAATGTCCAAGTAACCCAATGCTGGTTTTCAGCGGCCTGTTCATATTCGCAGCCCTGCTGTTTACTTGGCTATCGATTCAAGCCTGGTCAGCTCTTCATTTTCCTGTCCACACAACACAGGCTTCAGAAATCATTGGAATCTCCTCTACAGAATGTTCCATTCATTCACTGCGAATGTGGAATTCAACTGACTCTCCACTCCATGCAGGTTTTCCTTACACCACTGATGAATGTCCAAGTAACCCAATGCTGGTTTTCAGCTGCATGTTCACACTCGCAGCCATGCTATACAATTGGCTTTCCACTAAATCCTGATTAGTTCTTGATTTTCCTTCCACACGACCCAGCCTTCAGAAATCGTTGGAATCTCCACTAGAGAATGTTCCATTCATTCACTGCGAATCTGGAATTCCTCTGAACCTCCACTCCCGGCAGGTTTTCGTTACACCACTGTTGAATGTCCAAGTAACCCAATGTTTTAAGTGTTTTCTTCACAAGCGCAGTGGTGCTGTTCAATTGGCTATCCACTCAACCCTGGCCAGCTCTACATTTTCCTGTCCACACCACAGAGACTGGAGAAATCATTGTTATCTCCACTACAGAATGTTCCATTCATTCACAGCGAATCTGGAATTCATCTGAATCTCCACTCCCGGCAGGTTTTCGTGACACCACTGGTAAATATCCAAGTAAGCCAATGCTGGTTTTAAGTGGCCTGCTCATACTCTCAGCCGTGCTGTTCAATTTGCTATCCACTCAACCCTCTTCAGCTCCATTTTCCTGTCCACATAACCCAAACTTCAGAAACAATTGGTATCTCCTCCACAGAATGTTCCATTCATTGACGGCAAATCTGAAATTCATCTAATTCTCAACTCCCGTCAGGTTTTCGTTACACCACTTGTGAATGTCCAATTAAGCCAAAGCTGGTTTTCAGTGGCCTGTTCTTACTACGAGACGTGCTGTTCATTTGGCTATCCATTCCACCCTGTTCAGCTCTACATTTTCGTGTCCACAAAACCCAGCCTTCAGAAATCATTGGAATCACCACTAGAGAATGTTCCATTCATTCACTGCGAATCTGGAATTCATCTGAATCTCCACTCCCAGCAGGTTTTCATTGCACCACTGCTGAATGTTCAAGTAACGCAATGATGGTTTTCAGCGGTCTATTCACACTCGAACCCGTGCTGTTCACGGTCTAGCGACTCAACACTGGTGAGTTCTTCTTTTTCCAGTTCAGACAATACAAACCTCAGAAACCATTGCAATCTACACTACAGAATGTTTCATTCATTCAGGCGAATCTTGAGTTCATCTTGTTCTCCACTCCCAGCAGGTTTTCGTTTCACCACTGGTGAATGTCCAAGCAACCCAAGGCTGGTTTCAGCTGCGTGTTAACACTCGCAGCCGTGCTGTTCAATTGGCTATCCAGTGAACGCTGGTTAGCTCTTGATTTTCCTTCCACACACCGAGCCTTCAGAAATCATTCTTATCTCCACTTCAGAATGTTCCATTCGTTCCCTGCGAATCTGGAATTCCTCTGACTCTCCACACCCGGCAGATTTTCCTAACAACACTGGTGAATGACCAGGTAATCCAATGCTGGTTTTCAGCGGCTGTTCACACTCACAGCCTTGCTGTTCAATTGGCAATCCAGTCAAACCTAGTCAGCTCTTCATTTTCCTGTCCACACAACCCAGCGTTCAGAAATCATTGGAATCTCTACTACAGAAATTTCCATTCATTCACTGTGAATCTGGAAATACTCTGAATCTGCATTCCAGGAAGGCTTTCGTTACACCACTGATGAATGTCCAAGTAATGCAATGCTGCTTCTTAGTGGTCTGTTCACACTCGAAACCGTGCTGTTCATTGGCTATCCACTCAATATCGGTCAGCTCTTCAATATCCTGTCCAGACTATCCAGATTCCTAAATGTTGGCAATCACCACTACAGAATGTTCCATTCAATCACGCGAATCTGGAATTCATCAGAGTCTCCACTCCTGGAAGGTTTTCGTGACACCACTGGTAAATGTCCAAGGAAGACAATGCTGGTTTTAAGCCGCCTGCTAACACACTCAGCCGTGCTGTTCAATTTGCTATCCACCCAACCCTATTCAGCTCTACATTTTCCTGTCCTCATAACCCAACCTTCAGAAATAATTGGTATCTCCTCCACAGAATGTTCCGTTCATTCACTGCGAATCTTAAATTCATCTGACTCTCAACTCCCGGCGGGTTATCGTTACACCACTTGTGAATGTCCAAGTAAGCCAATGCTGGTTTTCAGTGGCCTGTTCATACTAAGAGACGTGCTGTTCATTTGGCTATCCACTCCACCCTGTTCAGCTCTACATTTTCGTGTCCACAAAACCCAGCCTTCAGAAATCATTGGAATCACCACTAGAGAATGTTCCATTCATTCACTGCGAATCTGGAATTCCTCTGAACCTCCACTCCTGGCAGGTTTTCGTTACGCCACTGGTGAATGTCCAAGTAACTCAATACTGGTTTTCAGAGGCATGTTCAACTCGCAGAAGTGCTGTTCAATGGGCTATCCACTCAATATTGGTCAGCTCTTCATTTTCCTCTCCACACAAACCAGCCTTCAGAAATCATTGGGCTCTCCACTACAGACTGTTCCATTCATTCACTGCGATTCTGCAATTCATCTGACTCTCCGCTCCAGGCAGGTTTTCATTACAGCACTGGTGAATGACCAAGTAATCCAATGCTGGTTTTCAGCCGCCTTTTCACACTCGCAGTGTGCTGTTCAATTGTCTATCCACTCAAACCTGGTCAGCCTTTCATTTTCTTTTCCACAATATCAGACTTCAGAAATCATTGGAATCGCCAGTACAGAATGTTCCATTCATTCACTGCCAATCTGGAATTCATCTGAATCTGCACTCCAGGTAGGCTTTCATTACACCACTTATGAATGTCCAAGTAACACAATGCTGGTTTTCAGCGGTCTGTTCACACTCTAAGCCCTGCTTTTTACTGGGTATCCACACAACTGTGGTCAGCTCTTCATTTTCATGTCCAAACAATCCAGACTTGAGAAATCATTGCAATCTCCAGTACAGAATGTTCCATTCATTCACTGCGAATCTGGAATTCAACTGAATCTCCACTACCTGCAGATTTATCTTACACCACTTGTGAATGTCCAAGTAAAACAATGCTGGTTTTCAGAGGCCTGTTCATGTTCGCAGTCGTGCTGTTCAATTGGCTATCCACTCAACCTGTTTTGCTCCTCATTTTCCTGTGCACACAACCCAGCCTTCAGAAATCATTGTAATCTCCACTACAGGATGTTCCATTCATTCACTGGGAATCTGGAATTCATCTGAATCTGCACTCCACGCAGGCTTTCGTTACACCACTGCTGAAAGTCGAAGTAATGCAATACTGGTTTTCAGTGGTCTGTTCACATTCGAAGCCGAGGCTTTTTACAGGCTATCCACTCAACACTGGTCAGCTCTTCATTTTCGTGTCCCCACAATCCAGATTTCAGAAATCATTGCAATCTCCACTACAGAATGTTCCATTCATTCACTGCGAGTCTGGAGTTTATCTGATTCTCCACTCCCGCCTGGTTAACATTACACCACTTGTGAATGTCCAAGTAAGCCAATGCTGGTTTTCAGAGGCCTGTTCATACTCGCAGCCGTGCTGTTTAATTGACAATTCACTCCACCCTGTTCAGCTCTTCATTGTCCCACCACACTACCAGCCTTCAGAAATCTTTGTTATCTCCACTACAGAATGTTCCATTCATTCACTGCGAATCTGGAATTCATCTGACTCTCAACTCCACGCAGGTTTTCATTACACCACTGTTGAATGTCCAAGTAACCCAATGCTGGTTTTCAGCGGCCTGTTCATATTCGCAGCCCTGCTGTTTACTTGGCTATCGATTCAAGCCTGGTCAGCTCTTCATTTTCCTGTCCACACAACACAGGCTTCAGAAATCATTGGAATCTCCTCTACAGAATGTTCCATTCATTCACTGCGAATGTGGAATTCAACTGACTCTCCACTCCATGCAGGTTTTCCTTACACCACTGATGAATGTCCAAGTAACCCAATGCTGGTTTTCAGCTGCATGTTCACACTCGCAGCCATGCTATACAATTGGCTTTCCACTAAATCCTGATTAGTTCTTGATTTTCCTTCCACACGACCCAGCCTTCAGAAATCGTTGGAATCTCCACTAGAGAATGTTCCATTCATTCACTGCGAATCTGGAATTCCTCTGAACCTCCACTCCCGGCAGGTTTTCGTTACACCACTGTTGAATGTCCAAGTAACCCAATGTTTTAAGTGTTTTCTTCACAAGCGCAGTGGTGCTGTTCAATTGGCTATCCACTCAACCCTGGCCAGCTCTACATTTTCCTGTCCACACCACAGAGACTGGAGAAATCATTGTTATCTCCACTACAGAATGTTCCATTCATTCACAGCGAATCTGGAATTCATCTGAATCTCCACTCCCGGCAGGTTTTCGTGACACCACTGGTAAATATCCAAGTAAGCCAATGCTGGTTTTAAGTGGCCTGCTCATACTCTCAGTCGTGCTGTTCAATTTGCTATCCACTCAACCCTCTTCAGCTCCATTTTCCTGTCCACATAACCCAAACTTCAGAAACAATTGGTATCTCCTCCACAGAATGTTCCATTCATTGACGGCAAATCTGAAATTCATCTAATTCTCAACTCCCGTCAGGTTTTCGTTACACCACTTGTGAATGTCCAATTAAGCCAAAGCTGGTTTTCAGTGGCCTGTTCTTACTACGAGACGTGCTGTTCATTTGGCTATCCATTCCACCCTGTTCAGCTCTACATTTTCGTGTCCACAAAACCCAGCCTTCAGAAATCATTGGAATCACCACTAGAGAATGTTCCATTCATTCACTGCGAATCTGGAATTCATCTGAATCTCCACTCCCGGCAGGTTTTCATTGCACCACTGCTGAATGTTCAAGTAACGCAATGATGGTTTTCAGCGGTCTATTCACACTCGAACCCGTGCTGTTCACGGTCTAGCGACTCAACACTGGTGAGTTCTTCTTTTTCCAGTTCAGACAATACAAACCTCAGAAACCATTGCAATCTACACTACAGAATGTTTCATTCATTCAGGCGAATCTTGAATTCATCTTGTTCTCCACTCCCAGCAGGTTTTCGTTTCACCACTGGTGAATGTCCAAGCAACCCAAGGCTGGTTTCAGCTGCGTGTTAACACTCGCAGCCGTGCTGTTCAATTGGCTATCCAGTGAACGCTGGTTAGCTCTTGATTTTCCTTCCACACACCGAGCCTTCAGAAATCATTCTTATCTCCACTTCAGAATGTTCCATTCGTTCCCTGCGAATCTGGAATTCCTCTGACTCTCCACACCAGGCAGATTTTCCTAACAACACTGGTGAATGACCAGGTAATCCAATGCTGGTTTTCAGCGGCTGTTCACACTCACAGCCTTGCTGTTCAATTGGCAATCCAGTCAAACCTAGTCAGCTCTTCATTTTCCTGTCCACACAACCCAGCGTTCAGAAATCATTGGAATCTCTACTACAGAAATTTCCATTCATTCACTGTGAATCTGGAAATACTCTGAATCTGCATTCCAGGAAGGCTTTCGTTACACCACTGATGAATGTCCAAGTAATGCAATGCTGCTTCTTAGTGGTCTGTTCACACTCGAAACCGTGCTGTTCATTGGCTATCCACTCAATATCGGTCAGCTCTTCAATATCCTGTCCAGACTATCCAGATTCCTAAATGTTGGCAATCACCACTACAGAATGTTCCATTCAATCACGCGAATCTGGAATTCATCAGAGTCTCCACTCCTGGAAGGTTTTCGTGACACCACTGGTAAATGTCCAAGGAAGACAATGCTGGTTTTAAGCCGCCTGCTAACACACTCAGCCGTGCTGTTCAATTTGCTATCCACCCAACCCTATTCAGCTCTACATTTTCCTGTCCTCATAACCCAACCTTCAGAAATAATTGGTATCTCCTCCACAGAATGTTCCGTTCATTCACTGCGAATCTTAAATTCATCTGACTCTCAACTCCCGGCGGGTTATCGTTACACCACTTGTGAATGTCCAAGTAAGCCAATGCTGGTTTTCAGTGGCCTGTTCATACTAAGAGACGTGCTGTTCATTTGGCTATCCACTCCACCCTGTTCAGCTCTACATTTTCGTGTCCACAAAACCCAGCCTTCAGAAATCATTGGAATCACCACTAGAGAATGTTCCATTCATTCACTGCGAATCTGGAATTCCTCTGAACCTCCACTCCTGGCAGGTTTTCGTTACGCCACTGGTGAATGTCCAAGTAACTCAATACTGGTTTTCAGAGGCATGTTCAACTCGCAGAAGTGCTGTTCAATGGGCTATCCACTCAATATTGGTCAGCTCTTCATTTTCCTCTCCACACAAACCAGCCTTCAGAAATCATTGGGCTCTCCACTACAGACTGTTCCATTCATTCACTGCGATTCTGCAATTCATCTGACTCTCCGCTCCAGGCAGGTTTTCATTACAGCACTGGTGAATGACCAAGTAATCCAATGCTGGTTTTCAGCCACCTTTTCACACTCGCAGTGTGCTGTTCAATTGTCTATCCACTCAAACCTGGTCAGCCTTTCATTTTCTTTTCCACAATATCAGACTTCAGAAATCATTGGAATCGCCAGTACAGAATGTTCCATTCATTCACTGCCAATCTGGAATTCATCTGAATCTGCACTCCAGGTAGGCTTTCATTACACCACTTATGAATGTCCAAGTAACACAATGCTGGTTTTCAGCGGTCTGTTCACACTCTAAGCCCTGCTTTTTACTGGGTATCCACACAACTGTGGTCAGCTCTTCATTTTC
Organism: Sorex fumeus; assembly: GCF_029834395.1. Classification (NCBI taxonomy): domain Eukaryota; kingdom Metazoa; phylum Chordata; class Mammalia; order Eulipotyphla; family Soricidae; genus Sorex; species Sorex fumeus. The sequence continues at coordinate 955,108 of NW_026606257.1, read as the reverse complement.
ATGTCCAAACAATCCAGACTTGAGAAATCATTGCAATCTCCAGTACAGAATGTTCCATTCATTCACTGCGAATCTGGAATTCAACTGAATCTCCACTACCTGCAGATTTATCTTACACCACTTGTGAATGTCCAAGTAAAACAATGCTGGTTTTCAGAGGCCTGTTCATGTTCGCAGTCGTGCTGTTCAATTGGCTATCCACTCAACCTGTTTTGCTCCTCATTTTCCTGTGCACACAACCCAGCCTTCAGAAATCATTGTAATCTCCACTACAGGATGTTCCATTCATTCACTGGGAATCTGGAATTCATCTGAATCTGCACTCCACGCAGGCTTTCGTTACACCACTGCTGAAAGTCGAAGTAATGCAATACTGGTTTTCAGTGGTCTGTTCACATTCGAAGCCGAGGCTTTTTACAGGCTATCCACTCAACACTGGTCAGCTCTTCATTTTCGTGTCCCCACAATCCAGATTTCAGAAATCATTGCAATCTCCACTACAGAATGTTCCATTCATTCACTGCGAGTCTGGAGTTTATCTGATTCTCCACTCCCGCCTGGTTAACATTACACCACTTGTGAATGTCCAAGTAAGCCAATGCTGGTTTTCAGAGGCCTGTTCATACTCGCAGCCGTGCTGTTTAATTGACAATTCACTCCACCCTGTTCAGCTCTTCATTGTCCCACCACACTACCAGCCTTCAGAAATCTTTGTTATCTCCACTACAGAATGTTCCATTCATTCACTGCGAATCTGGAATTCATCTGACTCTCAACTCCACGCAGGTTTTCATTACACCACTGTTGAATGTCCAAGTAACCCAATGCTGGTTTTCAGCGGCCTGTTCATATTCGCAGCCCTGCTGTTTACTTGGCTATCGATTCAAGCCTGGTCAGCTCTTCATTTTCCTGTCCACACAACACAGGCTTCAGAAATCATTGGAATCTCCTCTACAGAATGTTCCATTCATTCACTGCGAATGTGGAATTCAACTGACTCTCCACTCCATGCAGGTTTTCCTTACACCACTGATGAATGTCCAAGTAACCCAATGCTGGTTTTCAGCTGCATGTTCACACTCGCAGCCATGCTATACAATTGGCTTTCCACTAAATCCTGATTAGTTCTTGATTTTCCTTCCACACGACCCAGCCTTCAGAAATCGTTGGAATCTCCACTAGAGAATGTTCCATTCATTCACTGCGAATCTGGAATTCCTCTGAACCTCCACTCCCGGCAGGTTTTCGTTACACCACTGTTGAATGTCCAAGTAACCCAATGTTTTAAGTGTTTTCTTCACAAGCGCAGTGGTGCTGTTCAATTGGCTATCCACTCAACCCTGGCCAGCTCTACATTTTCCTGTCCACACCACAGAGACTGGAGAAATCATTGTTATCTCCACTACAGAATGTTCCATTCATTCACAGCGAATCTGGAATTCATCTGAATCTCCACTCCCGGCAGGTTTTCGTGACACCACTGGTAAATATCCAAGTAAGCCAATGCTGGTTTTAAGTGGCCTGCTCATACTCTCAGCCGTGCTGTTCAATTTGCTATCCACTCAACCCTCTTCAGCTCCATTTTCCTGTCCACATAACCCAAACTTCAGAAACAATTGGTATCTCCTCCACAGAATGTCCCATTCATTGACGGCAAATCTGAAATTCATCTAATTCTCAACTCCCGTCAGGTTTTCGTTACACCACTTGTGAATGTCCAATTAAGCCAAAGCTGGTTTTCAGTGGCCTGTTCTTACTACGAGACGTGCTGTTCATTTGGCTATCCATTCCACCCTGTTCAGCTCTACATTTTCGTGTCCACAAAACCCAGCCTTCAGAAATCATTGGAATCACCACTAGAGAATGTTCCATTCATTCACTGCGAATCTGGAATTCATCTGAATCTCCACTCCCGGCAGGTTTTCATTGCACCACTGCTGAATGTTCAAGTAACGCAATGATGGTTTTCAGCGGTCTATTCACACTCGAACCCGTGCTGTTCACGGTCTAGCGACTCAACACTGGTGAGTTCTTCTTTTTCCAGTTCAGACAATACAAACCTCAGAAACCATTGCAATCTACACTACAGAATGTTTCATTCATTCAGGCGAATCTTGAATTCATCTTGTTCTCCACTCCCAGCAGGTTTTCGTTTCACCACTGGTGAATGTCCAAGCAACCCAAGGCTGGTTTCAGCTGCGTGTTAACACTCGCAGCCGTGCTGTTCAATTGGCTATCCAGTGAACGCTGGTTAGCTCTTGATTTTCCTTCCACACACCGAGCCTTCAGAAATCATTCTTATCTCCACTTCAGAATGTTCCATTCGTTCCCTGCGAATCTGGAATTCCTCTGACTCTCCACACCAGGCAGATTTTCCTAACAACACTGGTGAATGACCAGGTAATCCAATGCTGGTTTTCAGCGGCTGTTCACACTCACAGCCTTGCTGTTCAATTGGCAATCCAGTCAAACCTAGTCAGCTCTTCATTTTCCTGTCCACACAACCCAGCGTTCAGAAATCATTGGAATCTCTACTACAGAAATTTCCATTCATTCACTGTGAATCTGGAAATACTCTGAATCTGCATTCCAGGAAGGCTTTCGTTACACCACTGATGAATGTCCAAGTAATGCAATGCTGCTTCTTAGTGGTCTGTTCACACTCGAAACCGTGCTGTTCATTGGCTATCCACTCAATATCGGTCAGCTCTTCAATATCCTGTCCAGACTATCCAGATTCCTAAATGTTGGCAATCACCACTACAGAATGTTCCATTCAATCACGCGAATCTGGAATTCATCAGAGTCTCCACTCCTGGAAGGTTTTCGTGACACCACTGGTAAATGTCCAAGGAAGACAATGCTGGTTTTAAGCCGCCTGCTAACACACTCAGCCGTGCTGTTCAATTTGCTATCCACCCAACCCTATTCAGCTCTACATTTTCCTGTCCTCATAACCCAACCTTCAGAAATAATTGGTATCTCCTCCACAGAATGTTCCGTTCATTCACTGCGAATCTTAAATTCATCTGACTCTCAACTCCCGGCGGGTTATCGTTACACCACTTGTGAATGTCCAAGTAAGCCAATGCTGGTTTTCAGTGGCCTGTTCATACTAAGAGACGTGCTGTTCATTTGGCTATCCACTCCACCCTGTTCAGCTCTACATTCTCGTGTCCACAAAACCCAGCCTTCAGAAATCATTGGAATCACCACTAGAGAATGTTCCATTCATTCACTGCGAATCTGGAATTCCTCTGAACCTCCACTCCTGGCAGGTTTTCGTTACGCCACTGGTGAATGTCCAAGTAACTCAATACTGGTTTTCAGAGGCATGTTCAACTCGCAGAAGTGCTGTTCAATGGGCTATCCACTCAATATTGGTCAGCTCTTCATTTTCCTCTCCACACAAACCAGCCTTCAGAAATCATTGGGCTCTCCACTACAGACTGTTCCATTCATTCACTGCGATTCTGCAATTCATCTGACTCTCCGCTCCAGGCAGGTTTTCATTACAGCACTGGTGAATGACCAAGTAATCCAATGCTGGTTTTCAGCCGCCTTTTCACACTCGCAGTGTGCTGTTCAATTGTCTATCCACTCAAACCTGGTCAGCCTTTCATTTTCTTTTCCACAATATCAGACTTCAGAAATCATTGGAATCGCCAGTACAGAATGTTCCATTCATTCACTGCCAATCTGGAATTCATCTGAATCTGCACTCCAGGTAGGCTTTCATTACACCACTTATGAATGTCCAAGTAACACAATGCTGGTTTTCAGCGGTCTGTTCACACTCTAAGCCCTGCTTTTTACTGGGTATCCACACAACTGTGGTCAGCTCTTCATTTTCATGTCCAAACAATCCAGACTTGAGAAATCATTGCAATCTCCAGTACAGAATGTTCCATTCATTCACTGCGAATCTGGAATTCAACTGAATCTCCACTACCTGCAGATTTATCTTACACCACTTGTGAATGTCCAAGTAAAACAATGCTGGTTTTCAGAGGCCTGTTCATGTTCGCAGTCGTGCTGTTCAATTGGCTATCCACTCAACCTGTTTTGCTCCTCATTTTCCTGTGCACACAACCCAGCCTTCAGAAATCATTGTAATCTCCACTACAGGATGTTCCATTCATTCACTGGGAATCTGGAATTCATCTGAATCTGCACTCCACGCAGGCTTTCGTTACACCACTGCTGAAAGTCGAAGTAATGCAATACTGGTTTTCAGTGGTCTGTTCACATTCGAAGCCGAGGCTTTTTACAGGCTATCCACTCAACACTGGTCAGCTCTTCATTTTCGTGTCCCCACAATCCAGATTTCAGAAATCATTGCAATCTCCACTACAGAATGTTCCATTCATTCACTGCGAGTCTGGAGTTTATCTGATTCTCCACTCCCGCCTGGTTAACATTACACCACTTGTGAATGTCCAAGTAAGCCAATGCTGGTTTTCAGAGGCCTGTTCATACTCGCAGCCGTGCTGTTTAATTGACAATTCACTCCACCCTGTTCAGCTCTTCATTGTCCCACCACACTACCAGCCTTCAGAAATCTTTGTTATCTCCACTACAGAATGTTCCATTCATTCACTGCGAATCTGGAATTCATCTGACTCTCAACTCCACGCAGGTTTTCATTACACCACTGTTGAATGTCCAAGTAACCCAATGCTGGTTTTCAGCGGCCTGTTCATATTCGCAGCCCTGCTGTTTACTTGGCTATCGATTCAAGCCTGGTCAGCTCTTCATTTTCCTGTCCACACAACACAGGCTTCAGAAATCATTGGAATCTCCTCTACAGAATGTTCCATTCATTCACTGCGAATGTGGAATTCAACTGACTCTCCACTCCATGCAGGTTTTCCTTACACCACTGATGAATGTCCAAGTAACCCAATGCTGGTTTTCAGCTGCATGTTCACACTCGCAGCCATGCTATACAATTGGCTTTCCACTAAATCCTGATTAGTTCTTGATTTTCCTTCCACACGACCCAGCCTTCAGAAATCGTTGGAATCTCCACTAGAGAATGTTCCATTCATTCACTGCGAATCTGGAATTCCTCTGAACCTCCACTCCCGGCAGGTTTTCGTTACACCACTGTTGAATGTCCAAGTAACCCAATGTTTTAAGTGTTTTCTTCACAAGCGCAGTGGTGCTGTTCAATTGGCTATCCACTCAACCCTGGCCAGCTCTACATTTTCCTGTCCACACCACAGAGACTGGAGAAATCATTGTTATCTCCACTACAGAATGTTCCATTCATTCACAGCGAATCTGGAATTCATCTGAATCTCCACTCCCGGCAGGTTTTCGTGACACCACTGGTAAATATCCAAGTAAGCCAATGCTGGTTTTAAGTGGCCTGCTCATACTCTCAGCCGTGCTGTTCAATTTGCTATCCACTCAACCCTCTTCAGCTCCATTTTCCTGTCCACATAACCCAAACTTCAGAAACAATTGGTATCTCCTCCACAGAATGTTCCATTCATTGACGGCAAATCTGAAATTCATCTAATTCTCAACTCCCGTCAGGTTTTCGTTACACCACTTGTGAATGTCCAATTAAGCCAAAGCTGGTTTTCAGTGGCCTGTTCTTACTACGAGACGTGCTGTTCATTTGGCTATCCATTCCACCCTGTTCAGCTCTACATTTTCGTGTCCACAAAACCCAGCCTTCAGAAATCATTGGAATCACCACTAGAGAATGTTCCATTCATTCACTGCGAATCTGGAATTCATCTGAATCTCCACTCCCGGCAGGTTTTCATTGCACCACTGCTGAATGTTCAAGTAACGCAATGATGGTTTTCAGCGGTCTATTCACACTCGAACCCGTGCTGTTCACGGTCTAGCGACTCAACACTGGTGAGTTCTTCTTTTTCCAGTTCAGACAATACAAACCTCAGAAACCATTGCAATCTACACTACAGAATGTTTCATTCATTCAGGCGAATCTTGAATTCATCTTGTTCTCCACTCCCAGCAGGTTTTCGTTTCACCACTGGTGAATGTCCAAGCAACCCAAGGCTGGTTTCAGCTGCGTGTTAACACTCGCAGCCGTGCTGTTCAATTGGCTATCCAGTGAACGCTGGTTAGCTCTTGATTTTCCTTCCACACACCGAGCCTTCAGAAATCATTCTTATCTCCACTTCAGAATGTTCCATTCGTTCCCTGCGAATCTGGAATTCCTCTGACTCTCCACACCAGGCAGATTTTCCTAACAACACTGGTGAATGACCAGGTAATCCAATGCTGGTTTTCAGCGGCTGTTCACACTCACAGCCTTGCTGTTCAATTGGCAATCCAGTCAAACCTAGTCAGCTCTTCATTTTCCTGTCCACACAACCCAGCGTTCAGAAATCATTGGAATCTCTACTACAGAAATTTCCATTCATTCACTGTGAATCTGGAAATACTCTGAATCTGCATTCCAGGAAGGCTTTCGTTACACCACTGATGAATGTCCAAGTAATGCAATGCTGCTTCTTAGTGGTCTGTTCACACTCGAAACCGTGCTGTTCATTGGCTATCCACTCAATATCGGTCAGCTCTTCAATATCCTGTCCAGACTATCCAGATTCCTAAATGTTGGCAATCACCACTACAGAATGTTCCATTCAATCACGCGAATCTGGAATTCATCAGAGTCTCCACTCCTGGAAGGTTTTCGTGACACCACTGGTAAATGTCCAAGGAAGACAATGCTGGTTTTAAGCCGCCTGCTAACACACTCAGCCGTGCTGTTCAATTTGCTATCCACCCAACCCTATTCAGCTCTACATTTTCCTGTCCTCATAACCCAACCTTCAGAAATAATTGGTATCTCCTCCACAGAATGTTCCGTTCATTCACTGCGAATCTTAAATTCATCTGACTCTCAACTCCCGGCGGGTTATCGTTACACCACTTGTGAATGTCCAAGTAAGCCAATGCTGGTTTTCAGTGGCCTGTTCATACTAAGAGACGTGCTGTTCATTTGGCTATCCACTCCACCCTGTTCAGCTCTACATTTTCGTGTCCACAAAACCCAGCCTTCAGAAATCATTGGAATCACCACTAGAGAATGTTCCATTCATTCACTGCGAATCTGGAATTCATCTGAACCTCCACTCCTGGCAGGTTTTCGTTACGCCACTGGTGAATGTCCAAGTAACTCAATACTGGTTTTCAGAGGCATGTTCAACTCGCAGAAGTGCTGTTCAATGGGCTATCCACTCAATATTGGTCAGCTCTTCATTTTCCTCTCCACACAAACCAGCCTTCAGAAATCATTGGGCTCTCCACTACAGACTGTTCCATTCATTCACTGCGATTCTGCAATTCATCTGACTCTCCGCTCCAGGCAGGTTTTCATTACAGCACTGGTGAATGACCAAGTAATCCAATGCTGGTTTTCAGCCGCCTTTTCACACTCGCAGTGTGCTGTTCAATTGTCTATCCACTCAAACCTGGTCAGCCTTTCATTTTCTTTTCCACAATATCAGACTTCAGAAATCATTGGAATCGCCAGTACAGAATGTTCCATTCATTCACTGCCAATCTGGAATTCATCTGAATCTGCACTCCAGGTAGGCTTTCATTACACCACTTATGAATGTCCAAGTAACACAATGCTGGTTTTCAGCGGTCTGTTCACACTCTAAGCCCTGCTTTTTACTGGGTATCCACACAACTGTGGTCAGCTCTTCATTTTCATGTCCAAACAATCCAGACTTGAGAAATCATTGCAATCTCCAGTACAGAATGTTCCATTCATTCACTGCGAATCTGGAATTCAACTGAATCTCCACTACCTGCAGATTTATCTTACACCACTTGTGAATGTCCAAGTAAAACAATGCTGGTTTTCAGAGGCCTGTTCATGTTCGCAGTCGTGCTGTTCAATTGGCTATCCACTCAACCTGTTTTGCTCCTCATTTTCCTGTGCACACAACCCAGCCTTCAGAAATCATTGTAATCTCCACTACAGGATGTTCCATTCATTCACTGGGAATCTGGAATTCATCTGAATCTGCACTCCACGCAGGCTTTCGTTACACCACTGCTGAAAGTCGAAGTAATGCAATACTGGTTTTCAGTGGTCTGTTCACATTCGAAGCCGAGGCTTTTTACAGGCTATCCACTCAACACTGGTCAGCTCTTCATTTTCGTGTCCCCACAATCCAGATTTCAGAAATCATTGCAATCTCCACTACAGAATGTTCCATTCATTCACTGCGAGTCTGGAGTTTATCTGATTCTCCACTCCCGCCTGGTTAACATTACACCACTTGTGAATGTCCAAGTAAGCCAATGCTGGTTTTCAGAGGCCTGTTCATACTCGCAGCCGTGCTGTTTAATTGACAATTCACTCCACCCTGTTCAGCTCTTCATTGTCCCACCACACTACCAGCCTTCAGAAATCTTTGTTATCTCCACTACAGAACGTTCCATTCATTCACTGCGAATCTGGAATTCATCTGACTCTCAACTCCACGCAGGTTTTCATTACACCACTGTTGAATGTCCAAGTAACCCAATGCTGGTTTTCAGCGGCCTGTTCATATTCGCAGCCCTGCTGTTTACTTGGCTATCGATTCAAGCCTGGTCAGCTCTTCATTTTCCTGTCCACACAACACAGGCTTCAGAAATCATTGGAATCTCCTCTACAGAATGTTCCATTCATTCACTGCGAATGTGGAATTCAACTGACTCTCCACTCCATGCAGGTTTTCCTTACACCACTGATGAATGTCCAAGTAACCCAATGCTGGTTTTCAGCTGCATGTTCACACTCGCAGCCATGCTATACAATTGGCTTTCCACTAAATCCTGATTAGTTCTTGATTTTCCTTCCACACGACCCAGCCTTCAGAAATCGTTGGAATCTCCACTAGAGAATGTTCCATTCATTCACTGCGAATCTGGAATTCCTCTGAACCTCCACTCCCGGCAGGTTTTCGTTACACCACTGTTGAATGTCCAAGTAACCCAATGTTTTAAGTGTTTTCTTCACAAGCGCAGTGGTGCTGTTCAATTGGCTATCCACTCAACCCTGGCCAGCTCTACATTTTCCTGTCCACACCACAGAGACTGGAGAAATCATTGTTATCTCCACTACAGAATGTTCCATTCATTCACAGCGAATCTGGAATTCATCTGAATCTCCACTCCCGGCAGGTTTTCGTGACACCACTGGTAAATATCCAAGTAAGCCAATGCTGGTTTTAAGTGGCCTGCTCATACTCTCAGCCGTGCTGTTCAATTTGCTATCCACTCAACCCTCTTCAGCTCCATTTTCCTGTCCACATAACCCAAACTTCAGAAACAATTGGTATCTCCTCCACAGAATGTTCCATTCATTGACGGCAAATCTGAAATTCATCTAATTCTCAACTCCCGTCAGGTTTTCGTTACACCACTTGTGAATGTCCAATTAAGCCAAAGCTGGTTTTCAGTGGCCTGTTCTTACTACGAGACGTGCTGTTCATTTGGCTATCCATTCCACCCTGTTCAGCTCTACATTTTCGGGTCCACAAAACCCAGCCTTCAGAAATCATTGGAATCACCACTAGAGAATGTTCCATTCATTCACTGCGAATCTGGAATTCATCTGAATCTCCACTCCCGGCAGGTTTTCATTGCACCACTGCTGAATGTTCAAGTAACGCAATGATGGTTTTCAGCGGTCTATTCACACTCGAACCCGTGCTGTTCACGGTCTAGCGACTCAACACTGGTGAGTTCTTCTTTTTCCAGTTCAGACAATACAAACCTCAGAAACCATTGCAATCTACACTACAGAATGTTTCATTCATTCAGGCGAATCTTGAATTCATCTTGTTCTCCACTCCCAGCAGGTTTTCGTTTCACCACTGGTGAATGTCCAAGCAACCCAAGGCTGGTTTCAGCTGCGTGTTAACACTCGCAGCCGTGCTGTTCAATTGGCTATCCAGTGAACGCTGGTTAGCTCTTGATTTTCCTTCCACACACCGAGCCTTCAGAAATCATTCTTATCTCCACTTCAGAATGTTCCATTCGTTCCCTGCGAATCTGGAATTCCTCTGACTCTCCACACCAGGCAGATTTTCCTAACAACACTGGTGAATGACCAGGTAATCCAATGCTGGTTTTCAGCGGCTGTTCACACTCACAGCCTTGCTGTTCAATTGGCAATCCAGTCAAACCTAGTCAGCTCTTCATTTTCCTGTCCACACAACCCAGCGTTCAGAAATCATTGGAATCTCTACTACAGAAATTTCCATTCATTCACTGTGAATCTGGAAATACTCTGAATCTGCATTCCAGGAAGGCTTTCGTTACACCACTGATGAATGTCCAAGTAATGCAATGCTGCTTCTTAGTGGTCTGTTCACACTCGAAACCGTGCTGTTCATTGGCTATCCACTCAATATCGGTCAGCTCTTCAATATCCTGTCCAGACTATCCAGATTCCTAAATGTTGGCAATCACCACTACAGAATGTTCCATTCAATCACGCGAATCTGGAATTCATCAGAGTCTCCACTCCTGGAAGGTTTTCGTGACACCACTGGTAAATGTCCAAGGAAGACAATGCTGGTTTTAAGCCGCCTGCTAACACACTCAGCCGTGCTGTTCAATTTGCTATCCACCCAACCCTATTCAGCTCTACATTTTCCTGTCCTCATAACCCAACCTTCAGAAATAATTGGTATCTCCTCCACAGAATGTTCCGTTCATTCACTGCGAATCTTAAATTCATCTGACTCTCAACTCCCGGCGGGTTATCGTTACACCACTTGTGAATGTCCAAGTAAGCCAATGCTGGTTTTCAGTGGCCTGTTCATACTAAGAGACGTGCTGTTCATTTGGCTATCCACTCCACCCTGTTCAGCTCTACATTTTCGTGTCCACAAAACCCAGCCTTCAGAAATCATTGGAATCACCACTAGAGAATGTTCCATTCATTCACTGCGAATCTGGAATTCCTCTGAACCTCCACTCCTGGCAGGTTTTCGTTACGCCACTGGTGAATGTCCAAGTAACTCAATACTGGTTTTCAGAGGCATGTTCAACTCGCAGAAGTGCTGTTCAATGGGCTATCCACTCAATATTGGTCAGCTCTTCATTTTCCTCTCCACACAAACCAGCCTTCAGAAATCATTGGGCTCTCCACTACAGACTGTTCCATTCATTCACTGCGATTCTGCAATTCATCTGACTCTCCGCTCCAGGCAGGTTTTCATTACAGCACTGGTGAATGACCAAGTAATCCAATGCTGGTTTTCAGCCGCCTTTTCACACTCGCAGTGTGCTGTTCAATTGTCTATCCACTCAAACCTGGTCAGCCTTTCATTTTCTTTTCCACAATATCAGACTTCAGAAATCATTGGAATCGCCAGTACAGAATGTTCCATTCATTCACTGCCAATCTGGAATTCATCTGAATCTGCACTCCAGGTAGGCTTTCATTACACCACTTATGAATGTCCAAGTAACACAATGCTGGTTTTCAGCGGTCTGTTCACACTCTAAGCCCTGCTTTTTACTGGGTATCCACACAACTGTGGTCAGCTCTTCATTTTCATGTCCAAACAATCCAGACTTGAGAAATCATTGCAATCTCCAGTACAGAATGTTCCATTCATTCACTGCGAATCTGGAATTCAACTGAATCTCCACTACCTGCAGATTTATCTTACACCACTTGTGAATGTCCAAGTAAAACAATGCTGGTTTTCAGAGGCCTGTTCATGTTCGCAGTCGTGCTGTTCAATTGGCTATCCACTCAACCTGTTTTGCTCCTCATTTTCCTGTGCACACAACCCAGCCTTCAGAAATCATTGTAATCTCCACTACAGGATGTTCCATTCATTCACTGGGAATCTGGAATTCATCTGAATCTGCACTCCACGCAGGCTTTCGTTACACCACTGCTGAAAGTCGAAGTAATGCAATACTGGTTTTCAGTGGTCTGTTCACATTCGAAGCCGAGGCTTTTTACAGGCTATCCACTCAACACTGGTCAGCTCTTCATTTTCGTGTCCCCACAATCCAGATTTCAGAAATCATTGCAATCTCCACTACAGAATGTTCCATTCATTCACTGCGAGTCTGGAGTTTATCTGATTCTCCACTCCCGCCTGGTTAACATTACACCACTTGTGAATGTCCAAGTAAGCCAATGCTGGTTTTCAGAGGCCTGTTCATACTCGCAGCCGTGCTGTTTAATTGACAATTCACTCCACCCTGTTCAGCTCTTCATTGTCCCACCACACTACCAGCCTTCAGAAATCTTTGTTATCTCCACTACAGAACGTTCCATTCATTCACTGCGAATCTGGAATTCATCTGACTCTCAACTCCACGCAGGTTTTCATTACACCACTGTTGAATGTCCAAGTAACCCAATGCTGGTTTTCAGCGGCCTGTTCATATTCGCAGCCCTGCTGTTTACTTGGCTATCGATTCAAGCCTGGTCAGCTCTTCATTTTCCTGTCCACACAACACAGGCTTCAGAAATCATTGGAATCTCCTCTACAGAATGTTCCATTCATTCACTGCGAATGTGGAATTCAACTGACTCTCCACTCCATGCAGGTTTTCCTTACACCACTGATGAATGTCCAAGTAACCCAATGCTGGTTTTCAGCTGCATGTTCACACTCGCAGCCATGCTATACAATTGGCTTTCCACTAAATCCTGATTAGTTCTTGATTTTCCTTCCACACGACCCAGCCTTCAGAAATCGTTGGAATCTCCACTAGAGAATGTTCCATTCATTCACTGCGAATCTGGAATTCCTCTGAACCTCCACTCCCGGCAGGTTTTCGTTACACCACTGTTGAATGTCCAAGTAACCCAATGTTTTAAGTGTTTTCTTCACAAGCGCAGTGGTGCTGTTCAATTGGCTATCCACTCAACCCTGGCCAGCTCTACATTTTCCTGTCCACACCACAGAGACTGGAGAAATCATTGTTATCTCCACTACAGAATGTTCCATTCATTCACAGCGAATCTGGAATTCATCTGAATCTCCACTCCCGGCAGGTTTTCGTGACACCACTGGTAAATATCCAAGTAAGCCAATGCTGGTTTTAAGTGGCCTGCTCATACTCTCAGCCGTGCTGTTCAATTTGCTATCCACTCAACCCTCTTCAGCTCCATTTTCCTGTCCACATAACCCAAACTTCAGAAACAATTGGTATCTCCTCCACAGAATGTTCCATTCATTGACGGCAAATCTGAAATTCATCTAATTCTCAACTCCCGTCAGGTTTTCGTTACACCACTTGTGAATGTCCAATTAAGCCAAAGCTGGTTTTCAGTGGCCTGTTCTTACTACGAGACGTGCTGTTCATTTGGCTATCCATTCCACCCTGTTCAGCTCTACATTTTCGTGTCCACAAAACCCAGCCTTCAGAAATCATTGGAATCACCACTAGAGAATGTTCCATTCATTCACTGCGAATCTGGAATTCATCTGAATCTCCACTCCCGGCAGGTTTTCATTGCACCACTGCTGAATGTTCAAGTAACGCAATGATGGTTTTCAGCGGTCTATTCACACTCGAACCCGTGCTGTTCACGGTCTAGCGACTCAACACTGGTGAGTTCTTCTTTTTCCAGTTCAGACAATACAAACCTCAGAAACCATTGCAATCTACACTACAGAATGTTTCATTCATTCAGGCGAATCTTGAATTCATCTTGTTCTCCACTCCCAGCAGGTTTTCGTTTCACCACTGGTGAATGTCCAAGCAACCCAAGGCTGGTTTCAGCTGCGTGTTAACACTCGCAGCCGTGCTGTTCAATTGGCTATCCAGTGAACGCTGGTTAGCTCTTGATTTTCCTTCCACACACCGAGCCTTCAGAAATCATTCTTATCTCCACTTCAGAATGTTCCATTCGTTCCCTGCGAATCTGGAATTCCTCTGACTCTCCACACCAGGCAGATTTTCCTAACAACACTGGTGAATGACCAGGTAATCCAATGCTGGTTTTCAGCGGCTGTTCACACTCACAGCCTTGCTGTTCAATTGGCAATCCAGTCAAACCTAGTCAGCTCTTCATTTTCCTGTCCACACAACCCAGCGTTCAGAAATCATTGGAATCTCTACTACAGAAATTTCCATTCATTCACTGTGAATCTGGAAATACTCTGAATCTGCATTCCAGGAAGGCTTTCGTTACACCACTGATGAATGTCCAAGTAATGCAATGCTGCTTCTTAGTGGTCTGTTCACACTCGAAACCGTGCTGTTCATTGGCTATCCACTCAATATCGGTCAGCTCTTCAATATCCTGTCCAGACTATCCAGATTCCTAAATGTTGGCAATCACCACTACAGAATGTTCCATTCAATCACGCGAATCTGGAATTCATCAGAGTCTCCACTCCTGGAAGGTTTTCGTGACACCACTGGTAAATGTCCAAGGAAGACAATGCTGGTTTTAAGCCGCCTGCTAACACACTCAGCCGTGCTGTTCAATTTGCTATCCACCCAACCCTATTCAGCTCTACATTTTCCTGTCCTCATAACCCAACCTTCAGAAATAATTGGTATCTCCTCCACAGAATGTTCCGTTCATTCACTGCGAATCTTAAATTCATCTGACTCTCAACTCCCGGCGGGTTATCGTTACACCACTTGTGAATGTCCAAGTAAGCCAATGCTGGTTTTCAGTGGCCTGTTCATACTAAGAGACGTGCTGTTCATTTGGCTATCCACTCCACCCTGTTCAGCTCTACATTTTCGTGTCCACAAAACCCAGCCTTCAGAAATCATTGGAATCACCACTAGAGAATGTTCCATTCATTCACTGCGAATCTGGAATTCCTCTGAACCTCCACTCCTGGCAGGTTTTCGTTACGCCACTGGTGAATGTCCAAGTAACTCAATACTGGTTTTCAGAGGCATGTTCAACTCGCAGAAGTGCTGTTCAATGGGCTATCCACTCAATATTGGTCAGCTCTTCATTTTCCTCTCCACACAAACCAGCCTTCAGAAATCATTGGGCTCTCCACTACAGACTGTTCCATTCATTCACTGCGATTCTGCAATTCATCTGACTCTCCGCTCCAGGCAGGTTTTCATTACAGCACTGGTGAATGACCAAGTAATCCAATGCTGGTTTTCAGCCGCCTTTTCACACTCGCAGTGTGCTGTTCAATTGTCTATCCACTCAAACCTGGTCAGCCTTTCATTTTCTTTTCCACAATATCAGACTTCAGAAATCATTGGAATCGCCAGTACAGAATGTTCCATTCATTCACTGCCAATCTGGAATTCATCTGAATCTGCACTCCAGGTAGGCTTTCATTACACCACTTATGAATGTCCAAGTAACACAATGCTGGTTTTCAGCGGTCTGTTCACACTCTAAGCCCTGCTTTTTACTGGGTATCCACACAACTGTGGTCAGCTCTTCATTTTCATGTCCAAACAATCCAGACTTGAGAAATCATTGCAATCTCCAGTACAGAATGTTCCATTCATTCACTGCGAATCTGGAATTCAACTGAATCTCCACTACCTGCAGATTTATCTTACACCACTTGTGAATGTCCAAGTAAAACAATGCTGGTTTTCAGAGGCCTGTTCATGTTCGCAGTCGTGCTGTTCAATTGGCTATCCACTCAACCTGTTTTGCTCCTCATTTTCCTGTGCACACAACCCAGCCTTCAGAAATCATTGTAATCTCCACTACAGGATGTTCCATTCATTCACTGGGAATCTGGAATTCATCTGAATCTGCACTCCACGCAGGCTTTCGTTACACCACTGCTGAAAGTCGAAGTAATGCAATACTGGTTTTCAGTGGTCTGTTCACATTCGAAGCCGAGGCTTTTTACAGGCTATCCACTCAACACTGGTCAGCTCTTCATTTTCGTGTCCCCACAATCCAGATTTCAGAAATCATTGCAATCTCCACTACAGAATGTTCCATTCATTCACTGCGAGTCTGGAGTTTATCTGATTCTCCACTCCCGCCTGGTTAACATTACACCACTTGTGAATGTCCAAGTAAGCCAATGCTGGTTTTCAGAGGCCTGTTCATACTCGCAGCCGTGCTGTTTAATTGACAATTCACTCCACCCTGTTCAGCTCTTCATTGTCCCACCACACTACCAGCCTTCAGAAATCTTTGTTATCTCCACTACAGAATGTTCCATTCATTCACTGCGAATCTGGAATTCATCTGACTCTCAACTCCACGCAGGTTTTCATTACACCACTGTTGAATGTCCAAGTAACCCAATGCTGGTTTTCAGCGGCCTGTTCATATTCGCAGCCCTGCTGTTTACTTGGCTATCGATTCAAGCCTGGTCAGCTCTTCATTTTCCTGTCCACACAACACAGGCTTCAGAAATCATTGGAATCTCCTCTACAGAATGTTCCATTCATTCACTGCGAATGTGGAATTCAACTGACTCTCCACTCCATGCAGGTTTTCCTTACACCACTGATGAATGTCCAAGTAACCCAATGCTGGTTTTCAGCTGCATGTTCACACTCGCAGCCATGCTATACAATTGGCTTTCCACTAAATCCTGATTAGTTCTTGATTTTCCTTCCACACGACCCAGCCTTCAGAAATCGTTGGAATCTCCACTAGAGAATGTTCCATTCATTCACTGCGAATCTGGAATTCCTCTGAACCTCCACTCCCGGCAGGTTTTCGTTACACCACTGTTGAATGTCCAAGTAACCCAATGTTTTAAGTGTTTTCTTCACAAGCGCAGTGGTGCTGTTCAATTGGCTATCCACTCAACCCTGGCCAGCTCTACATTTTCCTGTCCACACCACAGAGACTGGAGAAATCATTGTTATCTCCACTACAGAATGTTCCATTCATTCACAGCGAATCTGGAATTCATCTGAATCTCCACTCCCGGCAGGTTTTCGTGACACCACTGGTAAATATCCAAGTAAGCCAATGCTGGTTTTAAGTGGCCTGCTCATACTCTCAGCCGTGCTGTTCAATTTGCTATCCACTCAACCCTCTTCAGCTCCATTTTCCTGTCCACATAACCCAAACTTCAGAAACAATTGGTATCTCCTCCACAGAATGTTCCATTCATTGACGGCAAATCTGAAATTCATCTAATTCTCAACTCCCGTCAGGTTTTCGTTACACCACTTGTGAATGTCCAATTAAGCCAAAGCTGGTTTTCAGTGGCCTGTTCTTACTACGAGACGTGCTGTTCATTTGGCTATCCATTCCACCCTGTTCAGCTCTACATTTTCGTGTCCACAAAACCCAGCCTTCAGAAATCATTGGAATCACCACTAGAGAATGTTCCATTCATTCACTGCGAATCTGGAATTCATCTGAATCTCCACTCCCGGCAGGTTTTCATTGCACCACTGCTGAATGTTCAAGTAACGCAATGATGGTTTTCAGCGGTCTATTCACACTCGAACCCGTGCTGTTCACGGTCTAGCGACTCAACACTGGTGAGTTCTTCTTTTTCCAGTTCAGACAATACAAACCTCAGAAACCATTGCAATCTACACTACAGAATGTTTCATTCATTCAGGCGAATCTTGAATTCATCTTGTTCTCCACTCCCAGCAGGTTTTCGTTTCACCACTGGTGAATGTCCAAGCAACCCAAGGCTGGTTTCAGCTGCGTGTTAACACTCGCAGCCGTGCTGTTCAATTGGCTATCCAGTGAACGCTGGTTAGCTCTTGATTTTCCTTCCACACACCGAGCCTTCAGAAATCATTCTTATCTCCACTTCAGAATGTTCCATTCGTTCCCTGCGAATCTGGAATTCCTCTGACTCTCCACACCAGGCAGATTTTCCTAACAACACTGGTGAATGACCAGGTAATCCAATGCTGGTTTTCAGCGGCTGTTCACACTCACAGCCTTGCTGTTCAATTGGCAATCCAGTCAAACCTAGTCAGCTCTTCATTTTCCTGTCCACACAACCCAGCGTTCAGAAATCATTGGAATCTCTACTACAGAAATTTCCATTCATTCACTGTGAATCTGGAAATACTCTGAATCTGCATTCCAGGAAGGCTTTCGTTACACCACTGATGAATGTCCAAGTAATGCAATGCTGCTTCTTAGTGGTCTGTTCACACTCGAAACCGTGCTGTTCATTGGCTATCCACTCAATATCGGTCAGCTCTTCAATATCCTGTCCAGACTATCCAGATTCCTAAATGTTGGCAATCACCACTACAGAATGTTCCATTCAATCACGCGAATCTGGAATTCATCAGAGTCTCCACTCCTGGAAGGTTTTCGTGACACCACTGGTAAATGTCCAAGGAAGACAATGCTGGTTTTAAGCCGCCTGCTAACACACTCAGCCGTGCTGTTCAATTTGCTATCCACCCAACCCTATTCAGCTCTACATTTTCCTGTCCTCATAACCCAACCTTCAGAAATAATTGGTATCTCCTCCACAGAATGTTCCGTTCATTCACTGCGAATCTTAAATTCATCTGACTCTCAACTCCCGGCGGGTTATCGTTACACCACTTGTGAATGTCCAAGTAAGCCAATGCTGGTTTTCAGTGGCCTGTTCATACTAAGAGACGTGCTGTTCATTTGGCTATCCACTCCACCCTGTTCAGCTCTACATTTTCGTGTCCACAAAACCCAGCCTTCAGAAATCATTGGAATCACCACTAGAGAATGTTCCATTCATTCACTGCGAATCTGGAATTCCTCTGAACCTCCACTCCTGGCAGGTTTTCGTTACGCCACTGGTGAATGTCCAAGTAACTCAATACTGGTTTTCAGAGGCATGTTCAACTCGCAGAAGTGCTGTTCAATGGGCTATCCACTCAATATTGGTCAGCTCTTCATTTTCCTCTCCACACAAACCAGCCTTCAGAAATCATTGGGCTCTCCACTACAGACTGTTCCATTCATTCACTGCGATTCTGCAATTCATCTGACTCTCCGCTCCAGGCAGGTTTTCATTACAGCACTGGTGAATGACCAAGTAATCCAATGCTGGTTTTCAGCCGCCTTTTCACACTCGCAGTGTGCTGTTCAATTGTCTATCCACTCAAACCTGGTCAGCCTTTCATTTTCTTTTCCACAATATCAGACTTCAGAAATCATTGGAATCGCCAGTACAGAATGTTCCATTCATTCACTGCCAATCTGGAATTCATCTGAATCTGCACTCCAGGTAGGCTTTCATTACACCACTTATGAATGTCCAAGTAACACAATGCTGGTTTTCAGCGGTCTGTTCACACTCTAAGCCCTGCTTTTTACTGGGTATCCACACAACTGTGGTCAGCTCTTCATTTTCATGTCCAAACAATCCAGACTTGAGAAATCATTGCAATCTCCAGTACAGAATGTTCCATTCATTCACTGCGAATCTGGAATTCAACTGAATCTCCACTACCTGCAGATTTATCTTACACCACTTGTGAATGTCCAAGTAAAACAATGCTGGTTTTCAGAGGCCTGTTCATGTTCGCAGTCGTGCTGTTCAATTGGCTATCCACTCAACCTGTTTTGCTCCTCATTTTCCTGTGCACACAACCCAGCCTTCAGAAATCATTGTAATCTCCACTACAGGATGTTCCATTCATTCACTGGGAATCTGGAATTCATCTGAATCTGCACTCCACGCAGGCTTTCGTTACACCACTGCTGAAAGTCGAAGTAATGCAATACTGGTTTTCAGTGGTCTGTTCACATTCGAAGCCGAGGCTTTTTACAGGCTATCCACTCAACACTGGTCAGCTCTTCATTTTCGTGTCCCCACAATCCAGATTTCAGAAATCATTGCAATCTCCACTACAGAATGTTCCATTCATTCACTGCGAGTCTGGAGTTTATCTGATTCTCCACTCCCGCCTGGTTAACATTACACCACTTGTGAATGTCCAAGTAAGCCAATGCTGGTTTTCAGAGGCCTGTTCATACTCGCAGCCGTGCTGTTTAATTGACAATTCACTCCACCCTGTTCAGCTCTTCATTGTCCCACCACACTACCAGCCTTCAGAAATCTTTGTTATCTCCACTACAGAACGTTCCATTCATTCACTGCGAATCTGGAATTCATCTGACTCTCAACTCCACGCAGGTTTTCATTACACCACTGTTGAATGTCCAAGTAACCCAATGCTGGTTTTCAGCGGCCTGTTCATATTCGCAGCCCTGCTGTTTACTTGGCTATCGATTCAAGCCTGGTCAGCTCTTCATTTTCCTGTCCACACAACACAGGCTTCAGAAATCATTGGAATCTCCTCTACAGAATGTTCCATTCATTCACTGCGAATGTGGAATTCAACTGACTCTCCACTCCATGCAGGTTTTCCTTACACCACTGATGAATGTCCAAGTAACCCAATGCTGGTTTTCAGCTGCATGTTCACACTCGCAGCAATGCTATACAATTGGCTTTCCACTAAATCCTGATTAGTTCTTGATTTTCCTTCCACACGACCCAGCCTTCAGAAATCGTTGGAATCTCCACTAGAGAATGTTCCATTCATTCACTGCGAATCTGGAATTCCTCTGAACCTCCACTCCCGGCAGGTTTTCGTTACACCACTGTTGAATGTCCAAGTAACCCAATGTTTTAAGTGTTTTCTTCACAAGCGCAGTGGTGCTGTTCAATTGGCTATCCACTCAACCCTGGCCAGCTCTACATTTTCCTGTCCACACCACAGAGACTGGAGAAATCATTGTTATCTCCACTACAGAATGTTCCATTCATTCACAGCGAATCTGGAATTCATCTGAATCTCCACTCCCGGCAGGTTTTCGTGACACCACTGGTAAATATCCAAGTAAGCCAATGCTGGTTTTAAGTGGCCTGCTCATACTCTCAGCCGTGCTGTTCAATTTGCTATCCACTCAACCCTCTTCAGCTCCATTTTCCTGTCCACATAACCCAAACTTCAGAAACAATTGGTATCTCCTCCACAGAATGTTCCATTCATTGACGGCAAATCTGAAATTCATCTAATTCTCAACTCCCGTCAGGTTTTCGTTACACCACTTGTGAATGTCCAATTAAGCCAAAGCTGGTTTTCAGTGGCCTGTTCTTACTACGAGACGTGCTGTTCATTTGGCTATCCATTCCACCCTGTTCAGCTCTACATTTTCGTGTCCACAAAACCCAGCCTTCAGAAATCATTGGAATCACCACTAGAGAATGTTCCATTCATTCACTGCGAATCTGGAATTCATCTGAATCTCCACTCCCGGCAGGTTTTCATTGCACCACTGCTGAATGTTCAAGTAACGCAATGATGGTTTTCAGCGGTCTATTCACACTCGAACCCGTGCTGTTCACGGTCTAGCGACTCAACACTGGTGAGTTCTTCTTTTTCCAGTTCAGACAATACAAACCTCAGAAACCATTGCAATCTACACTACAGAATGTTTCATTCATTCACGCGAATCTTGAATTCATCTTGTTCTCCACTCCCAGCAGGTTTTCGTTTCACCACTGGTGAATGTCCAAGCAACCCAAGGCTGGTTTCAGCTGCGTGTTAACACTCGCAGCCGTGCTGTTCAATTGGCTATCCAGTGAACGCTGGTTAGCTCTTGATTTTCCTTCCACACACCGAGCCTTCAGAAATCATTCTTATCTCCACTTCAGAATGTTCCATTCGTTCCCTGCGAATCTGGAATTCCTCTGACTCTCCACACCAGGCAGATTTTCCTAACAACACTGGTGAATGACCAGGTAATCCAATGCTGGTTTTCAGCGGCTGTTCACACTCACAGCCTTGCTGTTCAATTGGCAATCCAGTCAAACCTAGTCAGCTCTTCATTTTCCTGTCCACACAACCCAGCGTTCAGAAATCATTGGAATCTCTACTACAGAAATTTCCATTCATTCACTGTGAATCTGGAAATACTCTGAATCTGCATTCCAGGAAGGCTTTCGTTACACCACTGATGAATGTCCAAGTAATGCAATGCTGCTTCTTAGTGGTCTGTTCACACTCGAAACCGTGCTGTTCATTGGCTATCCACTCAATATCGGTCAGCTCTTCAATATCCTGTCCAGACTATCCAGATTCCTAAATGTTGGCAATCACCACTACAGAATGTTCCATTCAATCACGCGAATCTGGAATTCATCAGAGTCTCCACTCCTGGAAGGTTTTCGTGACACCACTGGTAAATGTCCAAGGAAGACAATGCTGGTTTTAAGCCGCCTGCTAACACACTCAGCCGTGCTGTTCAATTTGCTATCCACCCAACCCTATTCAGCTCTACATTTTCCTGTCCTCATAACCCAACCTTCAGAAATAATTGGTATCTCCTCCACAGAATGTTCCGTTCATTCACTGCGAATCTTAAATTCATCTGACTCTCAACTCCCGGCGGGTTATCGTTACACCACTTGTGAATGTCCAAGTAAGCCAATGCTGGTTTTCAGTGGCCTGTTCATACTAAGAGACGTGCTGTTCATTTGGCTATCCACTCCACCCTGTTCAGCTCTACATTTTCGTGTCCACAAAACCCAGCCTTCAGAAATCATTGGAATCACCACTAGAGAATGTTCCATTCATTCACTGCGAATCTGGAATTCCTCTGAACCTCCACTCCTGGCAGGTTTTCGTTACGCCACTGGTGAATGTCCAAGTAACTCAATACTGGTTTTCAGAGGCATGTTCAACTCGCAGAAGTGCTGTTCAATGGGCTATCCACTCAATATTGGTCAGCTCTTCATTTTCCTCTCCACACAAACCAGCCTTCAGAAATCATTGGGCTCTCCACTACAGACTGTTCCATTCATTCACTGCGATTCTGCAATTCATCTGACTCTCCGCTCCAGGCAGGTTTTCATTACAGCACTGGTGAATGACCAAGTAATCCAATGCTGGTTTTCAGCCGCCTTTTCACACTCGCAGTGTGCTGTTCAATTGTCTATCCACTCAAACCTGGTCAGCCTTTCATTTTCTTTTCCACAATATCAGACTTCAGAAATCATTGGAATCGCCAGTACAGAATGTTCCATTCATTCACTGCCAATCTGGAATTCATCTGAATCTGCACTCCAGGTAGGCTTTCATTACACCACTTATGAATGTCCAAGTAACACAATGCTGGTTTTCAGCGGTCTGTTCACACTCTAAGCCCTGCTTTTTACTGGGTATCCACACAACTGTGGTCAGCTCTTCATTTTCATGTCCAAACAATCCAGACTTGAGAAATCATTGCAATCTCCAGTACAGAATGTTCCATTCATTCACTGCGAATCTGGAATTCAACTGAATCTCCACTACCTGCAGATTTATCTTACACCACTTGTGAATGTCCAAGTAAAACAATGCTGGTTTTCAGAGGCCTGTTCATGTTCGCAGTCGTGCTGTTCAATTGGCTATCCACTCAACCTGTTTTGCTCCTCATTTTCCTGTGCACACAACCCAGCCTTCAGAAATCATTGTAATCTCCACTACAGGATGTTCCATTCATTCACTGGGAATCTGGAATTCATCTGAATCTGCACTCCACGCAGGCTTTCGTTACACCACTGCTGAAAGTCGAAGTAATGCAATACTGGTTTTCAGTGGTCTGTTCACATTCGAAGCCGAGGCTTTTTACAGGCTATCCACTCAACACTGGTCAGCTCTTCATTTTCGTGTCCCCACAATCCAGATTTCAGAAATCATTGCAATCTCCACTACAGAATGTTCCATTCATTCACTGCGAGTCTGGAGTTTATCTGATTCTCCACTCCCGCCTGGTTAACATTACACCACTTGTGAATGTCCAAGTAAGCCAATGCTGGTTTTCAGAGGCCTGTTCATACTCGCAGCCGTGCTGTTTAATTGACAATTCACTCCACCCTGTTCAGCTCTTCATTGTCCCACCACACTACCAGCCTTCAGAAATCTTTGTTATCTCCACTACAGAACGTTCCATTCATTCACTGCGAATCTGGAATTCATCTGACTCTCAACTCCACGCAGGTTTTCATTACACCACTGTTGAATGTCCAAGTAACCCAATGCTGGTTTTCAGCGGCCTGTTCATATTCGCAGCCCTGCTGTTTACTTGGCTATCGATTCAAGCCTGGTCAGCTCTTCATTTTCCTGTCCACACAACACAGGCTTCAGAAATCATTGGAATCTCCTCTACAGAATGTTCCATTCATTCACTGCGAATGTGGAATTCAACTGACTCTCCACTCCATGCAGGTTTTCCTTACACCACTGATGAATGTCCAAGTAACCCAATGTTGGTTTTCAGCTGCATGTTCACACTCGCAGCCATGCTATACAATTGGCTTTCCACTAAATCCTGATTAGTTCTTGATTTTCCTTCCACACGACCCAGCCTTCAGAAATCGTTGGAATCTCCACTAGAGAATGTTCCATTCATTCACTGCGAATCTGGAATTCCTCTGAACCTCCACTCCCGGCAGGTTTTCGTTACACCACTGTTGAATGTCCAAGTAACCCAATGTTTTAAGTGTTTTCTTCACAAGCGCAGTGGTGCTGTTCAATTGGCTATCCACTCAACCCTGGCCAGCTCTACATTTTCCTGTCCACACCACAGAGACTGGAGAAATCATTGTTATCTCCACTACAGAATGTTCCATTCATTCACAGCGAATCTGGAATTCATCTGAATCTCCACTCCCGGCAGGTTTTCGTGACACCACTGGTAAATATCCAAGTAAGCCAATGCTGGTTTTAAGTGGCCTGCTCATACTCTCAGCCGTGCTGTTCAATTTGCTATCCACTCAACCCTCTTCAGCTCCATTTTCCTGTCCACATAACCCAAACTTCAGAAACAATTGGTATCTCCTCCACAGAATGTTCCATTCATTGACGGCAAATCTGAAATTCATCTAATTCTCAACTCCCGTCAGGTTTTCGTTACACCACTTGTGAATGTCCAATTAAGCCAAAGCTGGTTTTCAGTGGCCTGTTCTTACTACGAGACGTGCTGTTCATTTGGCTATCCATTCCACCCTGTTCAGCTCTACATTTTCGTGTCCACAAGACCCAGCCTTCAGAAATCATTGGAATCACCACTAGAGAATGTTCCATTCATTCACTGCGAATCTGGAATTCATCTGAATCTCCACTCCCGGCAGGTTTTCATTGCACCACTGCTGAATGTTCAAGTAACGCAATGATGGTTTTCAGCGGTCTATTCACACTCGAACCCGTGCTGTTCACGGTCTAGCGACTCAACACTGGTGAGTTCTTCTTTTTCCAGTTCAGACAATACAAACCTCAGAAACCATTGCAATCTACACTACAGAATGTTTCATTCATTCAGGCGAATCTTGAATTCATCTTGTTCTCCACTCCCAGCAGGTTTTCGTTTCACCACTGGTGAATGTCCAAGCAACCCAAGGCTGGTTTCAGCTGCGTGTTAACACTCGCAGCCGTGCTGTTCAATTGGCTATCCAGTGAACGCTGGTTAGCTCTTGATTTTCCTTCCACACACCGAGCCTTCAGAAATCATTCTTATCTCCACTTCAGAGTGTTCCATTCGTTCCCTGCGAATCTGGAATTCCTCTGACTCTCCACACCAGGCAGATTTTCCTAACAACACTGGTGAATGACCAGGTAATCCAATGCTGGTTTTCAGCGGCTGTTCACACTCACAGCCTTGCTGTTCAATTGGCAATCCAGTCAAACCTAATCAGCTCTTCATTTTCCTGTCCACACAACCCAGCGTTCAGAAATCATTGGAATCTCTACTACAGAAATTTCCATTCATTCACTGTGAATCTGGAAATACTCTGAATCTGCATTCCAGGAAGGCTTTCGTTACACCACTGATGAATGTCCAAGTAATGCAATGCTGCTTCTTAGTGGTCTGTTCACACTCGAAACCGTGCTGTTCATTGGCTATCCACTCAATATCGGTCAGCTCTTCAATATCCTGTCCAGACTATCCAGATTCCTAAATGTTGGCAATCACCACTACAGAATGTTCCATTCAATCACGCGAATCTGGAATTCATCAGAGTCTCCACTCCTGGAAGGTTTTCGTGACACCACTGGTAAATGTCCAAGGAAGACAATGCTGGTTTTAAGCCGCCTGCTAACACACTCAGCCGTGCTGTTCAATTTGCTATCCACCCAACCCTATTCAGCTCTACATTTTCCTGTCCTCATAACCCAACCTTCAGAAATAATTGGTATCTCCTCCACAGAATGTTCCGTTCATTCACTGCGAATCTTAAATTCATCTGACTCTCAACTCCCGGCGGGTTATCGTTACACCACTTGTGAATGTCCAAGTAAGCCAATGCTGGTTTTCAGTGGCCTGTTCATACTAAGAGACGTGCTGTTCATTTGGCTATCCACTCCACCCTGTTCAGCTCTACATTTTCGTGTCCACAAAACCCAGCCTTCAGAAATCATTGGAATCACCACTAGAGAATGTTCCATTCATTCACTGCGAATCTGGAATTCCTCTGAACCTCCACTCCTGGCAGGTTTTCGTTACGCCACTGGTGAATGTCCAAGTAACTCAATACTGGTTTTCAGAGGCATGTTCAACTCGCAGAAGTGCTGTTCAATGGGCTATCCACTCAATATTGGTCAGCTCTTCATTTTCCTCTCCACACAAACCAGCCTTCAGAAATCATTGGGCTCTCCACTACAGACTGTTCCATTCATTCACTGCGATTCTGCAATTCATCTGACTCTCCGCTCCAGGCAGGTTTTCATTACAGCACTGGTGAATGACCAAGTAATCCAATGCTGGTTTTCAGCCGCCTTTTCACACTCGCAGTGTGCTGTTCAATTGTCTATCCACTCAAACCTGGTCAGCCTTTCATTTTCTTTTCCACAATATCAGACTTCAGAAATCATTGGAATCGCCAGTACAGAATGTTCCATTCATTCACTGCCAATCTGGAATTCATCTGAATCTGCACTCCAGGTAGGCTTTCATTACACCACTTATGAATGTCCAAGTAACACAATGCTGGTTTTCAGCGGTCTGTTCACACTCTAAGCCCTGCTTTTTACTGGGTATCCACACAACTGTGGTCAGCTCTTCATTTTCATGTCCAAACAATCCAGACTTGAGAAATCATTGCAATCTCCAGTACAGAATGTTCCATTCATTCACTGCAAATCTGGAATTCAACTGAATCTCCACTACCTGCAGATTTATCTTACACCACTTGTGAATGTCCAAGTAAAACAATGCTGGTTTTCAGAGGCCTGTTCATGTTCGCAGTCGTGCTGTTCAATTGGCTATCCACTCAACCTGTTTTGCTCCTCATTTTCCTGTGCACACAACCCAGCCTTCAGAAATCATTGTAATCTCCACTACAGGATGTTCCATTCATTCACTGGGAATCTGGAATTCATCTGAATCTGCACTCCACGCAGGCTTTCGTTACACCACTGCTGAAAGTCGAAGTAATGCAATACTGGTTTTCAGTGGTCTGTTCACATTCGAAGCCGAGGCTTTTTACAGGCTATCCACTCAACACTGGTCAGCTCTTCATTTTCGTGTCCCCACAATCCAGATTTCAGAAATCATTGCAATCTCCACTACAGAATGTTCCATTCATTCACTGCGAGTCTGGAGTTTATCTGATTCTCCACTCCCGCCTGGTTAACATTACACCACTTGTGAATGTCCAAGTAAGCCAATGCTGGTTTTCAGAGGCCTGTTCATACTCGCAGCCGTGCTGTTTAATTGACAATTCACTCCACCCTGTTCAGCTCTTCATTGTCCCACCACACTACCAGCCTTCAGAAATCTTTGTTATCTCCACTACAGAACGTTCCATTCATTCACTGCGAATCTGGAATTCATCTGACTCTCAACTCCACGCAGGTTTTCATTACACCACTGTTGAATGTCCAAGTAACCCAATGCTGGTTTTCAGCGGCCTGTTCATATTCGCAGCCCTGCTGTTTACTTGGCTATCGATTCAAGCCTGGTCAGCTCTTCATTTTCCTGTCCACACAACACAGGCTTCAGAAATCATTGGAATCTCCTCTACAGAATGTTCCATTCATTCACTGCGAATGTGGAATTCAACTGACTCTCCACTCCATGCAGGTTTTCCTTACACCACTGATGAATGTCCAAGTAACCCAATGCTGGTTTTCAGCTGCATGTTCACACTCGCAGCCATGCTATACAATTGGCTTTCCACTAAATCCTGATTAGTTCTTGATTTTCCTTCCACACGACCCAGCCTTCAGAAATCGTTGGAATCTCCACTAGAGAATGTTCCATTCATTCACTGCGAATCTGGAATTCCTCTGAACCTCCACTCCCGGCAGGTTTTCGTTACACCACTGTTGAATGTCCAAGTAACCCAATGTTTTAAGTGTTTTCTTCACAAGCGCAGTGGTGCTGTTCAATTGGCTATCCACTCAACCCTGGCCAGCTCTACATTTTCCTGTCCACACCACAGAGACTGGAGAAATCATTGTTATCTCCACTACAGAATGTTCCATTCATTCACAGCGAATCTGGAATTCATCTGAATCTCCACTCCCGGCAGGTTTTCGTGACACCACTGGTAAATATCCAAGTAAGCCAATGCTGGTTTTAAGTGGCCTGCTCATACTCTCAGCCGTGCTGTTCAATTTGCTATCCACTCAACCCTCTTCAGCTCCATTTTCCTGTCCACATAACCCAAACTTCAGAAACAATTGGTATCTCCTCCACAGAATGTTCCATTCATTGACGGCAAATCTGAAATTCATCTAATTCTAACTCCCGTCAGGTTTTCGTTACACCACTTGTGAATGTCCAATTAAGCCAAAGCTGGTTTTCAGTGGCCTGTTCTTACTACGAGACGTGCTGTTCATTTGGCTATCCATTCCACCCTGTTCAGCTCTACATTTTCGTGTCCACAAGACCCAGCCTTCAGAAATCATTGGAATCACCACTAGAGAATGTTCCATTCATTCACTGCGAATCTGGAATTCATCTGAATCTCCACTCCCGGCAGGTTTTCATTGCACCACTGCTGAATGTTCAAGTAACGCAATGATGGTTTTCAGCGGTCTATTCACACTCGAACCCGTGCTGTTCACGGTCTAGCGACTCAACACTGGTGAGTTCTTCTTTTTCCAGTTCAGACAATACAAACCTCAGAAACCATTGCAATCTACACTACAGAATGTTTCATTCATTCAGGCGAATCTTGAATTCATCTTGTTCTCCACTCCCAGCAGGTTTTCGTTTCACCACTGGTGAATGTCCAAGCAACCCAAGGCTGGTTTCAGCTGCGTGTTAACACTCGCAGCCGTGCTGTTCAATTGGCTATCCAGTGAACGCTGGTTAGCTCTTGATTTTCCTTCCACACACCGAGCCTTCAGAAATCATTCTTATCTCCACTTCAGAATGTTCCATTCGTTCCCTGCGAATCTGGAATTCCTCTGACTCTCCACACCAGGCAGATTTTCCTAACAACACTGGTGAATGACCAGGTAATCCAATGCTGGTTTTCAGCGGCTGTTCACACTCACAGCCTTGCTGTTCAATTGGCAATCCAGTCAAACCTAGTCAGCTCTTCATTTTCCTGTCCACACAACCCAGCGTTCAGAAATCATTGGAATCTCTACTACAGAAATTTCCATTCATTCACTGTGAATCTGGAAATACTCTGAATCTGCATTCCAGGAAGGCTTTCGTTACACCACTGATGAATGTCCAAGTAATGCAATGCTGCTTCTTAGTGGTCTGTTCACACTCGAAACCGTGCTGTTCATTGGCTATCCACTCAATATCGGTCAGCTCTTCAATATCCTGTCCAGACTATCCAGATTCCTAAATGTTGGCAATCACCACTACAGAATGTTCCATTCAATCACGCGAATCTGGAATTCATCAGAGTCTCCACTCCTGGAAGGTTTTCGTGACACCACTGGTAAATGTCCAAGGAAGACAATGCTGGTTTTAAGCCGCCTGCTAACACACTCAGCCGTGCTGTTCAATTTGCTATCCACCCAACCCTATTCAGCTCTACATTTTCCTGTCCTCATAACCCAACCTTCAGAAATAATTGGTATCTCCTCCACAGAATGTTCCGTTCATTCACTGCGAATCTTAAATTCATCTGACTCTCAACTCCCGGCGGGTTATCGTTACACCACTTGTGAATGTCCAAGTAAGCCAATGCTGGTTTTCAGTGGCCTGTTCATACTAAGAGACGTGCTGTTCATTTGGCTATCCACTCCACCCTGTTCAGCTCTACATTTTCGTGTCCACAAAACCCAGCCTTCAGAAATCATTGGAATCACCACTAGAGAATGTTCCATTCATTCACTGCGAATCTGGAATTCCTCTGAACCTCCACTCCTGGCAGGTTTTCGTTACGCCACTGGTGAATGTCCAAGTAACTCAATACTGGTTTTCAGAGGCATGTTCAACTCGCAGAAGTGCTGTTCAATGGGCTATCCACTCAATATTGGTCAGCTCTTCATTTTCCTCTCCACACAAACCAGCCTTCAGAAATCATTGGGCTCTCCACTACAGACTGTTCCATTCATTCACTGCGATTCTGCAATTCATCTGACTCTCCGCTCCAGGCAGGTTTTCATTACAGCACTGGTGAATGACCAAGTAATCCAATGCTGGTTTTCAGCCGCCTTTTCACACTCGCAGTGTGCTGTTCAATTGTCTATCCACTCAAACCTGGTCAGCCTTTCATTTTCTTTTCCACAATATCAGACTTCAGAAATCATTGGAATCGCCAGTACAGAATGTTCCATTCATTCACTGCCAATCTGGAATTCATCTGAATCTGCACTCCAGGTAGGCTTTCATTACACCACTTATGAATGTCCAAGTAACACAATGCTGGTTTTCAGCGGTCTGTTCACACTCTAAGCCCTGCTTTTTACTGGGTATCCACACAACTGTGGTCAGCTCTTCATTTTCATGTCCAAACAATCCAGACTTGAGAAATCATTGCAATCTCCAGTACAGAATGTTCCATTCATTCACTGCGAATCTGGAATTCAACTGAATCTCCACTACCTGCAGATTTATCTTACACCACTTGTGAATGTCCAAGTAAAACAATGCTGGTTTTCAGAGGCCTGTTCATGTTCGCAGTCGTGCTGTTCAATTGGCTATCCACTCAACCTGTTTTGCTCCTCATTTTCCTGTGCACACAACCCAGCCTTCAGAAATCATTGTAATCTCCACTACAGGATGTTCCATTCATTCACTGGGAATCTGGAATTCATCTGAATCTGCACTCCACGCAGGCTTTCGTTACACCACTGCTGAAAGTCGAAGTAATGCAATACTGGTTTTCAGTGGTCTGTTCACATTCGAAGCCGAGGCTTTTTACAGGCTATCCACTCAACACTGGTCAGCTCTTCATTTTCGTGTCCCCACAATCCAGATTTCAGAAATCATTGCAATCTCCACTACAGAATGTTCCATTCATTCACTGCGAGTCTGGAGTTTATCTGATTCTCCACTCCCGCCTGGTTAACATTACACCACTTGTGAATGTCCAAGTAAGCCAATGCTGGTTTTCAGCGGCCTGTTCATATTCGCAGCCCTGCTGTTTACTTGGCTATCGATTCAAGCCTGGTCAGCTCTTCATTTTCCTGTCCACACAACACAGGCTTCAGAAATCATTGGAATCTCCTCTACAGAATCTTCCATTCATTCACTGCGAATGTGGAATTCAACTGACTCTCCACTCCATGCAGGTTTTCCTTACACCACTGATGAATGTCCAAGTAACCCAATGCTGGTTTTCAGCTGCATGTTCACACTCGCAGCCATGCTATACAATTGGCTTTCCACTAAATCCTGATTAGTTCTTGATTTTCCTTCCACACGACCCAGCCTTCAGAAATCATTGGAATCTCCACTAGAGAATGTTCCATTCATTCACTGCGAATCTGGAATTCCTCTGAACCTCCACTCCCGGCAGGTTTTCGTTACACCACTGTTGAATGTCCAAGTAACCCAATGTTTTAAGTGTTTTCTTCACAAGCGCAGTGGTGCTGTTCAATTGGCTATCCACTCAACCCTGGCCAGCTCTACATTTTCCTGTCCACCCCACAGAGACTGGAGAAATCATTGTTATCTCCACTACAGAATGTTCCATTCATTCACAGCGAATCTGGAATTCATCTGAATCTCCACTCCCGGCAGGTTTTCGTGACACCACTGGTAAATATCCAAGTAAGCCAATGCTGGTTTTAAGTGGCCTGCTCATACTCTCAGCCGTGCTGTTCAATTTGCTATCCACTCAACCCTCTTCAGCTCCATTTTCCTGTCCACATAACCCAAACTTCAGAAACAATTGGTATCTCCTCCACAGAATGTTCCATTCATTGACGGCAAATCTGAAATTCATCTAATTCTCAACTCCCGTCAGGTTTTCGTTACACCACTTGTGAATGTCCAATTAAGCCAAAGCTGGTTTTCAGTGGCCTGTTCTTACTACGAGACGTGCTGTTCATTTGGCTATCCATTCCACCCTGTTCAGCTCTACATTTTCGTGTCCACAAAACCCAGCCTTCAGAAATCATTGGAATCACCACTAGAGAATGTTCCATTCATTCACTGCGAATCTGGAATTCATCTGAATCTCCACTCCCGGCAGGTTTTCATTGCACCACTGCTGAATGTTCAAGTAACGCAATGATGGTTTTCAGCGGTCTATTCACACTCGAACCCGTGCTGTTCACGGTCTAGCGACTCAACACTGGTGAGTTCTTCTTTTTCCAGTTCAGACAATACAAACCTCAGAAACCATTGCAATCTACACTACAGAATGTTTCATTCATTCAGGCGAATCTTGAATTCATCTTGTTCTCCACTCCCAGCAGGTTTTCGTTTCACCACTGGTGAATGTCCAAGCAACCCAAGGCTGGTTTCAGCTGCGTGTTAACACTCGCAGCCGTGCTGTTCAACTGGCTATCCAGTGAACGCTGGTTAGCTCTTGATTTTCCTTCCACACACCGAGCCTTCAGAAATCATTCTTATCTCCACTTCAGAGTGTTCCATTCGTTCCCTGCGAATGTGGAATTCCTCTGACTCTCCACACCAGGCAGATTTTCCTAACAACACTGGTGAATGACCAGGTAATCCAATGCTGGTTTTCAGCGGCTGTTCACACTCACAGCCTTGCTGTTCAATTGGCAATCCAGTCAAACCTAGTCAGCTCTTCATTTTCCTGTCCACACAACCCAGCGTTCAGAAATCATTGGAATCTCTACTACAGAAATTTCCATTCATTCACTGTGAATCTGGAAATACTCTGAATCTGCATTCCAGGAAGGCTTTCGTTACACCACTGATGAATGTCCAAGTAATGCAATGCTGCTTCTTAGTGGTCTGTTCACACTCGAAACCGTGCTGTTCATTGGCTATCCACTCAATATCGGTCAGCTCTTCAATATCCTGTCCAGACTATCCAGATTCCTAAATGTTGGCAATCACCACTACAGAATGTTCCATTCAATCACGCGAATCTGGAATTCATCAGAGTCTCCACTCCTGGAAGGTTTTCGTGACACCACTGGTAAATGTCCAAGGAAGACAATGCTGGTTTTAAGCCGCCTGCTAACACACTCAGCCGTGCTGTTCAATTTGCTATCCACCCAACCCTATTCAGCTCTACATTTTCCTGTCCTCATAACCCAACCTTCAGAAATAATTGGTATCTCCTCCACAGAATGTTCCGTTCATTCACTGCGAATCTTAAATTCATCTGACTCTCAACTCCCGGCGGGTTATCGTTACACCACTTGTGAATGTCCAAGTAAGCCAATGCTGGTTTTCAGTGGCCTGTTCATACTAAGAGACGTGCTGTTCATTTGGCTATCCACTCCACCCTGTTCAGCTCTACATTTTCGTGTCCACAAAACCCAGCCTTCAGAAATCATTGGAATCACCACTAGAGAATGTTCCATTCATTCACTGCGAATCTGGAATTCCTCTGAACCTCCACTCCTGGCAGGTTTTCGTTACGCCACTGGTGAATGTCCAAGTAACTCAATACTGGTTTTCAGAGGCATGTTCAACTCGCAGAAGTGCTGTTCAATGGGCTATCCACTCAATATTGGTCAGCTCTTCATTTTCCTCTCCACACAAACCAGCCTTCAGAAATCATTGGGCTCTCCACTACAGACTGTTCCATTCATTCACTGCGATTCTGCAATTCATCTGACTCTCCGCTCCAGGCAGGTTTTCATTACAGCACTGGTGAATGACCAAGTAATCCAATGCTGGTTTTCAGCCGCCTTTTCACACTCGCAGTGTGCTGTTCAATTGTCTATCCACTCAAACCTGGTCAGCCTTTCATTTTCTTTTCCACAATATCAGACTTCAGAAATCATTGGAATCGCCAGTACAGAATGTTCCATTCATTCACTGCCAATCTGGAATTCATCTGAATCTGCACTCCAGGTAGGCTTTCATTACACCACTTATGAATGTCCAAGTAACACAATGCTGGTTTTCAGCGGTCTGTTCACACTCTAAGCCCTGCTTTTTACTGGGTATCCACACAACTGTGGTCAGCTCTTCATTTTCATGTCCAAACAATCCAGACTTGAGAAATCATTGCAATCTCCAGTACAGAATGTTCCATTCATTCACTGCGAATCTGGAATTCAACTGAATCTCCACTACCTGCAGATTTATCTTACACCACTTGTGAATGTCCAAGTAAAACAATGCTGGT
This sequence comes from Sorex fumeus, assembly GCF_029834395.1. NCBI lineage: Eukaryota > Metazoa > Chordata > Mammalia > Eulipotyphla > Soricidae > Sorex > Sorex fumeus. The sequence goes on along the minus strand of NW_026606257.1, from coordinate 920,507 downwards.
TTTCAGAGGCCTGTTCATGTTCGCAGTCGTGCTGTTCAATTGGCTATCCACTCAACCTGTTTTGCTCCTCATTTTCCTGTGCACACAACCCAGCCTTCAGAAATCATTGTAATCTCCACTACAGGATGTTCCATTCATTCACTGGGAATCTGGAATTCATCTGAATCTGCACTCCACGCAGGCTTTCGTTACACCACTGCTGAAAGTCGAAGTAATGCAATACTGGTTTTCAGTGGTCTGTTCACATTCGAAGCCGAGGCTTTTTACAGGCTATCCACTCAACACTGGTCAGCTCTTCATTTTCGTGTCCCCACAATCCAGATTTCAGAAATCATTGCAATCTCCACTACAGAATGTTCCATTCATTCACTGCGAGTCTGGAGTTTATCTGATTCTCCACTCCCGCCTGGTTAACATTACACCACTTGTGAATGTCCAAGTAAGCCAATGCTGGTTTTCAGAGGCCTGTTCATACTCGCAGCCGTGCTGTTTAATTGACAATTCACTCCACCCTGTTCAGCTCTTCATTGTCCCACCACACTACCAGCCTTCAGAAATCTTTGTTATCTCCACTACAGAACGTTCCATTCATTCACTGCGAATCTGGAATTCATCTGACTCTCAACTCCACGCAGGTTTTCATTACACCACTGTTGAATGTCCAAGTAACCCAATGCTGGTTTTCAGCGGCCTGTTCATATTCGCAGCCCTGCTGTTTACTTGGCTATCGATTCAAGCCTGGTCAGCTCTTCATTTTCCTGTCCACACAACACAGGCTTCAGAAATCATTGGAATCTCCTCTACAGAATGTTCCATTCATTCACTGCGAATGTGGAATTCAACTGACTCTCCACTCCATGCAGGTTTTCCTTACACCACTGATGAATGTCCAAGTAACCCAATGCTGGTTTTCAGCTGCATGTTCACACTCGCAGCCATGCTATACAATTGGCTTTCCACTAAATCCTGATTAGTTCTTGATTTTCCTTCCACACGACCCAGCCTTCAGAAATCGTTGGAATCTCCACTAGAGAATGTTCCATTCATTCACTGCGAATCTGGAATTCCTCTGAACCTCCACTCCCGGCAGGTTTTCGTTACACCACTGTTGAATGTCCAAGTAACCCAATGTTTTAAGTGTTTTCTTCACAAGCGCAGTGGTGCTATTCAATTGGCTATCCACTCAACCCTGGCCAGCTCTACATTTTCCTGTCCACACCACAGAGACTGGAGAAATCATTGTTATCTCCACTACAGAATGTTCCATTCATTCACAGCGAATCTGGAATTCATCTGAATCTCCACTCCCGGCAGGTTTTCGTGACACCACTGGTAAATATCCAAGTAAGCCAATGCTGGTTTTAAGTGGCCTGCTCATACTCTCAGCCGTGCTGTTCAATTTGCTATCCACTCAACCCTCTTCAGCTCCATTTTCCTGTCCACATAACCCAAACTTCAGAAACAATTGGTATCTCCTCCACAGAATGTTCCATTCATTGACGGCAAATCTGAAATTCATCTAATTCTCAACTCCCGTCAGGTTTTCGTTACACCACTTGTGAATGTCCAATTAAGCCAAAGCTGGTTTTCAGTGGCCTGTTCTTACTACGAGACGTGCTGTTCATTTGGCTATCCATTCCACCCTGTTCAGCTCTACATTTTCGTGTCCACAAGACCCAGCCTTCAGAAATCATTGGAATCACCACTAGAGAATGTTCCATTCATTCACTGCGAATCTGGAATTCATCTGAATCTCCACTCCCGGCAGGTTTTCATTGCACCACTGCTGAATGTTCAAGTAACGCAATGATGGTTTTCAGCGGTCTATTCACACTCGAACCCGTGCTGTTCACGGTCTAGCGACTCAACACTGGTGAGTTCTTCTTTTTCCAGTTCAGACAATACAAACCTCAGAAACCATTGCAATCTACACTACAGAATGTTTCATTCATTCAGGCGAATCTTGAATTCATCTTGTTCTCCACTCCCAGCAGGTTTTCGTTTCACCACTGGTGAATGTCCAAGCAACCCAAGGCTGGTTTCAGCTGCGTGTTAACACTCGCAGCCGTGCTGTTCAATTGGCTATCCAGTGAACGCTGGTTAGCTCTTGATTTTCCTTCCACACACCGAGCCTTCAGAAATCATTCTTATCTCCACTTCAGAGTGTTCCATTCGTTCCCTGCGAATCTGGAATTCCTCTGACTCTCCACACCAGGCAGATTTTCCTAACAACACTGGTGAATGACCAGGTAATCCAATGCTGGTTTTCAGCGGCTGTTCACACTCACAGCCTTGCTGTTCAATTGGCAATCCAGTCAAACCTAGTCAGCTCTTCATTTTCCTGTCCACACAACCCAGCGTTCAGAAATCATTGGAATCTCTACTACAGAAATTTCCATTCATTCACTGTGAATCTGGAAATACTCTGAATCTGCATTCCAGGAAGGCTTTCGTTACACCACTGATGAATGTCCAAGTAATGCAATGCTGCTTCTTAGTGGTCTGTTCACACTCGAAACCGTGCTGTTCATTGGCTATCCACTCAATATCGGTCAGCTCTTCAATATCCTGTCCAGACTATCCAGATTCCTAAATGTTGGCAATCACCACTACAGAATGTTCCATTCAATCACGCGAATCTGGAATTCATCAGAGTCTCCACTCCTGGAAGGTTTTCGTGACACCACTGGTAAATGTCCAAGGAAGACAATGCTGGTTTTAAGCCGCCTGCTAACACACTCAGCCGTGCTGTTCAATTTGCTATCCACCCAACCCTATTCAGCTCTACATTTTCCTGTCCTCATAACCCAACCTTCAGAAATAATTGGTATCTCCTCCACAGAATGTTCCGTTCATTCACTGCGAATCTTAAATTCATCTGACTCTCAACTCCCGGCGGGTTATCGTTACACCACTTGTGAATGTCCAAGTAAGCCAATGCTGGTTTTCAGTGGCCTGTTCATACTAAGAGACGTGCTGTTCATTTGGCTATCCACTCCACCCTGTTCAGCTCTACATTTTCGTGTCCACAAAACCCAGCCTTCAGAAATCATTGGAATCACCACTAGAGAATGTTCCATTCATTCACTGCGAATCTGGAATTCCTCTGAACCTCCACTCCTGGCAGGTTTTCGTTACGCCACTGGTGAATGTCCAAGTAACTCAATACTGGTTTTCAGAGGCATGTTCAACTCGCAGAAGTGCTGTTCAATGGGCTATCCACTCAATATTGGTCAGCTCTTCATTTTCCTCTCCACACAAACCAGCCTTCAGAAATCATTGGGCTCTCCACTACAGACTGTTCCATTCATTCACTGCGATTCTGCAATTCATCTGACTCTCCGCTCCAGGCAGGTTTTCATTACAGCACTGGTGAATGACCAAGTAATCCAATGCTGGTTTTCAGCCGCCTTTTCACACTCGCAGTGTGCTGTTCAATTGTCTATCCACTCAAACCTGGTCAGCCTTTCATTTTCTTTTCCACAATATCAGACTTCAGAAATCATTGGAATCGCCAGTACAGAATGTTCCATTCATTCACTGCCAATCTGGAATTCATCTGAATCTGCACTCCAGGTAGGCTTTCATTACACCACTTATGAATGTCCAAGTAACACAATGCTGGTTTTCAGCGGTCTGTTCACACTCTAAGCCCTGCTTTTTACTGGGTATCCACACAACTGTGGTCAGCTCTTCATTTTCATGTCCAAACAATCCAGACTTGAGAAATCATTGCAATCTCCAGTACAGAATGTTCCATTCATTCACTGCGAATCTGGAATTCAACTGAATCTCCACTACCTGCAGATTTATCTTACACCACTTGTGAATGTCCAAGTAAAACAATGCTGGTTTTCAGAGGCCTGTTCATGTTCGCAGTCGTGCTGTTCAATTGGCTATCCACTCAACCTGTTTTGCTCCTCATTTTCCTGTGCACACAACCCAGCCTTCAGAAATCATTGTAATCTCCACTACAGGATGTTCCATTCATTCACTGGGAATCTGGAATTCATCTGAATCTGCACTCCACGCAGGCTTTCGTTACACCACTGCTGAAAGTCGAAGTAATGCAATACTGGTTTTCAGTGGTCTGTTCACATTCGAAGCCGAGGCTTTTTACAGGCTATCCACTCAACACTGGTCAGCTCTTCATTTTCGTGTCCCCACAATCCAGATTTCAGAAATCATTGCAATCTCCACTACAGAATGTTCCATTCATTCACTGCGAGTCTGGAGTTTATCTGATTCTCCACTCCCGCCTGGTTAACATTACACCACTTGTGAATGTCCAAGTAAGCCAATGCTGGTTTTCAGAGGCCTGTTCATACTCGCAGCCGTGCTGTTTAATTGACAATTCACTCCACCCTGTTCAGCTCTTCATTGTCCCACCACACTACCAGCCTTCAGAAATCTTTGTTATCTCCACTACAGAATGTTCCATTCATTCACTGCGAATCTGGAATTCATCTGACTCTCAACTCCACGCAGGTTTTCATTACACCACTGTTGAATGTCCAAGTAACCCAATGCTGGTTTTCAGCGGCCTGTTCATATTCGCAGCCCTGCTGTTTACTTGGCTATCGATTCAAGCCTGGTCAGCTCTTCATTTTCCTGTCCACACAACACAGGCTTCAGAAATCATTGGAATCTCCTCTACAGAATGTTCCATTCATTCACTGCGAATGTGGAATTCAACTGACTCTCCACTCCATGCAGGTTTTCCTTACACCACTGATGAATGTCCAAGTAACCCAATGCTGGTTTTCAGCTGCATGTTCACACTCGCAGCCATGCTATACAATTGGCTTTCCACTAAATCCTGATTAGTTCTTGATTTTCCTTCCACACGACCCAGCCTTCAGAAATCGTTGGAATCTCCACTAGAGAATGTTCCATTCATTCACTGCGAATCTGGAATTCCTCTGAACCTCCACTCCCGGCAGGTTTTCGTTACACCACTGTTGAATGTCCAAGTAACCCAATGTTTTAAGTGTTTTCTTCACAAGCGCAGTGGTGCTGTTCAATTGGCTATCCACTCAACCCTGGCCAGCTCTACATTTTCCTGTCCACACCACAGAGACTGGAGAAATCATTGTTATCTCCACTACAGAATGTTCCATTCATTCACAGCGAATCTGGAATTCATCTGAATCTCCACTCCCGGCAGGTTTTCGTGACACCACTGGTAAATATCCAAGTAAGCCAATGCTGGTTTTAAGTGGCCTGCTCATACTCTCAGCCGTGCTGTTCAATTTGCTATCCACTCAACCCTCTTCAGCTCCATTTTCCTGTCCACATAACCCAAACTTCAGAAACAATTGGTATCTCCTCCACAGAATGTTCCATTCATTGACGGCAAATCTGAAATTCATCTAATTCTCAACTCCCGTCAGGTTTTCGTTACACCACTTGTGAATGTCCAATTAAGCCAAAGCTGGTTTTCAGTGGCCTGTTCTTACTACGAGACGTGCTGTTCATTTGGCTATCCATTCCACCCTGTTCAGCTCTACATTTTCGTGTCCACAAAACCCAGCCTTCAGAAATCATTGGAATCACCACTAGAGAATGTTCCATTCATTCACTGCGAATCTGGAATTCATCTGAATCTCCACTCCCGGCAGGTTTTCATTGCACCACTGCTGAATGTTCAAGTAACGCAATGATGGTTTTCAGCGGTCTATTCACACTCGAACCCGTGCTGTTCACGGTCTAGCGACTCAACACTGGTGAGTTCTTCTTTTTCCAGTTCAGACAATACAAACCTCAGAAACCATTGCAATCTACACTACAGAATGTTTCATTCATTCAGGCGAATCTTGAATTCATCTTGTTCTCCACTCCCAGCAGGTTTTCGTTTCACCACTGGTGAATGTCCAAGCAACCCAAGGCTGGTTTCAGCTGCGTGTTAACACTCGCAGCCGTGCTGTTCAACTGGCTATCCAGTGAACGCTGGTTAGCTCTTGATTTTCCTTCCACACACCGAGCCTTCAGAAATCATTCTTATCTCCACTTCAGAGTGTTCCATTCGTTCCCTGCGAATCTGGAATTCCTCTGACTCTCCACACCAGGCAGATTTTCCTAACAACACTGGTGAATGACCAGGTAATCCAATGCTGGTTTTCAGCGGCTGTTCACACTCACAGCCTTGCTGTTCAATTGGCAATCCAGTCAAACCTAGTCAGCTCTTCATTTTCCTGTCCACACAACCCAGCGTTCAGAAATCATTGGAATCTCTACTACAGAAATTTCCATTCATTCACTGTGAATCTGGAAATACTCTGAATCTGCATTCCAGGAAGGCTTTCGTTACACCACTGATGAATGTCCAAGTAATGCAATGCTGCTTCTTAGTGGTCTGTTCACACTCGAAACCGTGCTGTTCATTGGCTATCCACTCAATATCGGTCAGCTCTTCAATATCCTGTCCAGACTATCCAGATTCCTAAATGTTGGCAATCACCACTACAGAATGTTCCATTCAATCACGCGAATCTGGAATTCATCAGAGTCTCCACTCCTGGAAGGTTTTCGTGACACCACTGGTAAATGTCCAAGGAAGACAATGCTGGTTTTAAGCCGCCTGCTAACACACTCAGCCGTGCTGTTCAATTTGCTATCCACCCAACCCTATTCAGCTCTACATTTTCCTGTCCTCATAACCCAACCTTCAGAAATAATTGGTATCTCCTCCACAGAATGTTCCGTTCATTCACTGCGAATCTTAAATTCATCTGACTCTCAACTCCCGGCGGGTTATCGTTACACCACTTGTGAATGTCCAAGTAAGCCAATGCTGGTTTTCAGTGGCCTGTTCATACTAAGAGACGTGCTGTTCATTTGGCTATCCACTCCACCCTGTTCAGCTCTACATTTTCGTGTCCACAAAACCCAGCCTTCAGAAATCATTGGAATCACCACTAGAGAATGTTCCATTCATTCACTGCGAATCTGGAATTCCTCTGAACCTCCACTCCTGGCAGGTTTTCGTTACGCCACTGGTGAATGTCCAAGTAACTCAATACTGGTTTTCAGAGGCATGTTCAACTCGCAGAAGTGCTGTTCAATGGGCTATCCACTCAATATTGGTCAGCTCTTCATTTTCCTCTCCACACAAACCAGCCTTCAGAAATCATTGGGCTCTCCACTACAGACTGTTCCATTCATTCACTGCGATTCTGCAATTCATCTGACTCTCCGCTCCAGGCAGGTTTTCATTACAGCACTGGTGAATGACCAAGTAATCCAATGCTGGTTTTCAGCCGCCTTTTCACACTCGCAGTGTGCTGTTCAATTGTCTATCCACTCAAACCTGGTCAGCCTTTCATTTTCTTTTCCACAATATCAGACTTCAGAAATCATTGGAATCGCCAGTACAGAATGTTCCATTCATTCACTGCCAATCTGGAATTCATCTGAATCTGCACTCCAGGTAGGCTTTCATTACACCACTTATGAATGTCCAAGTAACACAATGCTGGTTTTCAGCGGTCTGTTCACACTCTAAGCCCTGCTTTTTACTGGGTATCCACACAACTGTGGTCAGCTCTTCATTTTCATGTCCAAACAATCCAGACTTGAGAAATCATTGCAATCTCCAGTACAGAATGTTCCATTCATTCACTGCGAATCTGGAATTCAACTGAATCTCCACTACCTGCAGATTTATCTTACACCACTTGTGAATGTCCAAGTAAAACAATGCTGGTTTTCAGAGGCCTGTTCATGTTCGCAGTCGTGCTGTTCAATTGGCTATCCACTCAACCTGTTTTGCTCCTCATTTTCCTGTGCACACAACCCAGCCTTCAGAAATCATTGTAATCTCCACTACAGGATGTTCCATTCATTCACTGGGAATCTGGAATTCATCTGAATCTGCACTCCACGCAGGCTTTCGTTACACCACTGCTGAAAGTCGAAGTAATGCAATACTGGTTTTCAGTGGTCTGTTCACATTCGAAGCCGAGGCTTTTTACAGGCTATCCACTCAACACTGGTCAGCTCTTCATTTTCGTGTCCCCACAATCCAGATTTCAGAAATCATTGCAATCTCCACTACAGAATGTTCCATTCATTCACTGCGAGTCTGGAGTTTATCTGATTCTCCACTCCCGCCTGGTTAACATTACACCACTTGTGAATGTCCAAGTAAGCCAATGCTGGTTTTCAGAGGCCTGTTCATACTCGCAGCCGTGCTGTTTAATTGACAATTCACTCCACCCTGTTCAGCTCTTCATTGTCCCACCACACTACCAGCCTTCAGAAATCTTTGTTATCTCCACTACAGAATGTTCCATTCATTCACTGCGAATCTGGAATTCATCTGACTCTCAACTCCACGCAGGTTTTCATTACACCACTGTTGAATGTCCAAGTAACCCAATGCTGGTTTTCAGCGGCCTGTTCATATTCGCAGCCCTGCTGTTTACTTGGCTATCGATTCAAGCCTGGTCAGCTCTTCATTTTCCTGTCCACACAACACAGGCTTCAGAAATCATTGGAATCTCCTCTACAGAATGTTCCATTCATTCACTGCGAATGTGGAATTCAACTGACTCTCCACTCCATGCAGGTTTTCCTTACACCACTGATGAATGTCCAAGTAACCCAATGCTGGTTTTCAGCTGCATGTTCACACTCGCAGCCATGCTATACAATTGGCTTTCCACTAAATCCTGATTAGTTCTTGATTTTCCTTCCACACGACCCAGCCTTCAGAAATCGTTGGAATCTCCACTAGAGAATGTTCCATTCATTCACTGCGAATCTGGAATTCCTCTGAACCTCCACTCCCGGCAGGTTTTCGTTACACCACTGTTGAATGTCCAAGTAACCCAATGTTTTAAGTGTTTTCTTCACAAGCGCAGTGGTGCTGTTCAATTGGCTATCCACTCAACTCTGGCCAGCTCTACATTTTCCTGTCCACACCACAGAGACTGGAGAAATCATTGTTATCTCCACTACAGAATGTTCCATTCATTCACAGCGAATCTGGAATTCATCTGAATCTCCACTCCCGGCAGGTTTTCGTGACACCACTGGTAAATATCCAAGTAAGCCAATGCTGGTTTTAAGTGGCCTGCTCATACTCTCAGCCGTGCTGTTCAATTTGCTATCCACTCAACCCTCTTCAGCTCCATTTTCCTGTCCACATAACCCAAACTTCAGAAACAATTGGTATCTCCTCCACAGAATGTTCCATTCATTGACGGCAAATCTGAAATTCATCTAATTCTCAACTCCCGTCAGGTTTTCGTTACACCACTTGTGAATGTCCAATTAAGCCAAAGCTGGTTTTCAGTGGCCTGTTCTTACTACGAGACGTGCTGTTCATTTGGCTATCCATTCCACCCTGTTCAGCTCTACATTTTCGTGTCCACAAAACCCAGCCTTCAGAAATCATTGGAATCACCACTAGAGAATGTTCCATTCATTCACTGCGAATCTGGAATTCATCTGAATCTCCACTCCCGGCAGGTTTTCATTGCACCACTGCTGAATGTTCAAGTAACGCAATGATGGTTTTCAGCGGTCTATTCACACTCGAACCCGTGCTGTTCACGGTCTAGCGACTCAACACTGGTGAGTTCTTCTTTTTCCAGTTCAGACAATACAAACCTCAGAAACCATTGCAATCTACACTACAGAATGTTTCATTCATTCAGGCGAATCTTGAATTCATCTTGTTCTCCACTCCCAGCAGGTTTTCGTTTCACCACTGGTGAATGTCCAAGCAACCCAAGGCTGGTTTCAGCTGCGTGTTAACACTCGCAGCCGTGCTGTTCAATTGGCTATCCAGTGAACGCTGGTTAGCTCTTGATTTTCCTTCCACACACCGAGCCTTCAGAAATCATTCTTATCTCCACTTCAGAATGTTCCATTCGTTCCCTGCGAATCTGGAATTCCTCTGACTCTCCACACCAGGCAGATTTTCCTAACAACACTGGTGAATGACCAGGTAATCCAATGCTGGTTTTCAGCGGCTGTTCACACTCACAGCCTTGCTGTTCAATTGGCAATCCAGTCAAACCTAGTCAGCTCTTCATTTTCCTGTCCACACAACCCAGCGTTCAGAAATCATTGGAATCTCTACTACAGAAATTTCCATTCATTCACTGTGAATCTGGAAATACTCTGAATCTGCATTCCAGGAAGGCTTTCGTTACACCACTGATGAATGTCCAAGTAATGCAATGCTGCTTCTTAGTGGTCTGTTCACACTCGAAACCGTGCTGTTCATTGGCTATCCACTCAATATCGGTCAGCTCTTCAATATCCTGTCCAGACTATCCAGATTCCTAAATGTTGGCAATCACCACTACAGAATGTTCCATTCAATCACGCGAATCTGGAATTCATCAGAGTCTCCACTCCTGGAAGGTTTTCGTGACACCACTGGTAAATGTCCAAGGAAGACAATGCTGGTTTTAAGCCGCCTGCTAACACACTCAGCCGTGCTGTTCAATTTGCTATCCACCCAACCCTATTCAGCTCTACATTTTCCTGTCCTCATAACCCAACCTTCAGAAATAATTGGTATCTCCTCCACAGAATGTTCCGTTCATTCACTGCGAATCTTAAATTCATCTGACTCTCAACTCCCGGCGGGTTATCGTTACACCACTTGTGAATGTCCAAGTAAGCCAATGCTGGTTTTCAGTGGCCTGTTCATACTAAGAGACGTGCTGTTCATTTGGCTATCCACTCCACCCTGTTCAGCTCTACATTTTCGTGTCCACAAAACCCAGCCTTCAGAAATCATTGGAATCACCACTAGAGAATGTTCCATTCATTCACTGCGAATCTGGAATTCATCTGAATCTCCACTCCCGGCAGGTTTTCATTGCACCACTGCTGAATGTTCAAGTAACGCAATGATGGTTTTCAGCGGTCTATTCACACTCGAACCCGTGGTGTTCACGGTCTAGCGACTCAACACTGGTGAGTTCTTCTTTTTCCAGTTCAGACAATACAAACCTCAGAAACCATTGCAATCTACACTACAGAATGTTTCATTCATTCAGGCGAATCTTGAATTCATCTTGTTCTCCACTCCCAGCAGGTTTTCGTTTCACCACTGGTGAATGTCCAAGCAACCCAAGGCTGGTTTCAGCTGCGTGTTGACACTCGCAGCCGTGCTGTTCAATTGGCTATCCAGTGAACGCTGGTTAGCTCTTGATTTTCCTTCCACACACCGAGCCTTCAGAAATCATTCTTATCTCCACTTCAGAATGTTCCATTCGTTCCCTGCGAATCTGGAATTCCTCTGACTCTCCACACCAGGCAGATTTTCCTAACAACACTGGTGAATGACCAGGTAATCCAATGCTGGTTTTCAGCGGCTGTTCACACTCACAGCCTTGCTGTTCAATTGGCAATCCAGTCAAACCTAGTCAGCTCTTCATTTTCCTGTCCACACAACCCAGCGTTCAGAAATCATTGGAATCTCTACTACAGAAATTTCCATTCATTCACTGTGAATCTGGAAATACTCTGAATCTGCATTCCAGGAAGGCTTTCGTTACACCACTGATGAATGTCCAAGTAATGCAATGCTGCTTCTTAGTGGTCTGTTCACACTCGAAACCATGCTGTTCATTGGCTATCCACTCAATATCGGTCAGCTCTTCAATATCCTGTCCAGACTATCCAGATTCCTAAATGTTGGCAATCACCACTACAGAATGTTCCATTCAATCACGCGAATCTGGAATTCATCAGAGTCTCCACTCCTGGAAGGTTTTCGTGACACCACTGGTAAATGTCCAAGGAAGACAATGCTGGTTTTAAGCCGCCTGCTAACACACTCAGCCGTGCTGTTCAATTTGCTATCCACCCAACCCTATTCAGCTCTACATTTTCCTGTCCTCATAACCCAACCTTCAGAAATAATTGGTTTCTCCTCCACAGAATGTTCCGTTCATTCACTGCGAATCTTAAATTCATCTGACTCTCAACTCCCGGCGGGTTATCGTTACACCACTTGTGAATGTCCAAGTAAGCCAATGCTGGTTTTCAGTGGCCTGTTCATACTAAGAGACGTGCTGTTCATTTGGCTATCCACTCCACCCTGTTCAGCTCTACATTTTCGTGTCCACAAAACCCAGCCTTCAGAAATCATTGGAATCACCACTAGAGAATGTTCCATTCATTCACTGCGAATCTGGAATTCCTCTGAACCTCCACTCCTGGCAGGTTTTCGTTACGCCACTGGTGAATGTCCAAGTAACTCAATACTGGTTTTCAGAGGCATGTTCAACTCGCAGAAGTGCTGTTCAATGGGCTATCCACTCAATATTGGTCAGCTCTTCATTTTCCTCTCCACACAAACCAGCCTTCAGAAATCATTGGGCTCTCCACTACAGACTGTTCCATTCATTCACTGCGATTCTGCAATTCATCTGACTCTCCGCTCCAGGCAGGTTTTCATTACAGCACTGGTGAATGACCAAGTAATCCAATGCTGGTTTTCAGCCGCCTTTTCACACTCGCAGTGTGCTGTTCAATTGTCTATCCACTCAAACCTGGTCAGCCTTTCATTTTCTTTTCCACAATATCAGACTTCAGAAATCATTGGAATCGCCAGTACAGAATGTTCCATTCATTCACTGCCAATCTGGAATTCATCTGAATCTGCACTCCAGGTAGGCTTTCATTACACCACTTATGAATGTCCAAGTAACACAATGCTGGTTTTCAGCGGTCTGTTCACACTCTAAGCCCTGCTTTTTACTGGGTATCCACACAACTGTGGTCAGCTCTTCATTTTCATGTCCAAACAATCCAGACTTGAGAAATCATTGCAATCTCCAGTACAGAATGTTCCATTCATTCACTGCGAATCTGGAATTCAACTGAATCTCCACTACCTGCAGATTTATCTTACACCACTTGTGAATGTCCAAGTAAAACAATGCTGGTTTTCAGAGGCCTGTTCATGTTCGCAGTCGTGCTGTTCAATTGGCTATCCACTCAACCTGTTTTGCTCCTCATTTTCCTGTGCACACAACCCAGCCTTCAGAAATCATTGTAATCTCCACTACAGGATGTTCCATTCATTCACTGGGAATCTGGAATTCATCTGAATCTGCACTCCACGCAGGCTTTCGTTACACCACTGCTGAAAGTCGAAGTAATGCAATACTGGTTTTCAGTGGTCTGTTCACATTCGAAGCCGAGGCTTTTTACAGGCTATCCACTCAACACTGGTCAGCTCTTCATTTTCGTGTCCCCACAATCCAGATTTCAGAAATCATTGCAATCTCCACTACAGAATGTTCCATTCATTCACTGCGAGTCTGGAGTTTATCTGATTCTCCACTCCCGCCTGGTTAACATTACACCACTTGTGAATGTCCAAGTAAGCCAATGCTGGTTTTCAGAGGCCTGTTCATACTCGCAGCCGTGCTGTTTAATTGACAATTCACTCCACCCTGTTCAGCTCTTCATTGTCCCACCACACTACCAGCCTTCAGAAATCTTTGTTATCTCCACTACAGAATGTTCCATTCATTCACTGCGAATCTGGAATTCATCTGACTCTCAACTCCACGCAGGTTTTCATTACACCACTGTTGAATGTCCAAGTAACCCAATGCTGGTTTTCAGCGGCCTGTTCATATTCGCAGCCCTGCTGTTTACTTGGCTATCGATTCAAGCCTGGTCAGCTCTTCATTTTCCTGTCCACACAACACAGGCTTCAGAAATCATTGGAATCTCCTCTACAGAATGTTCCATTCATTCACTGCGAATGTGGAATTCAACTGACTCTCCACTCCATGCAGGTTTTCCTTACACCACTGATGAATGTCCAAGTAACCCAATGCTGGTTTTCAGCTGCATGTTCACACTCGCAGCCATGCTATACAATTGGCTTTCCACTAAATCCTGATTAGTTCTTGATTTTCCTTCCACACGACCCAGCCTTCAGAAATCGTTGGAATCTCCACTAGAGAATGTTCCATTCATTCACTGCGAATCTGGAATTCCTCTGAACCTCCACTCCCGGCAGGTTTTCGTTACACCACTGTTGAATGTCCAAGTAACCCAATGTTTTAAGTGTTTTCTTCACAAGCGCAGTGGTGCTGTTCAATTGGCTATCCACTCAACCCTGGCCAGCTCTACATTTTCCTGTCCACACCACAGAGACTGGAGAAATCATTGTTATCTCCACTACAGAATGTTCCATTCATTCACAGCGAATCTGGAATTCATCTGAATCTCCACTCCCGGCAGGTTTTCGTGACACCACTGGTAAATATCCAAGTAAGCCAATGCTGGTTTTAAGTGGCCTGCTCATACTCTCAGCCGTGCTGTTCAATTTGCTATCCACTCAACCCTCTTCAGCTCCATTTTCCTGTCCACATAACCCAAACTTCAGAAACAATTGGTATCTCCTCCACAGAATGTTCCATTCATTGACGGCAAATCTGAAATTCATCTAATTCTCAACTCCCGTCAGGTTTTCGTTACACCACTTGTGAATGTCCAATTAAGCCAAAGCTGGTTTTCAGTGGCCTGTTCTTACTACGAGACGTGCTGTTCATTTGGCTATCCATTCCACCCTGTTCAGCTCTACATTTTCGTGTCCACAAAACCCAGCCTTCAGAAATCATTGGAATCACCACTAGAGAATGTTCCATTCATTCACTGCGAATCTGGAATTCATCTGAATCTCCACTCCCGGCAGGTTTTCATTGCACCACTGCTGAATGTTCAAGTAACGCAATGATGGTTTTCAGCGGTCTATTCACACTCGAACCCGTGCTGTTCACGGTCTAGCGACTCAACACTGGTGAGTTCTTCTTTTTCCAGTTCAGACAATACAAACCTCAGAAACCATTGCAATCTACACTACAGAATGTTTCATTCATTCAGGCGAATCTTGAATTCATCTTGTTCTCCACTCCCAGCAGGTTTTCGTTTCACCACTGGTGAATGTCCAAGCAACCCAAGGCTGGTTTCAGCTGCGTGTTAACACTCGCAGCCGTGCTGTTCAACTGGCTATCCAGTGAACGCTGGTTAGCTCTTGATTTTCCTTCCACACACCGAGCCTTCAGAAATCATTCTTATCTCCACTTCAGAATGTTCCATTCGTTCCCTGCGAATCTGGAATTCCTCTGACTCTCCACACCAGGCAGATTTTCCTAACAACACTGGTGAATGACCAGGTAATCCAATGCTGGTTTTCAGCGGCTGTTCACACTCACAGCCTTGCTGTTCAATTGGCAATCCAGTCAAACCTAGTCAGCTCTTCATTTTCCTGTCCACACAACCCAGCGTTCAGAAATCATTGGAATCTCTACTACAGAAATTTCCATTCATTCACTGTGAATCTGGAAATACTCTGAATCTGCATTCCAGGAAGGCTTTCGTTACACCACTGATGAATGTCCAAGTAATGCAATGCTGCTTCTTAGTGGTCTGTTCACACTCGAAACCGTGCTGTTCATTGGCTATCCACTCAATATCGGTCAGCTCTTCAATATCCTGTCCAGACTATCCAGATTCCTAAATGTTGGCAATCACCACTACAGAATGTTCCATTCAATCACGCGAATCTGGAATTCATCAGAGTCTCCACTCCTGGAAGGTTTTCGTGACACCACTGGTAAATGTCCAAGGAAGACAATGCTGGTTTTAAGCCGCCTGCTAACACACTCAGCCGTGCTGTTCAATTTGCTATCCACCCAACCCTATTCAGCTCTACATTTTCCTGTCCTCATAACCCAACCTTCAGAAATAATTGGTATCTCCTCCACAGAATGTTCCGTTCATTCACTGCGAATCTTAAATTCATCTGACTCTCAACTCCCGGCGGGTTATCGTTACACCACTTGTGAATGTCCAAGTAAGCCAATGCTGGTTTTCAGTGGCCTGTTCATACTAAGAGACGTGCTGTTCATTTGGCTATCCACTCCACCCTGTTCAGCTCTACATTTTCGTGTCCACAAAACCCAGCCTTCAGAAATCATTGGAATCACCACTAGAGAATGTTCCATTCATTCACTGCGAATCTGGAATTCCTCTGAACCTCCACTCCTGGCAGGTTTTCGTTACGCCACTGGTGAATGTCCAAGTAACTCAATACTGGTTTTCAGAGGCATGTTCAACTCGCAGAAGTGCTGTTCAATGGGCTATCCACTCAATATTGGTCAGCTCTTCATTTTCCTCTCCACACAAACCAGCCTTCAGAAATCATTGGGCTCTCCACTACAGACTGTTCCATTCATTCACTGCGATTCTGCAATTCATCTGACTCTCCGCTCCAGGCAGGTTTTCATTACAGCACTGGTGAATGACCAAGTAATCCAATGCTGGTTTTCAGCCGCCTTTTCACACTCGCAGTGTGCTGTTCAATTGTCTATCCACTCAAACCTGGTCAGCCTTTCATTTTCTTTTCCACAATATCAGACTTCAGAAATCATTGGAATCGCCAGTACAGAATGTTCCATTCATTCACTGCCAATCTGGAATTCATCTGAATCTGCACTCCAGGTAGGCTTTCATTACACCACTTATGAATGTCCAAGTAACACAATGCTGGTTTTCAGCGGTCTGTTCACACTCTAAGCCCTGCTTTTTACTGGGTATCCACACAACTGTGGTCAGCTCTTCATTTTCATGTCCAAACAATCCAGACTTGAGAAATCATTGCAATCTCCAGTACAGAATGTTCCATTCATTCACTGCGAATCTGGAATTCAACTGAATCTCCACTACCTGCAGATTTATCTTACACCACTTGTGAATGTCCAAGTAAAACAATGCTGGTTTTCAGAGGCCTGTTCATGTTCGCAGTCGTGCTGTTCAATTGGCTATCCACTCAACCTGTTTTGCTCCTCATTTTCCTGTGCACACAACCCAGCCTTCAGAAATCATTGTAATCTCCACTACAGGATGTTCCATTCATTCACTGGGAATCTGGAATTCATCTGAATCTGCACTCCACGCAGGCTTTCGTTACACCACTGCTGAAAGTCGAAGTAATGCAATACTGGTTTTCAGTGGTCTGTTCACATTCGAAGCCGAGGCTTTTTACAGGCTATCCACTCAACACTGGTCAGCTCTTCATTTTCGTGTCCCCACAATCCAGATTTCAGAAATCATTGCAATCTCCACTACAGAATGTTCCATTCATTCACTGCGAGTCTGGAGTTTATCTGATTCTCCACTCCCGCCTGGTTAACATTACACCACTTGTGAATGTCCAAGTAAGCCAATGCTGGTTTTCAGAGGCCTGTTCATACTCGCAGCCGTGCTGTTTAATTGACAATTCACTCCACCCTGTTCAGCTCTTCATTGTCCCACCACACTACCAGCCTTCAGAAATCTTTGTTATCTCCACTACAGAATGTTCCATTCATTCACTGCGAATCTGGAATTCATCTGACTCTCAACTCCACGCAGGTTTTCATTACACCACTGTTGAATGTCCAAGTAACCCAATGCTGGTTTTCAGCGGCCTGTTCATATTCGCAGCCCTGCTGTTTACTTGGCTATCGATTCAAGCCTGGTCAGCTCTTCATTTTCCTGTCCACACAACACAGGCTTCAGAAATCATTGGAATCTCCTCTACAGAATGTTCCATTCATTCACTGCGAATGTGGAATTCAACTGACTCTCCACTCCATGCAGGTTTTCCTTACACCACTGATGAATGTCCAAGTAACCCAATGCTGGTTTTCAGCTGCATGTTCACACTCGCAGCCATGCTATACAATTGGCTTTCCACTAAATCCTGATTAGTTCTTGATTTTCCTTCCACACGACCCAGCCTTCAGAAATCGTTGGAATCTCCACTAGAGAATGTTCCATTCATTCACTGCGAATCTGGAATTCCTCTGAACCTCCACTCCCGGCAGGTTTTCGTTACACCACTGTTGAATGTCCAAGTAACCCAATGTTTTAAGTGTTTTCTTCACAAGCGCAGTGGTGCTGTTCAATTGGCTATCCACTCAACCCTGGCCAGCTCTACATTTTCCTGTCCACACCACAGAGACTGGAGAAATCATTGTTATCTCCACTACAGAATGTTCCATTCATTCACAGCGAATCTGGAATTCATCTGAATCTCCACTCCCGGCAGGTTTTCGTGACACCACTGGTAAATATCCAAGTAAGCCAATGCTGGTTTTAAGTGGCCTGCTCATACTCTCAGCCGTGCTGTTCAATTTGCTATCCACTCAACCCTCTTCAGCTCCATTTTCCTGTCCACATAACCCAAACTTCAGAAACAATTGGTATCTCCTCCACAGAATGTTCCATTCATTGACGGCAAATCTGAAATTCATCTAATTCTCAACTCCCGTCAGGTTTTCGTTACACCACTTGTGAATGTCCAATTAAGCCAAAGCTGGTTTTCAGTGGCCTGTTCTTACTACGAGACGTGCTGTTCATTTGGCTATCCATTCCACCCTGTTCAGCTCTACATTTTCGTGTCCACAAAACCCAGCCTTCAGAAATCATTGGAATCACCACTAGAGAATGTTCCATTCATTCACTGCGAATCTGGAATTCATCTGAATCTCCACTCCCGGCAGGTTTTCATTGCACCACTGCTGAATGTTCAAGTAACGCAATGATGGTTTTCAGCGGTCTATTCACACTCGAACCCGTGCTGTTCACGGTCTAGCGACTCAACACTGGTGAGTTCTTCTTTTTCCAGTTCAGACAATACAAACCTCAGAAACCATTGCAATCTACACTACAGAATGTTTCATTCATTCAGGCGAATCTTGAATTCATCTTGTTCTCCACTCCCAGCAGGTTTTCGTTTCACCACTGGTGAATGTCCAAGCAACCCAAGGCTGGTTTCAGCTGCGTGTTAACACTCGCAGCCGTGCTGTTCAATTGGCTATCCAGTGAACGCTGGTTAGCTCTTGATTTTCCTTCCACACACCGAGCCTTCAGAAATCATTCTTATCTCCACTTCAGAATGTTCCATTCGTTCCCTGCGAATCTGGAATTCCTCTGACTCTCCACACCAGGCAGATTTTCCTAACAACACTGGTGAATGACCAGGTAATCCAATGCTGGTTTTCAGCGGCTGTTCACACTCACAGCCTTGCTGTTCAATTGGCAATCCAGTCAAACCTAGTCAGCTCTTCATTTTCCTGTCCACACAACCCAGCGTTCAGAAATCATTGGAATCTCTACTACAGAAATTTCCATTCATTCACTGTGAATCTGGAAATACTCTGAATCTGCATTCCAGGAAGGCTTTCGTTACACCACTGATGAATGTCCAAGTAATGCAATGCTGCTTCTTAGTGGTCTGTTCACACTCGAAACCGTGCTGTTCATTGGCTATCCACTCAATATCGGTCAGCTCTTCAATATCCTGTCCAGACTATCCAGATTCCTAAATGTTGGCAATCACCACTACAGAATGTTCCATTCAATCACGCGAATCTGGAATTCATCAGAGTCTCCACTCCTGGAAGGTTTTCGTGACACCACTGGTAAATGTCCAAGGAAGACAATGCTGGTTTTAAGCCGCCTGCTAACACACTCAGCCGTGCTGTTCAATTTGCTATCCACCCAACCCTATTCAGCTCTACATTTTCCTGTCCTCATAACCCAACCTTCAGAAATAATTGGTATCTCCTCCACAGAATGTTCCGTTCATTCACTGCGAATCTTAAATTCATCTGACTCTCAACTCCCGGCGGGTTATCGTTACACCACTTGTGAATGTCCAAGTAAGCCAATGCTGGTTTTCAGTGGCCTGTTCATACTAAGAGACGTGCTGTTCATTTGGCTATCCACTCCACCCTGTTCAGCTCTACATTTTCGTGTCCACAAAACCCAGCCTTCAGAAATCATTGGAATCACCACTAGAGAATGTTCCATTCATTCACTGCGAATCTGGAATTCATCTGAACCTCCACTCCTGGCAGGTTTTCGTTACGCCACTGGTGAATGTCCAAGTAACTCAATACTGGTTTTCAGAGGCATGTTCAACTCGCAGAAGTGCTGTTCAATGGGCTATCCACTCAATATTGGTCAGCTCTTCATTTTCCTCTCCACACAAACCAGCCTTCAGAAATCATTGGGCTCTCCACTACAGACTGTTCCATTCATTCACTGCGATTCTGCAATTCATCTGACTCTCCGCTCCAGGCAGGTTTTCATTACAGCACTGGTGAATGACCAAGTAATCCAATGCTGGTTTTCAGCCGCCTTTTCACACTCGCAGTGTGCTGTTCAATTGTCTATCCACTCAAACCTGGTCAGCCTTTCATTTTCTTTTCCACAATATCAGACTTCAGAAATCATTGGAATCGCCAGTACAGAATGTTCCATTCATTCACTGCCAATCTGGAATTCATCTGAATCTGCACTCCAGGTAGGCTTTCATTACACCACTTATGAATGTCCAAGTAACACAATGCTGGTTTTCAGCGGTCTGTTCACACTCTAAGCCCTGCTTTTTACTGGGTATCCACACAACTGTGGTCAGCTCTTCATTTTCATGTCCAAACAATCCAGACTTGAGAAATCATTGCAATCTCCAGTACAGAATGTTCCATTCATTCACTGCGAATCTGGAATTCAACTGAATCTCCACTACCTGCAGATTTATCTTACACCACTTGTGAATGTCCAAGTAAAACAATGCTGGTTTTCAGAGGCCTGTTCATGTTCGCAGTCGTGCTGTTCAATTGGCTATCCACTCAACCTGTTTTGCTCCTCATTTTCATGTGCACACAACCCAGCCTTCAGAAATCATTGTAATCTCCACTACAGGATGTTCCATTCATTCACTGGGAATCTGGAATTCATCTGAATCTGCACTCCACGCAGGCTTTCGTTACACCACTGCTGAAAGTCGAAGTAATGCAATACTGGTTTTCAGTGGTCTGTTCACATTCGAAGCCTAGGCTTTTTACAGGCTATCCACTCAACACTGGTCAGCTCTTCATTTTCGTGTCCTCACAATCCAGATTTCAGAAATCATTGCAATCTCCACTACAGAATGTTCCATTCATTCACTGCGAGTCTGGAGTTTATCTGATTCTCCACTCCCGCCTGGTTAACATTACACCACTTGTGAATGTCCAAGTAAGCCAATGCTGGTTTTCAGTGGCCTGTTCATACTAAGAGACGTGCTGTTCATTTGGCTATCCACTCCACCCTGTTCAGCTCTACATTTTCGTGTCCACAAAACCCAGCCTTCAGAAATCATTGGAATCACCACTAGAGAATGTTCCATTCATTCACTGCGAATCTGGAATTCCTCTGAACCTCCACTCCTGGCAGGTTTTCGTTACTCCACTGGTGAATGTCCAAGTAACTCAATACTGGTTTTCAGAGGCATGTTCAACTCGCAGAAGTGCTGTTCAATGGGCTATCCACTCAATATTGGTCAGCTCTTCATTTTCCTCTCCACACAAACCAGCCTTCAGAAATCATTGGGCTCTCCACTACAGACTGTTCCATTCATTCACTGCGATTCTGCAATTCATCTGACTCTCCGCTCCAGGCAGGTTTTCATTACAGCACTGGTGAATGACCAAGTAATCCAATGCTGGTTTTCAGCCGCCTTTTCACACTCGCAGTGTGCTGTTCAATTGTCTATCCACTCAAACCTGGTCAGCCTTTCATTTTCTTTTCCACAATATCAGACTTCAGAAATCATTGGAATCGCCAGTACAGAATGTTCCATTCATTCACTGCCAATCTGGAATTCATCTGAATCTGCACTCCAGGTAGGCTTTCATTACACCACTTATGAATGTCCAAGTAACACAATGCTGGTTTTCAGCGGTCTGTTCACACTCTAAGCCCTGCTTTTTACTGGGTATCCACACAACTGTGGTCAGCTCTTCATTTTCATGTCCAAACAATCCAGACTTGAGAAATCATTGCAATCTCCAGTACAGAATGTTCCATTCATTCACTGCGAATCTGGAATTCAACTGAATCTCCACTACCTGCAGATTTATCTTACACCACTTGTGAATGTCCAAGTAAAACAATGCTGGTTTTCAGAGGCCTGTTCATGTTCGCAGTCGTGCTGTTCAATTGGCTATCCACTCAACCTGTTTTGCTCCTCATTTTCCTGTGCACACAACCCAGCCTTCAGAAATCATTGTAATCTCCACTACAGGATGTTCCATTCATTCACTGGGAATCTGGAATTCATCTGAATCTGCACTCCACGCAGGCTTTCGTTACACCACTGCTGAAAGTCGAAGTAATGCAATACTGGTTTTCAGTGGTCTGTTCACATTCGAAGCCGAGGCTTTTTACAGGCTATCCACTCAACACTGGTCAGCTCTTCATTTTCGTGTCCCCACAATCCAGATTTCAGAAATCATTGCAATCTCCACTACAGAATGTTCCATTCATTCACTGCGAGTCTGGAGTTTATCTGATTCTCCACTCCCGCCTGGTTAACATTACACCACTTGTGAATGTCCAAGTAAGCCAATGCTGGTTTTCAGAGGCCTGTTCATACTCGCAGCCGTGCTGTTTAATTGACAATTCACTCCACCCTGTTCAGCTCTTCATTGTCCCACCACACTACCAGCCTTCAGAAATCTTTGTTATCTCCACTACAGAATGTTCCATTCATTCACTGCGAATCTGGAATTCATCTGACTCTCAACTCCACGCAGGTTTTCATTACACCACTGTTGAATGTCCAAGTAACCCAAAGCTGGTTTTCAGCGGCCTGTTCATATTCGCAGCCCTGCTGTTTACTTGGCTATCGATTCAAGCCTGGTCAGCTCTTCATTTTCCTGTCCACACAACACAGGCTTCAGAAATCATTGGAATCTCCTCTACAGAATGTTCCATTCATTCACTGCGAATGTGGAATTCAACTGACTCTCCACTCCATGCAGGTTTTCCTTACACCACTGATGAATGTCCAAGTAACCCAATGCTGGTTTTCAGCTGCATGTTCACACTCGCAGCCATGCTATACAATTGGCTTTCCACTAAATCCTGATTAGTTCTTGATTTTCCTTCCACACGACCCAGCCTTCAGAAATCGTTGGAATCTCCACTAGAGAATGTTCCATTCATTCACTGCGAATCTGGAATTCCTCTGAACCTCCACTCCCGGCAGGTTTTCGTTACACCACTGTTGAATGTCCAAGTAACCCAATGTTTTAAGTGTTTTCTTCACAAGCGCAGTGGTGCTGTTCAATTGGCTATCCACTCAACCCTGGCCAGCTCTACATTTTCCTGTCCACACCACAGAGACTGGAGAAATCATTGTTATCTCCACTACAGAATGTTCCATTCATTCACAGCGAATCTGGAATTCATCTGAATCTCCACTCCCGGCAGGTTTTCGTGACACCACTGGTAAATATCCAAGTAAGCCAATGCTGGTTTTAAGTGGCCTGCTCATACTCTCAGCCGTGCTGTTCAATTTGCTATCCACTCAACCCTCTTCAGCTCCATTTTCCTGTCCACATAACCCAAACTTCAGAAACAATTGGTATCTCCTCCACAGAATGTTCCATTCATTGACGGCAAATCTGAAATTCATCTAATTCTCAACTCCCGTCAGGTTTTCGTTACACCACTTGTGAATGTCCAATTAAGCCAAAGCTGGTTTTCAGTGGCCTGTTCTTACTACGAGACGTGCTGTTCATTTGGCTATCCATTCCACCCTGTTCAGCTCTACATTTTCGTGTCCACAAAACCCAGCCTTCAGAAATCATTGGAATCACCACTAGAGAATGTTCCATTCATTCACTGCGAATCTGGAATTCATCTGAATCTCCACTCCCGGCAGGTTTTCATTGCACCACTGCTGAATGTTCAAGTAACGCAATGATGGTTTTCAGCGGTCTATTCACACTCGAACCCGTGGTGTTCACGGTCTAGCGACTCAACACTGGTGAGTTCTTCTTTTTCCAGTTCAGACAATACAAACCTCAGAAACCATTGCAATCTACACTACAGAATGTTTCATTCATTCAGGCGAATCTTGAATTCATCTTGTTCTCCACTCCCAGCAGGTTTTCGTTTCACCACTGGTGAATGTCCAAGCAACCCAAGGCTGGTTTCAGCTGCGTGTTAACACTCGCAGCCGTCCGTGCTGTTCAATTGGCTATCCAGTGAACGCTGGTTAGCTCTTGATTTTCCTTCCACACACCGAGCCTTCAGAAATCATTCTTATCTCCACTTCAGAATGTTCCATTCGTTCCCTGCGAATCTGGAATTCCTCTGACTCTCCACACCAGGCAGATTTTCCTAACAACACTGGTGAATGACCAGGTAATCCAATGCTGGTTTTCAGCGGCTGTTCACACTCACAGCCTTGCTGTTCAATTGGCAATCCAGTCAAACCTAGTCAGCTCTTCATTTTCCTGTCCACACAACCCAGCGTTCAGAAATCATTGGAATCTCTACTACAGAAATTTCCATTCATTCACTGTGAATCTGGAAATACTCTGAATCTGCATTCCAGGAAGGCTTTCGTTACACCACTGATGAATGTCCAAGTAATGCAATGCTGCTTCTTAGTGGTCTGTTCACACTCGAAACCGTGCTGTTCATTGGCTATCCACTCAATATCGGTCAGCTCTTCAATATCCTGTCCAGACTATCCAGATTCCTAAATGTTGGCAATCACCACTACAGAATGTTCCATTCAATCACGCGAATCTGGAATTCATCAGAGTCTCCACTCCTGGAAGGTTTTCGTGACACCACTGGTAAATGTCCAAGGAAGACAATGCTGGTTTTAAGCCGCCTGCTAACACACTCAGCCGTGCTGTTCAATTTGCTATCCACCCAACCCTATTCAGCTCTACATTTTCCTGTCCTCATAACCCAACCTTCAGAAATAATTGGTATCTCCTCCACAGAATGTTCCGTTCATTCACTGCGAATCTTAAATTCATCTGACTCTCAACTCCCGGCGGGTTATCGTTACACCACTTGTGAATGTCCAAGTAAGCCAATGCTGGTTTTCAGTGGCCTGTTCATACTAAGAGACGTGCTGTTCATTTGGCTATCCACTCCACCCTGTTCAGCTCTACATTTTCGTGTCCACAAAACCCAGCCTTCAGAAATCATTGGAATCACCACTAGAGAATGTTCCATTCATTCACTGCGAATCTGGAATTCCTCTGAACCTCCACTCCTGGCAGGTTTTCGTTACGCCACTGGTGAATGTCCAAGTAACTCAATACTGGTTTTCAGAGGCATGTTCAACTCGCAGAAGTGCTGTTCAATGGGCTATCCACTCAATATTGGTCAGCTCTTCATTTTCCTCTCCACACAAACCAGCCTTCAGAAATCATTGGGCTCTCCACTACAGACTGTTCCATTCATTCACTGCGATTCTGCAATTCATCTGACTCTCCGCTCCAGGCAGGTTTTCATTACAGCACTGGTGAATGACCAAGTAATCCAATGCTGGTTTTCAGCCGCCTTTTCACACTCGCAGTGTGCTGTTCAATTGTCTATCCACTCAAACCTGGTCAGCCTTTCATTTTCTTTTCCACAATATCAGACTTCAGAAATCATTGGAATCGCCAGTACAGAATGTTCCATTCATTCACTGCCAATCTGGAATTCATCTGAATCTGCACTCCAGGTAGGCTTTCATTACACCACTTATGAATGTCCAAGTAACACAATGCTGGTTTTCAGCGGTCTGTTCACACTCTAAGCCCTGCTTTTTACTGGGTATCCACACAACTGTGGTCAGCTCTTCATTTTCATGTCCAAACAATCCAGACTTGAGAAATCATTGCAATCTCCAGTACAGAATGTTCCATTCATTCACTGCGAATCTGGAGTTCAACTGAATCTCCACTACCTGCAGATTTATCTTACACCACTTGTGAATGTCCAAGTAAAACAATGCTGGTTTTCAGAGGCCTGTTCATGTTCGCAGTCGTGCTGTTCAATTGGCTATCCACTCAACCTGTTTTGCTCCTCATTTTCCTGTGCACACAACCCAGCCTTCAGAAATCATTGTAATCTCCACTACAGGATGTTCCATTCATTCACTGGGAATCTGGAATTCATCTGAATCTGCACTCCACGCAGGCTTTCGTTACACCACTGCTGAAAGTCGAAGTAATGCAATACTGGTTTTCAGTGGTCTGTTCACATTCGAAGCCGAGGCTTTTTACAGGCTATCCACTCAACACTGGTCAGCTCTTCATTTTCGTGTCCCCACAATCCAGATTTCAGAAATCATTGCAATCTCCACTACAGAATGTTCCATTCATTCACTGCGAGTCTGGAGTTTATCTGATTCTCCACTCCCGCCTGGTTAACATTACACCACTTGTGAATGTCCAAGTAAGCCAATGCTGGTTTTCAGAGGCCTGTTCATACTCGCAGCCGTGCTGTTTAATTGACAATTCACTCCACCCTGTTCAGCTCTTCATTGTCCCACCACACTACCAGCCTTCAGAAATCTTTGTTATCTCCACTACAGAATGTTCCATTCATTCACTGCGAATCTGGAATTCATCTGACTCTCAACTCCACGCAGGTTTTCATTACACCACTGTTGAATGTCCAAGTAACCCAATGCTGGTTTTCAGCGGCCTGTTCATATTCGCAGCCCTGCTGTTTACTTGGCTATCGATTCAAGCCTGGTCAGCTCTTCATTTTCCTGTCCACACAACACAGGCTTCAGAAATCATTGGAATCTCCTCTACAGAATGTTCCATTCATTCACTGCGAATGTGGAATTCAACTGACTCTCCACTCCATGCAGGTTTTCCTTACACCACTGATGAATGTCCAAGTAACCCAATGCTGGTTTTCAGCTGCATGTTCACACTCGCAGCCATGCTATACAATTGGCTTTCCACTAAATCCTGATTAGTTCTTGATTTTCCTTCCACACGACCCAGCCTTCAGAAATCGTTGGAATCTCCACTAGAGAATGTTCCATTCATTCACTGCGAATCTGGAATTCCTCTGAACCTCCACTCCCGGCAGGTTTTCGTTACACCACTGTTGAATGTCCAAGTAACCCAATGTTTTAAGTGTTTTCTTCACAAGCGCAGTGGTGCTGTTCAATTGGCTATCCACTCAACCCTGGCCAGCTCTACATTTTCCTGTCCACACCACAGAGACTGGAGAAATCATTGTTATCTCCACTACAGAATGTTCCATTCATTCACAGCGAATCTGGAATTCATCTGAATCTCCACTCCCGGCAGGTTTTCGTGACACCACTGGTAAATATCCAAGTAAGCCAATGCTGGTTTTAAGTGGCCTGCTCATACTCTCAGCCGTGCTGTTCAATTTGCTATCCACTCAACCCTCTTCAGCTCCATTTTCCTGTCCACATAACCCAAACTTCAGAAACAATTGGTATCTCCTCCACAGAATGTTCCATTCATTGACGGCAAATCTGAAATTCATCTAATTCTCAACTCCCGTCAGGTTTTCGTTACACCACTTGTGAATGTCCAATTAAGCCAAAGCTGGTTTTCAGTGGCCTGTTCTTACTACGAGACGTGCTGTTCATTTGGCTATCCATTCCACCCTGTTCAGCTCTACATTTTCGTGTCCACAAAACCCAGCCTTCAGAAATCATTGGAATCACCACTAGAGAATGTTCCATTCATTCACTGCGAATCTGGAATTCATCTGAATCTCCACTCCCGGCAGGTTTTCATTGCACCACTGCTGAATGTTCAAGTAACGCAATGATGGTTTTCAGCGGTCTATTCACACTCGAACCCGTGCTGTTCACGGTCTAGCGACTCAACACTGGTGAGTTCTTCTTTTTCCAGTTCAGACAATACAAACCTCAGAAACCATTGCAATCTACACTACAGAATGTTTCATTCATTCAGGCGAATCTTGAATTCATCTTGTTCTCCACTCCCAGCAGGTTTTCGTTTCACCACTGGTGAATGTCCAAGCAACCCAAGGCTGGTTTCAGCTGCGTGTTAACACTCGCAGCCGTGCTGTTCAATTGGCTATCCAGTGAACGCTGGTTAGCTCTTGATTTTCCTTCCACACACCGAGCCTTCAGAAATCATTCTTATCTCCACTTCAGAATGTTCCATTCGTTCCCTGCGAATCTGGAATTCCTCTGACTCTCCACACCAGGCAGATTTTCCTAACAACACTGGTGAATGACCAGGTAATCCAATGCTGGTTTTCAGCGGCTGTTCACACTCACAGCCTTGCTGTTCAATTGGCAATCCAGTCAAACCTAGTCAGCTCTTCATTTTCCTGTCCACACAACCCAGCGTTCAGAAATCATTGGAATCTCTACTACAGAAATTTCCATTCATTCACTGTGAATCTGGAAATACTCTGAATCTGCATTCCAGGAAGGCTTTCGTTACACCACTGATGAATGTCCAAGTAATGCAATGCTGCTTCTTAGTGGTCTGTTCACACTCGAAACCGTGCTGTTCATTGGCTATCCACTCAATATCGGTCAGCTCTTCAATATCCTGTCCAGACTATCCAGATTCCTAAATGTTGGCAATCACCACTACAGAATGTTCCATTCAATCACGCGAATCTGGAATTCATCAGAGTCTCCACTCCTGGAAGGTTTTCGTGACACCACTGGTAAATGTCCAAGGAAGACAATGCTGGTTTTAAGCCGCCTGCTAACACACTCAGCCGTGCTGTTCAATTTGCTATCCACCCAACCCTATTCAGCTCTACATTTTCCTGTCCTCATAACCCAACCTTCAGAAATAATTGGTATCTCCTCCACAGAATGTTCCGTTCATTCACTGCGAATCTTAAATTCATCTGACTCTCAACTCCCGGCGGGTTATCGTTACACCACTTGTGAATGTCCAAGTAAGCCAATGCTGGTTTTCAGTGGCCTGTTCATACTAAGAGACGTGCTGTTCATTTGGCTATCCACTCCACCCTGTTCAGCTCTACATTTTCGTGTCCACAAAACCCAGCCTTCAGAAATCATTGGAATCACCACTAGAGAATGTTCCATTCATTCACTGCGAATCTGGAATTCATCTGAACCTCCACTCCTGGCAGGTTTTCGTTACGCCACTGGTGAATGTCCAAGTAACTCAATACTGGTTTTCAGAGGCATGTTCAACTCGCAGAAGTGCTGTTCAATGGGCTATCCACTCAATATTGGTCAGCTCTTCATTTTCCTCTCCACACAAACCAGCCTTCAGAAATCATTGGGCTCTCCACTACAGACTGTTCCATTCATTCACTGCGATTCTGCAATTCATCTGACTCTCCGCTCCAGGCAGGTTTTCATTACAGCACTGGTGAATGACCAAGTAATCCAATGCTGGTTTTCAGCCGCCTTTTCACACTCGCAGTGTGCTGTTCAATTGTCTATCCACTCAAACCTGGTCAGCCTTTCATTTTCTTTTCCACAATATCAGACTTCAGAAATCATTGGAATCGCCAGTACAGAATGTTCCATTCATTCACTGCCAATCTGGAATTCATCTGAATCTGCACTCCAGGTAGGCTTTCATTACACCACTTATGAATGTCCAAGTAACACAATGCTGGTTTTCAGCGGTCTGTTCACACTCTAAGCCCTGCTTTTTACTGGGTATCCACACAACTGTGGTCAGCTCTTCATTTTCATGTCCAAACAATCCAGACTTGAGAAATCATTGCAATCTCCAGTACAGAATGTTCCATTCATTCACTGCGAATCTGGAATTCAACTGAATCTCCACTACCTGCAGATTTATCTTACACCACTTGTGAATGTCCAAGTAAAACAATGCTGGTTTTCAGAGGCCTGTTCATGTTCGCAGTCGTGCTGTTCAATTGGCTATCCACTCAACCTGTTTTGCTCCTCATTTTCCTGTGCACACAACCCAGCCTTCAGAAATCATTGTAATCTCCACTACAGGATGTTCCATTCATTCACTGGGAATCTGGAATTCATCTGAATCTGCACTCCACGCAGGCTTTCGTTACACCACTGCTGAAAGTCGAAGTAATGCAATACTGGTTTTCAGTGGTCTGTTCACATTCGAAGCCGAGGCTTTTTACAGGCTATCCACTCAACACTGGTCAGCTCTTCATTTTCGTGTCCCCACAATCCAGATTTCAGAAATCATTGCAATCTCCACTACAGAATGTTCCATTCATTCACTGCGAGTCTGGAGTTTATCTGATTCTCCACTCCCGCCTGGTTAACATTACACCACTTGTGAATGTCCAAGTAAGCCAATGCTGGTTTTCAGAGGCCTGTTCATACTCGCAGCCGTGCTGTTTAATTGACAATTCACTCCACCCTGTTCAGCTCTTCATTGTCCCACCACACTACCAGCCTTCAGAAATCTTTGTTATCTCCACTACAGAACGTTCCATTCATTCACTGCGAATCTGGAATTCATCTGACTCTCAACTCCACGCAGGTTTTCATTACACCACTGTTGAATGTCCAAGTAACCCAATGCTGGTTTTCAGCGGCCTGTTCATATTCGCAGCCCTGCTGTTTACTTGGCTATCGATTCAAGCCTGGTCAGCTCTTCATTTTCCTGTCCACACAACACAGGCTTCAGAAATCATTGGAATCTCCTCTACAGAATGTTCCATTCATTCACTGCGAATGTGGAATTCAACTGACTCTCCACTCCATGCAGGTTTTCCTTACACCACTGATGAATGTCCAAGTAACCCAATGCTGGTTTTCAGCTGCATGTTCACACTCGCAGCCATGCTATACAATTGGCTTTCCACTAAATCCTGATTAGTTCTTGATTTTCCTTCCACACGACCCAGCCTTCAGAAATCGTTGGAATCTCCACTAGAGAATGTTCCATTCATTCACTGCGAATCTGGAATTCCTCTGAACCTCCACTCCCGGCAGGTTTTCGTTACACCACTGTTGAATGTCCAAGTAACCCAATGTTTTAAGTGTTTTCTTCACAAGCGCAGTGGTGCTGTTCAATTGGCTATCCACTCAACCCTGGCCAGCTCTACATTTTCCTGTCCACACCACAGAGACTGGAGAAATCATTGTTATCTCCACTACAGAATGTTCCATTCATTCACAGCGAATCTGGAATTCATCTGAATCTCCACTCCCGGCAGGTTTTCGTGACACCACTGGTAAATATCCAAGTAAGCCAATGCTGGTTTTAAGTGGCCTGCTCATACTCTCAGCCGTGCTGTTCAATTTGCTATCCACTCAACCCTCTTCAGCTCCATTTTCCTGTCCACATAACCCAAACTTCAGAAACAATTGGTATCTCCTCCACAGAATGTTCCATTCATTGACGGCAAATCTGAAATTCATCTAATTCTCAACTCCCGTCAGGTTTTCGTTACACCACTTGTGAATGTCCAATTAAGCCAAAGCTGGTTTTCAGTGGCCTGTTCTTACTACGAGACGTGCTGTTCATTTGGCTATCCATTCCACCCTGTTCAGCTCTACATTTTCGTGTCCACAAAACCCAGCCTTCAGAAATCATTGGAATCACCACTAGAGAATGTTCCATTCATTCACTGCGAATCTGGAATTCATCTGAATCTCCACTCCCGGCAGGTTTTCATTGCACCACTGCTGAATGTTCAAGTAACGCAATGATGGTTTTCAGCGGTCTATTCACACTCGAACCCGTGCTGTTCACGGTCTAGCGACTCAACACTGGTGAGTTCTTCTTTTTCCAGTTCAGACAATACAAACCTCAGAAACCATTGCAATCTACACTACAGAATGTTTCATTCATTCACGCGAATCTTGAATTCATCTTGTTCTCCACTCCCAGCAGGTTTTCGTTTCACCACTGGTGAATGTCCAAGCAACCCAAGGCTGGTTTCAGCTGCGTGTTAACACTCGCAGCCGTGCTGTTCAATTGGCTATCCAGTGAACGCTGGTTAGCTCTTGATTTTCCTTCCACACACCGAGCCTTCAGAAATCATTCTTATCTCCACTTCAGAATGTTCCATTCGTTCCCTGCGAATCTGGAATTCCTCTGACTCTCCACACCAGGCAGATTTTCCTAACAACACTGGTGAATGACCAGGTAATCCAATGCTGGTTTTCAGCGGCTGTTCACACTCACAGCCTTGCTGTTCAATTGACAATCCAGTCAAACCTAGTCAGCTCTTCATTTTCCTGTCCACACAACCCAGCGTTCAGAAATCATTGGAATCTCTACTACAGAAATTTCCATTCATTCACTGTGAATCTGGAAATACTCTGAATCTGCATTCCAGGAAGGCTTTCGTTACACCACTGATGAATGTCCAAGTAATGCAATGCTGCTTCTTAGTGGTCTGTTCACACTCGAAACCGTGCTGTTCATTGGCTATCCACTCAATATCGGTCAGCTCTTCAATATCCTGTCCAGACTATCCAGATTCCTAAATGTTGGCAATCACCACTACAGAATGTTCCATTCAATCACGCGAATCTGGAATTCATCAGAGTCTCCACTCCTGGAAGGTTTTCGTGACACCACTGGTAAATGTCCAAGGAAGACAATGCTGGTTTTAAGCCGCCTGCTAACACACTCAGCCGTGCTGTTCAATTTGCTATCCACCCAACCCTATTCAGCTCTACATTTTCCTGTCCTCATAACCCAACCTTCAGAAATAATTGGTATCTCCTCCACAGAATGTTCCGTTCATTCACTGCGAATCTTAAATTCATCTGACTCTCAACTCCCGGCGGGTTATCGTTACACCACTTGTGAATGTCCAAGTAAGCCAATGCTGGTTTTCAGTGGCCTGTTCATACTAAGAGACGTGCTGTTCATTTGGCTATCCACTCCACCCTGTTCAGCTCTACATTCTCGTGTCCACAAAACCCAGCCTTCAGAAATCATTGGAATCACCACTAGAGAATGTTCCATTCATTCACTGCGAATCTGGAATTCATCTGAACCTCCACTCCTGGCAGGTTTTCGTTACGCCACTGGTGAATGTCCAAGTAACTCAATACTGGTTTTCAGAGGCATGTTCAACTCGCAGAAGTGCTGTTCAATGGGCTATCCACTCAATATTGGTCAGCTCTTCATTTTCCTCTCCACACAAACCAGCCTTCAGAAATCATTGGGCTCTCCACTACAGACTGTTCCATTCATTCACTGCGATTCTGCAATTCATCTGACTCTCCGCTCCAGGCAGGTTTTCATTACAGCACTGGTGAATGACCAAGTAATCCAATGCTGGTTTTCAGCCGCCTTTTCACACTCGCAGTGTGCTGTTCAATTGTCTATCCACTCAAACCTGGTCAGCCTTTCATTTTCTTTTCCACAATATCAGACTTCAGAAATCATTGGAATCGCCAGTACAGAATGTTCCATTCATTCACTGCCAATCTGGAATTCATCTGAATCTGCACTCCAGGTAGGCTTTCATTACACCACTTATGAATGTCCAAGTAACACAATGCTGGTTTTCAGCGGTCTGTTCACACTCTAAGCCCTGCTTTTTACTGGGTATCCACACAACTGTGGTCAGCTCTTCATTTTCATGTCCAAACAATCCAGACTTGAGAAATCATTGCAATCTCCAGTACAGAATGTTCCATTCATTCACTGCGAATCTGGAATTCAACTGAATCTCCACTACCTGCAGATTTATCTTACACCACTTGTGAATGTCCAAGTAAAACAATGCTGGTTTTCAGAGGCCTGTTCATGTTCGCAGTCGTGCTGTTCAATTGGCTATCCACTCAACCTGTTTTGCTCCTCATTTTCCTGTGCACACAACCCAGCCTTCAGAAATCATTGTAATCTCCACTACAGGATGTTCCATTCATTCACTGGGAATCTGGAATTCATCTGAATCTGCACTCCACGCAGGCTTTCGTTACACCACTGCTGAAAGTCGAAGTAATGCAATACTGGTTTTCAGTGGTCTGTTCACATTCGAAGCCGAGGCTTTTTACAGGCTATCCACTCAACACTGGTCAGCTCTTCATTTTCGTGTCCCCACAATCCAGATTTCAGAAATCATTGCAATCTCCACTACAGAATGTTCCATTCATTCACTGCGAGTCTGGAGTTTATCTGATTCTCCACTCCCGCCTGGTTAACATTACACCACTTGTGAATGTCCAAGTAAGCCAATGCTGGTTTTCAGAGGCCTGTTCATACTCGCAGCCGTGCTGTTTAATTGACAATTCACTCCACCCTGTTCAGCTCTTCATTTTCCCACCACACTACCAGCCTTCAGAAATCTTTGTTATCTCCACTACAGAACGTTCCATTCATTCACTGCGAATCTGGAATTCATCTGACTCTCAACTCCACGCAGGTTTTCATTACACCACTGTTGAATGTCCAAGTAACCCAATGCTGGTTTTCAGCGGCCTGTTCATATTCGCAGCCCTGCTGTTTACTTGGCTATCGATTCAAGCCTGGTCAGCTCTTCATTTTCCTGTCCACACAACACAGGCTTCAGAAATCATTGGAATCTCCTCTACAGAATGTTCCATTCATTCACTGCGAATGTGGAATTCAACTGACTCTCCACTCCATGCAGGTTTTCCTTACACCACTGATGAATGTCCAAGTAACCCAATGCTGGTTTTCAGCTGCATGTTCACACTCGCAGCCATGCTATACAATTGGCTTTCCACTAAATCCTGATTAGTTCTTGATTTTCCTTCCACACGACCCAGCCTTCAGAAATCGTTGGAATCTCCACTAGAGAATGTTCCATTCATTCACTGCGAATCTGGAATTCCTCTGAACCTCCACTCCCGGCAGGTTTTCGTTACACCACTGTTGAATGTCCAAGTAACCCAATGTTTTAAGTGTTTTCTTCACAAGCGCAGTGGTGCTGTTCAATTGGCTATCCACTCAACCCTGGCCAGCTCTACATTTTCCTGTCCACACCACAGAGACTGGAGAAATCATTGTTATCTCCACTACAGAATGTTCCATTCATTCACAGCGAATCTGGAATTCATCTGAATCTCCACTCCCGGCAGGTTTTCGTGACACCACTGGTAAATATCCAAGTAAGCCAATGCTGGTTTTAAGTGGCCTGCTCATACTCTCAGCCGTGCTGTTCAATTTGCTATCCACTCAACCCTCTTCAGCTCCATTTTCCTGTCCACATAACCCAAACTTCAGAAACAATTGGTATCTCCTCCACAGAATGTTCCATTCATTGACGGCAAATCTGAAATTCATCTAATTCTCAACTCCCGTCAGGTTTTCGTTACACCACTTGTGAATGTCCAATTAAGCCAAAGCTGGTTTTCAGTGGCCTGTTCTTACTACGAGACGTGCTGTTCATTTGGCTATCCATTCCACCCTGTTCAGCTCTACATTTTCGTGTCCACAAAACCCAGCCTTCAGAAATCATTGGAATCACCACTAGAGAATGTTCCATTCATTCACTGCGAATCTGGAATTCATCTGAATCTCCACTCCCGGCAGGTTTTCATTGCACCACTGCTGAATGTTCAAGTAACGCAATGATGGTTTTCAGCGGTCTATTCACACTCGAACCCGTGCTGTTCACGGTCTAGCGACTCAACACTGGTGAGTTCTTCTTTTTCCAGTTCAGACAATACAAACCTCAGAAACCATTGCAATCTACACTACAGAATGTTTCATTCATTCAGGCGAATCTTGAATTCATCTTGTTCTCCACTCCCAGCAGGTTTTCGTTTCACCACTGGTGAATGTCCAAGCAACCCAAGGCTGGTTTCAGCTGCGTGTTAACACTCGCAGCCGTGCTGTTCAATTGGCTATCCAGTGAACGCTGGTTAGCTCTTGATTTTCCTTCCACACACCGAGCCTTCAGAAATCATTCTTATCTCCACTTCAGAGTGTTCCATTCGTTCCCTGCGAATCTGGAATTCCTCTGACTCTCCACACCAGGCAGATTTTCCTAACAACACTGGTGAATGACCAGGTAATCCAATGCTGGTTTTCAGCGGCTGTTCACACTCACAGCCTTGCTGTTCAATTGGCAATCCAGTCAAACCTAGTCAGCTCTTCATTTTCCTGTCCACACAACCCAGCGTTCAGAAATCATTGGAAACTCTACTACAGAAATTTCCATTCATTCACTGTGAATCTGGAAATACTCTGAATCTGCATTCCAGGAAGGCTTTCGTTACACCACTGATGAATGTCCAAGTAATGCAATGCTGCTTCTTAGTGGTCTGTTCACACTCGAAACCGTGCTGTTCATTGGCTATCCACTCAATATCGGTCAGCTCTTCAATATCCTGTCCAGACTATCCAGATTCCTAAATGTTGGCAATCACCACTACAGAATGTTCCATTCAATCACGCGAATCTGGAATTCATCAGAGTCTCCACTCCTGGAAGGTTTTCGTGACACCACTGGTAAATGTCCAAGGAAGACAATGCTGGTTTTAAGCCGCCTGCTAACACACTCAGCCGTGCTGTTCAATTTGCTATCCACCCAACCCTATTCAGCTCTACATTTTCCTGTCCTCATAACCCAACCTTCAGAAATAATTGGTATCTCCTCCACAGAGTGTTCCGTTCATTCACTGCGAATCTTAAATTCATCTGACTCTCAACTCCCGGCGGGTTATCGTTACACCACTTGTGAATGTCCAAGTAAGCCAATGCTGGTTTTCAGTGGCCTGTTCATACTAAGAGACGTGCTGTTCATTTGGCTATCCACTCCACCCTGTTCAGCTCTACATTCTCGTGTCCACAAAACCCAGCCTTCAGAAATCATTGGAATCACCACTAGAGAATGTTCCATTCATTCACTGCGAATCTGGAATTCATCTGAACCTCCACTCCTGGCAGGTTTTCGTTACGCCACTGGTGAATGTCCAAGTAACTCAATACTGGTTTTCAGAGGCATGTTCAACTCGCAGAAGTGCTGTTCAATGGGCTATCCACTCAATATTGGTCAGCTCTTCATTTTCCTCTCCACACAAACCAGCCTTCAGAAATCATTGGGCTCTCCACTACAGACTGTTCCATTCATTCACTGCGATTCTGCAATTCATCTGACTCTCCGCTCCAGGCAGGTTTTCATTACAGCACTGGTGAATGACCAAGTAATCCAATGCTGGTTTTCAGCCGCCTTTTCACACTCGCAGTGTGCTGTTCAATTGTCTATCCACTCAAACCTGGTCAGCCTTTCATTTTCTTTTCCACAATATCAGACTTCAGAAATCATTGGAATCGCCAGTACAGAATGTTCCATTCATTCACTGCCAATCTGGAATTCATCTGAATCTGCACTCCAGGTAGGCTTTCATTACACCACTTATGAATGTCCAAGTAACACAATGCTGGTTTTCAGCGGTCTGTTCACACTCTAAGCCCTGCTTTTTACTGGGTATCCACACAACTGTGGTCAGCTCTTCATTTTCATGTCCAAACAATCCAGACTTGAGAAATCATTGCAATCTCCAGTACAGAATGTTCCATTCATTCACTGCGAATCTGGAATTCAACTGAATCTCCACTACCTGCAGATTTATCTTACACCACTTGTGAATGTCCAAGTAAAACAATGCTGGTTTTCAGAGGCCTGTTCATGTTCGCAGTCGTGCTGTTCAATTGGCTATCCACTCAACCTGTTTTGCTCCTCATTTTCCTGTGCACACAACCCAGCCTTCAGAAATCATTGTAATCTCCACTACAGGATGTTCCATTCATTCACTGGGAATCTGGAATTCATCTGAATCTGCACTCCACGCAGGCTTTCGTTACACCACTGCTGAAAGTCGAAGTAATGCAATACTGGTTTTCAGTGGTCTGTTCACATTCGAAGCCGAGGCTTTTTACAGGCTATCCACTCAACACTGGTCAGCTCTTCATTTTCGTGTCCCCACAATCCAGATTTCAGAAATCATTGCAATCTCCACTACAGAATGTTCCATTCATTCACTGCGAGTCTGGAGTTTATCTGATTCTCCACTCCCGCCTGGTTAACATTACACCACTTGTGAATGTCCAAGTAAGCCAATGCTGGTTTTCAGAGGCCTGTTCATACTCGCAGCCGTGCTGTTTAATTGACAATTCACTCCACCCTGTTCAGCTCTTCATTGTCCCACCACACTACCAGCCTTCAGAAATCTTTGTTATCTCCACTACAGAATGTTCCATTCATTCACTGCGAATCTGGAATTCATCTGACTCTCAACTCCACGCAGGTTTTCATTACACCACTGTTGAATGTCCAAGTAACCCAATGCTGGTTTTCAGCGGCCTGTTCATATTCGCAGCCCTGCTGTTTACTTGGCTATCGATTCAAGCCTGGTCAGCTCTTCATTTTCCTGTCCACACAACACAGGCTTCAGAAATCATTGGAATCTCCTCTACAGAATGTTCCATTCATTCACTGCGAATGTGGAATTCAACTGACTCTCCACTCCATGCAGGTTTTCCTTACACCACTGATGAATGTCCAAGTAACCCAATGCTGGTTTTCAGCTGCATGTTCACACTCGCAGCCATGCTATACAATTGGCTTTCCACTAAATCCTGATTAGTTCTTGATTTTCCTTCCACACGACCCAGCCTTCAGAAATCGTTGGAATCTCCACTAGAGAATGTTCCATTCATTCACTGCGAATCTGGAATTCCTCTGAACCTCCACTCCCGGCAGGTTTTCGTTACACCACTGTTGAATGTCCAAGTAACCCAATGTTTTAAGTGTTTTCTTCACAAGCGCAGTGGTGCTGTTCAATTGGCTATCCACTCAACCCTGGCCAGCTCTACATTTTCCTGTCCACACCACAGAGACTGGAGAAATCATTGTTATCTCCACTACAGAATGTTCCATTCATTCACAGCGAATCTGGAATTCATCTGAATCTCCACTCCCGGCAGGTTTTCGTGACACCACTGGTAAATATCCAAGTAAGCCAATGCTGGTTTTAAGTGGCCTGCTCATACTCTCAGCCGTGCTGTTCAATTTGCTATCCACTCAACCCTCTTCAGCTCCATTTTCCTGTCCACATAACCCAAACTTCAGAAACAATTGGTATCTCCTCCACAGAATGTTCCATTCATTGACGGCAAATCTGAAATTCATCTAATTCTCAACTCCCGTCAGGTTTTCGTTACACCACTTGTGAATGTCCAATTAAGCCAAAGCTGGTTTTCAGTGGCCTGTTCTTACTACGAGACGTGCTGTTCATTTGGCTATCCATTCCACCCTGTTCAGCTCTACATTTTCGTGTCCACAAAACCCAGCCTTCAGAAATCATTGGAATCACCACTAGAGAATGTTCCATTCATTCACTGCGAATCTGGAATTCATCTGAATCTCCACTCCCGGCAGGTTTTCATTGCACCACTGCTGAATGTTCAAGTAACGCAATGATGGTTTTCAGCGGTCTATTCACACTCGAACCCGTGCTGTTCACGGTCTAGCGACTCAACACTGGTGAGTTCTTCTTTTTCCAGTTCAGACAATACAAACCTCAGAAACCATTGCAATCTACACTACAGAATGTTTCATTCATTCAGGCGAATCTTGAATTCATC
The DNA here is from genome assembly GCF_029834395.1 of Sorex fumeus. NCBI lineage: Eukaryota > Metazoa > Chordata > Mammalia > Eulipotyphla > Soricidae > Sorex > Sorex fumeus. The sequence goes on along the minus strand of NW_026606257.1, from coordinate 881,130 downwards.
TTGTTCTCCACTCCCAGCAGGTTTTCGTTTCACCACTGGTGAATGTCCAAGCAACCCAAGGCTGGTTTCAGCTGCGTGTTAACACTCGCAGCCGTGCTGTTCAATTGGCTATCCAGTGAACGCTGGTTAGCTCTTGATTTTCCTTCCACACACCGAGCCTTCAGAAATCATTCTTATCTCCACTTCAGAATGTTCCATTCGTTCCCTGCGAATCTGGAATTCCTCTGACTCTCCACACCAGGCAGATTTTCCTAACAACACTGGTGAATGACCAGGTAATCCAATGCTGGTTTTCAGCGGCTGTTCACACTCACAGCCTTGCTGTTCAATTGGCAATCCAGTCAAACCTAGTCAGCTCTTCATTTTCCTGTCCACACAACCCAGCGTTCAGAAATCATTGGAATCTCTACTACAGAAATTTCCATTCATTCACTGTGAATCTGGAAATACTCTGAATCTGCATTCCAGGAAGGCTTTCGTTACACCACTGATGAATGTCCAAGTAATGCAATGCTGCTTCTTAGTGGTCTGTTCACACTCGAAACCGTGCTGTTCATTGGCTATCCACTCAATATCGGTCAGCTCTTCAATATCCTGTCCAGACTATCCAGATTCCTAAATGTTGGCAATCACCACTACAGAATGTTCCATTCAATCACGCGAATCTGGAATTCATCAGAGTCTCCACTCCTGGAAGGTTTTCGTGACACCACTGGTAAATGTCCAAGGAAGACAATGCTGGTTTTAAGCCGCCTGCTAACACACTCAGCCGTGCTGTTCAATTTGCTATCCACCCAACCCTATTCAGCTCTACATTTTCCTGTCCTCATAACCCAACCTTCAGAAATAATTGGTATCTCCTCCACAGAATGTTCCGTTCATTCACTGCGAATCTTAAATTCATCTGACTCTCAACTCCCGGCGGGTTATCGTTACACCACTTGTGAATGTCCAAGTAAGCCAATGCTGGTTTTCAGTGGCCTGTTCATACTAAGAGACGTGCTGTTCATTTGGCTATCCACTCCACCCTGTTCAGCTCTACATTCTCGTGTCCACAAAACCCAGCCTTCAGAAATCATTGGAATCACCACTAGAGAATGTTCCATTCATTCACTGCGAATCTGGAATTCATCTGAACCTCCACTCCTGGCAGGTTTTCGTTACGCCACTGGTGAATGTCCAAGTAACTCAATACTGGTTTTCAGAGGCATGTTCAACTCGCAGAAGTGCTGTTCAATGGGCTATCCACTCAATATTGGTCAGCTCTTCATTTTCCTCTCCACACAAACCAGCCTTCAGAAATCATTGGGCTCTCCACTACAGACTGTTCCATTCATTCACTGCGATTCTGCAATTCATCTGACTCTCCGCTCCAGGCAGGTTTTCATTACAGCACTGGTGAATGACCAAGTAATCCAATGCTGGTTTTCAGCCGCCTTTTCACACTCGCAGTGTGCTGTTCAATTGTCTATCCACTCAAACCTGGTCAGCCTTTCATTTTCTTTTCCACAATATCAGACTTCAGAAATCATTGGAATCGCCAGTACAGAATGTTCCATTCATTCACTGCCAATCTGGAATTCATCTGAATCTGCACTCCAGGTAGGCTTTCATTACACCACTTATGAATGTCCAAGTAACACAATGCTGGTTTTCAGCGGTCTGTTCACACTCTAAGCCCTGCTTTTTACTGGGTATCCACACAACTGTGGTCAGCTCTTCATTTTCATGTCCAAACAATCCAGACTTGAGAAATCATTGCAATCTCCAGTACAGAATGTTCCATTCATTCACTGCGAATCTGGAATTCAACTGAATCTCCACTACCTGCAGATTTATCTTACACCACTTGTGAATGTCCAAGTAAAACAATGCTGGTTTTCAGAGGCCTGTTCATGTTCGCAGTCGTGCTGTTCAATTGGCTATCCACTCAACCTGTTTTGCTCCTCATTTTCCTGTGCACACAACCCAGCCTTCAGAAATCATTGTAATCTCCACTACAGGATGTTCCATTCATTCACTGGGAATCTGGAATTCATCTGAATCTGCACTCCACGCAGGCTTTCGTTACACCACTGCTGAAAGTCGAAGTAATGCAATACTGGTTTTCAGTGGTCTGTTCACATTCGAAGCCGAGGCTTTTTACAGGCTATCCACTCAACACTGGTCAGCTCTTCATTTTCGTGTCCCCACAATCCAGATTTCAGAAATCATTGCAATCTCCACTACAGAATGTTCCATTCATTCACTGCGAGTCTGGAGTTTATCTGATTCTCCACTCCCGCCTGGTTAACATTACACCACTTGTGAATGTCCAAGTAAGCCAATGCTGGTTTTCAGAGGCCTGTTCATACTCGCAGCCGTGCTGTTTAATTGACAATTCACTCCACCCTGTTCAGCTCTTCATTGTCCCACCACACTACCAGCCTTCAGAAATCTTTGTTATCTCCACTACAGAACGTTCCATTCATTCACTGCGAATCTGGAATTCATCTGACTCTCAACTCCACGCAGGTTTTCATTACACCACTGTTGAATGTCCAAGTAACCCAATGCTGGTTTTCAGCGGCCTGTTCATATTCGCAGCCCTGCTGTTTACTTGGCTATCGATTCAAGCCTGGTCAGCTCTTCATTTTCCTGTCCACACAACACAGGCTTCAGAAATCATTGGAATCTCCTCTACAGAATGTTCCATTCATTCACTGCGAATGTGGAATTCAACTGACTCTCCACTCCATGCAGGTTTTCCTTACACCACTGATGAATGTCCAAGTAACCCAATGCTGGTTTTCAGCTGCATGTTCACACTCGCAGCCATGCTATACAATTGGCTTTCCACTAAATCCTGATTAGTTCTTGATTTTCCTTCCACACGACCCAGCCTTCAGAAATCGTTGGAATCTCCACTAGAGAATGTTCCATTCATTCACTGCGAATCTGGAATTCCTCTGAACCTCCACTCCCGGCAGGTTTTCGTTACACCACTGTTGAATGTCCAAGTAACCCAATGTTTTAAGTGTTTTCTTCACAAGCGCAGTGGTGCTGTTCAATTGGCTATCCACTCAACCCTGGCCAGCTCTACATTTTCCTGTCCACACCACAGAGACTGGAGAAATCATTGTTATCTCCACTACAGAATGTTCCATTCATTCACAGCGAATCTGGAATTCATCTGAATCTCCACTCCCGGCAGGTTTTCGTGACACCACTGGTAAATATCCAAGTAAGCCAATGCTGGTTTTAAGTGGCCTGCTCATACTCTCAGCCGTGCTGTTCAATTTGCTATCCACTCAACCCTCTTCAGCTCCATTTTCCTGTCCACATAACCCAAACTTCAGAAACAATTGGTATCTCCTCCACAGAATGTTCCATTCATTGACGGCAAATCTGAAATTCATCTAATTCTCAACTCCCGTCAGGTTTTCGTTACACCACTTGTGAATGTCCAATTAAGCCAAAGCTGGTTTTCAGTGGCCTGTTCTTACTACGAGACGTGCTGTTCATTTGGCTATCCATTCCACCCTGTTCAGCTCTACATTTTCGTGTCCACAAAACCCAGCCTTCAGAAATCATTGGAATCACCACTAGAGAATGTTCCATTCATTCACTGCGAATCTGGAATTCATCTGAATCTCCACTCCCGGCAGGTTTTCATTGCACCACTGCTGAATGTTCAAGTAACGCAATGATGGTTTTCAGCGGTCTATTCACACTCGAACCCGTGCTGTTCACGGTCTAGCGACTCAACACTGGTGAGTTCTTCTTTTTCCAGTTCAGACAATACAAACCTCAGAAACCATTGCAATCTACACTACAGAATGTTTCATTCATTCACGCGAATCTTGAATTCATCTTGTTCTCCACTCCCAGCAGGTTTTCGTTTCACCACTGGTGAATGTCCAAGCAACCCAAGGCTGGTTTCAGCTGCGTGTTAACACTCGCAGCCGTGCTGTTCAATTGGCTATCCAGTGAACGCTGGTTAGCTCTTGATTTTCCTTCCACACACCGAGCCTTCAGAAATCATTCTTATCTCCACTTCAGAGTGTTCCATTCGTTCCCTGCGAATCTGGAATTCCTCTGACTCTCCACACCAGGCAGATTTTCCTAACAACACTGGTGAATGACCAGGTAATCCAATGCTGGTTTTCAGCGGCTGTTCACACTCACAGCCTTGCTGTTCAATTGGCAATCCAGTCAAACCTAGTCAGCTCTTCATTTTCCTGTCCACACAACCCAGCGTTCAGAAATCATTGGAATCTCTACTACAGAAATTTCCATTCATTCACTGTGAATCTGGAAATACTCTGAATCTGCATTCCAGGAAGGCTTTCGTTACACCACTGATGAATGTCCAAGTAATGCAATGCTGCTTCTTAGTGGTCTGTTCACACTCGAAACCGTGCTGTTCATTGGCTATCCACTCAATATCGGTCAGCTCTTCAATATCCTGTCCAGACTATCCAGATTCCTAAATGTTGGCAATCACCACTACAGAATGTTCCATTCAATCACGCGAATCTGGAATTCATCAGAGTCTCCACTCCTGGAAGGTTTTCGTGACACCACTGGTAAATGTCCAAGGAAGACAATGCTGGTTTTAAGCCGCCTGCTAACACACTCAGCCGTGCTGTTCAATTTGCTATCCACCCAACCCTATTCAGCTCTACATTTTCCTGTCCTCATAACCCAACCTTCAGAAATAATTGGTATCTCCTCCACAGAATGTTCCGTTCATTCACTGCGAATCTTAAATTCATCTGACTCTCAACTCCCGGCGGGTTATCGTTACACCACTTGTGAATGTCCAAGTAAGCCAATGCTGGTTTTCAGTGGCCTGTTCATACTAAGAGACGTGCTGTTCATTTGGCTATCCACTCCACCCTGTTCAGCTCTACATTTTCGTGTCCACAAAACCCAGCCTTCAGAAATCATTAGAATCACCACTAGAGAATGTTCCATTCAGTCACTGCGAATCTGGAATTCATCTGAACCTCCACTCCTGGCAGGTTTTCGTTACGCCACTGGTGAATGTCCAAGTAACTCAATACTGGTTTTCAGAGGCATGTTCAACTCGCAGAAGTGCTGTTCAATGGGCTATCCACTCAATATTGGTCAGCTCTTCATTTTCCTCTCCACACAAACCAGCCTTCAGAAATCATTGGGCTCTCCACTACAGACTGTTCCATTCATTCACTGCGATTCTGCAATTCATCTGACTCTCCGCTCCAGGCAGGTTTTCATTACAGCACTGGTGAATGACCAAGTAATCCAATGCTGGTTTTCAGCCGCCTTTTCACACTCGCAGTGTGCTGTTCAATTGTCTATCCACTCAAACCTGGTCAGCCTTTCATTTTCTTTTCCACAATATCAGACTTCAGAAATCATTGGAATCGCCAGTACAGAATGTTCCATTCATTCACTGCCAATCTGGAATTCATCTGAATCTGCACTCCAGGTAGGCTTTCATTACACCACTTATGAATGTCCAAGTAACACAATGCTGGTTTTCAGCGGTCTGTTCACACTCTAAGCCCTGCTTTTTACTGGGTATCCACACAACTGTGGTCAGCTCTTCATTTTCATGTCCAAACAATCCAGACTTGAGAAATCATTGCAATCTCCAGTACAGAATGTTCCATTCATTCACTGCGAATCTGGAATTCAACTGAATCTCCACTACCTGCAGATTTATCTTACACCACTTGTGAATGTCCAAGTAAAACAATGCTGGTTTTCAGAGGCCTGTTCATGTTCGCAGTCGTGCTGTTCAATTGGCTATCCACTCAACCTGTTTTGCTCCTCATTTTCCTGTGCACACAACCCAGCCTTCAGAAATCATTGTAATCTCCACTACAGGATGTTCCATTCATTCACTGGGAATCTGGAATTCATCTGAATCTGCACTCCACGCAGGCTTTCGTTACACCACTGCTGAAAGTCGAAGTAATGCAATACTGGTTTTCAGTGGTCTGTTCACATTCGAAGCCGAGGCTTTTTACAGGCTATCCACTCAACACTGGTCAGCTCTTCATTTTCGTGTCCCCACAATCCAGATTTCAGAAATCATTGCAATCTCCACTACAGAATGTTCCATTCATTCACTGCGAGTCTGGAGTTTATCTGATTCTCCACTCCCGCCTGGTTAACATTACACCACTTGTGAATGTCCAAGTAAGCCAATGCTGGTTTTCAGAGGCCTGTTCATACTCGCAGCCGTGCTGTTTAATTGACAATTCACTCCACCCTGTTCAGCTCTTCATTGTCCCACCACACTACCAGCCTTCAGAAATCTTTGTTATCTCCACTACAGAATGTTCCATTCATTCACTGCGAATCTGGAATTCATCTGACTCTCAACTCCACGCAGGTTTTCATTACACCACTGTTGAATGTCCAAGTAACCCAATGCTGGTTTTCAGCGGCCTGTTCATATTCGCAGCCCTGCTGTTTACTTGGCTATCGATTCAAGCCTGGTCAGCTCTTCATTTTCCTGTCCACACAACACAGGCTTCAGAAATCATTGGAATCTCCTCTACAGAATGTTCCATTCATTCACTGCGAATGTGGAATTCAACTGACTCTCCACTCCATGCAGGTTTTCCTTACACCACTGATGAATGTCCAAGTAACCCAATGCTGGTTTTCAGCTGCATGTTCACACTCGCAGCCATGCTATACAATTGGCTTTCCACTAAATCCTGATTAGTTCTTGATTTTCCTTCCACACGACCCAGCCTTCAGAAATCGTTGGAATCTCCACTAGAGAATGTTCCATTCATTCACTGCGAATCTGGAATTCCTCTGAACCTCCACTCCCGGCAGGTTTTCGTTACACCACTGTTGAATGTCCAAGTAACCCAATGTTTTAAGTGTTTTCTTCACAAGCGCAGTGGTGCTGTTCAATTGGCTATCCACTCAACCCTGGCCAGCTCTACATTTTCCTGTCCACACCACAGAGACTGGAGAAATCATTGTTATCTCCACTACAGAATGTTCCATTCATTCACAGCGAATCTGGAATTCATCTGAATCTCCACTCCCGGCAGGTTTTCGTGACACCACTGGTAAATATCCAAGTAAGCCAATGCTGGTTTTAAGTGGCCTGCTCATACTCTCAGCCGTGCTGTTCAATTTGCTATCCACTCAACCCTCTTCAGCTCCATTTTCCTGTCCACATAACCCAAACTTCAGAAACAATTGGTATCTCCTCCACAGAATGTTCCATTCATTGACGGCAAATCTGAAATTCATCTAATTCTCAACTCCCGTCAGGTTTTCGTTACACCACTTGTGAATGTCCAATTAAGCCAAAGCTGGTTTTCAGTGGCCTGTTCTTACTACGAGACGTGCTGTTCATTTGGCTATCCATTCCACCCTGTTCAGCTCTACATTTTCGTGTCCACAAAACCCAGCCTTCAGAAATCATTGGAATCACCACTAGAGAATGTTCCATTCATTCACTGCGAATCTGGAATTCATCTGAATCTCCACTCCCGGCAGGTTTTCATTGCACCACTGCTGAATGTTCAAGTAACGCAATGATGGTTTTCAGCGGTCTATTCACACTCGAACCCGTGCTGTTCACGGTCTAGCGACTCAACACTGGTGAGTTCTTCTTTTTCCAGTTCAGACAATACAAACCTCAGAAACCATTGCAATCTACACTACAGAATGTTTCATTCATTCACGCGAATCTTGAATTCATCTTGTTCTCCACTCCCAGCAGGTTTTCGTTTCACCACTGGTGAATGTCCAAGCAACCCAAGGCTGGTTTCAGCTGCGTGTTAACACTCGCAGCCGTGCTGTTCAATTGGCTATCCAGTGAACGCTGGTTAGCTCTTGATTTTCCTTCCACACACCGAGCCTTCAGAAATCATTCTTATCTCCACTTCAGAGTGTTCCATTCGTTCCCTGCGAATCTGGAATTCCTCTGACTCTCCACACCAGGCAGATTTTCCTAACAACACTGGTGAATGACCAGGTAATCCAATGCTGGTTTTCAGCGGCTGTTCACACTCACAGCCTTGCTGTTCAATTGGCAATCCAGTCAAACCTAGTCAGCTCTTCATTTTCCTGTCCACACAACCCAGCGTTCAGAAATCATTGGAATCTCTACTACAGAAATTTCCATTCATTCACTGTGAATCTGGAAATACTCTGAATCTGCATTCCAGGAAGGCTTTCGTTACACCACTGATGAATGTCCAAGTAATGCAATGCTGCTTCTTAGTGGTCTGTTCACACTCGAAACCGTGCTGTTCATTGGCTATCCACTCAATATCGGTCAGCTCTTCAATATCCTGTCCAGACTATCCAGATTCCTAAATGTTGGCAATCACCACTACAGAATGTTCCATTCAATCACGCGAATCTGGAATTCATCAGAGTCTCCACTCCTGGAAGGTTTTCGTGACACCACTGGTAAATGTCCAAGGAAGACAATGCTGGTTTTAAGCCGCCTGCTAACACACTCAGCCGTGCTGTTCAATTTGCTATCCACCCAACCCTATTCAGCTCTACATTTTCCTGTCCTCATAACCCAACCTTCAGAAATAATTGGTATCTCCTCCACAGAATGTTCCGTTCATTCACTGCGAATCTTAAATTCATCTGACTCTCAACTCCCGGCGGGTTATCGTTACACCACTTGTGAATGTCCAAGTAAGCCAATGCTGGTTTTCAGTGGCCTGTTCATACTAAGAGACGTGCTGTTCATTTGGCTATCCACTCCACCCTGTTCAGCTCTACATTCTCGTGTCCACAAAACCCAGCCTTCAGAAATCATTGGAATCACCACTAGAGAATGTTCCATTCATTCACTGCGAATCTGGAATTCATCTGAACCTCCACTCCTGGCAGGTTTTCGTTACGCCACTGGTGAATGTCCAAGTAACTCAATACTGGTTTTCAGAGGCATGTTCAACTCGCAGAAGTGCTGTTCAATGGGCTATCCACTCAATATTGGTCAGCTCTTCATTTTCCTCTCCACACAAACCAGCCTTCAGAAATCATTGGGCTCTCCACTACAGACTGTTCCATTCATTCACTGCGATTCTGCAATTCATCTGACTCTCCGCTCCAGGCAGGTTTTCATTACAGCACTGGTGAATGACCAAGTAATCCAATGCTGGTTTTCAGCCGCCTTTTCACACTCGCAGTGTGCTGTTCAATTGTCTATCCACTCAAACCTGGTCAGCCTTTCATTTTCTTTTCCACAATATCAGACTTCAGAAATCATTGGAATCGCCAGTACAGAATGTTCCATTCATTCACTGCCAATCTGGAATTCATCTGAATCTGCACTCCAGGTAGGCTTTCATTACACCACTTATGAATGTCCAAGTAACACAATGCTGGTTTTCAGCGGTCTGTTCACACTCTAAGCCCTGCTTTTTACTGGGTATCCACACAACTGTGGTCAGCTCTTCATTTTCATGTCCAAACAATCCAGACTTGAGAAATCATTGCAATCTCCAGTACAGAATGTTCCATTCATTCACTGCGAATCTGGAATTCAACTGAATCTCCACTACCTGCAGATTTATCTTACACCACTTGTGAATGTCCAAGTAAAACAATGCTGGTTTTCAGAGGCCTGTTCATGTTCGCAGTCGTGCTGTTCAATTGGCTATCCACTCAACCTGTTTTGCTCCTCATTTTCCTGTGCACACAACCCAGCCTTCAGAAATCATTGTAATCTCCACTACAGGATGTTCCATTCATTCACTGGGAATCTGGAATTCATCTGAATCTGCACTCCACGCAGGCTTTCGTTACACCACTGCTGAAAGTCGAAGTAATGCAATACTGGTTTTCAGTGGTCTGTTCACATTCGAAGCCGAGGCTTTTTACAGGCTATCCACTCAACACTGGTCAGCTCTTCATTTTCGTGTCCCCACAATCCAGATTTCAGAAATCATTGCAATCTCCACTACAGAATGTTCCATTCATTCACTGCGAGTCTGGAGTTTATCTGATTCTCCACTCCCGCCTGGTTAACATTACACCACTTGTGAATGTCCAAGTAAGCCAATGCTGGTTTTCAGAGGCCTGTTCATACTCGCAGCCGTGCTGTTTAATTGACAATTCACTCCACCCTGTTCAGCTCTTCATTGTCCCACCACACTACCAGCCTTCAGAAATCTTTGTTATCTCCACTACAGAATGTTCCATTCATTCACTGCGAATCTGGAATTCATCTGACTCTCAACTCCACGCAGGTTTTCATTACACCACTGTTGAATGTCCAAGTAACCCAATGCTGGTTTTCAGCGGCCTGTTCATATTCGCAGCCCTGCTGTTTACTTGGCTATCGATTCAAGCCTGGTCAGCTCTTCATTTTCCTGTCCACACAACACAGGCTTCAGAAATCATTGGAATCTCCTCTACAGAATGTTCCATTCATTCACTGCGAATGTGGAATTCAACTGACTCTCCACTCCATGCAGGTTTTCCTTACACCACTGATGAATGTCCAAGTAACCCAATGCTGGTTTTCAGCTGCATGTTCACACTCGCAGCCATGCTATACAATTGGCTTTCCACTAAATCCTGATTAGTTCTTGATTTTCCTTCCACACGACCCAGCCTTCAGAAATCGTTGGAATCTCCACTAGAGAATGTTCCATTCATTCACTGCGAATCTGGAATTCCTCTGAACCTCCACTCCCGGCAGGTTTTCGTTACACCACTGTTGAATGTCCAAGTAACCCAATGTTTTAAGTGTTTTTTTCACAAGCGCTGTGGTGCTGTTCAATTGGTTATCCACTCAACCCTGGCCAGCTCTACATTTTCCTGTCCACACCACAGAGACTGGAGAAATCATTGTTATCTCCACTACAGAATGTTCCATTCATTCACAGCGAATCTGGAATTCATCTGAATCTCCACTCCCGGCAGGTTTTCGTGACACCACTGGTAAATATCCAAGTAAGCCAATGCTGGTTTTAAGTGGCCTGCTCATACTCTCAGCCGTGCTGTTCAATTTGCTATCCACTCAACCCTCTTCAGCTCCATTTTCCTGTCCACATAACCCAAACTTCAGAAACAATTGGTATCTCCTCCACAGAATGTTCCATTCATTGACGGCAAATCTGAAATTCATCTAATTCTCAACTCCCGTCAGGTTTTCGTTACACCACTTGTGAATGTCCAATTAAGCCAAAGCTGGTTTTCAGTGGCCTGTTCTTACTACGAGACGTGCTGTTCATTTGGCTATCCATTCCACCCTGTTCAGCTCTACATTTTCGTGTCCACAAAACCCAGCCTTCAGAAATCATTGGAATCACCACTAGAGAATGTTCCATTCATTCACTGCGAATCTGGAATTCATCTGAATCTCCACTCCCGGCAGGTTTTCATTGCACCACTGCTGAATGTTCAAGTAACGCAATGATGGTTTTCAGCGGTCTATTCACACTCGAACCCGTGCTGTTCACGGTCTAGCGACTCAACACTGGTGAGTTCTTCTTTTTCCAGTTCAGACAATACAAACCTCAGAAACCATTGCAATCTACACTACAGAATGTTTCATTCATTCAGGCGAATCTTGAATTCATCTTGTTCTCCACTCCCAGCAGGTTTTCGTTTCACCACTGGTGAATGTCCAAGCAACCCAAGGCTGGTTTCAGCTGCGTGTTAACACTCGCAGCCGTGCTGTTCAATTGGCTATCCAGTGAACGCTGGTTAGCTCTTGATTTTCCTTCCACACACCGAGCCTTCAGAAATCATTCTTATCTCCACTTCAGAGTGTTCCATTCGTTCCCTGCGAATCTGGAATTCCTCTGACTCTCCACACCAGGCAGATTTTCCTAACAACACTGGTGAATGACCAGGTAATCCAATGCTGGTTTTCAGCGGCTGTTCACACTCACAGCCTTGCTGTTCAATTGGCAATCCAGTCAAACCTAGTCAGCTCTTCATTTTCCTGTCCACACAACCCAGCGTTCAGAAATCATTGGAATCTCTACTACAGAAATTTCCATTCATTCACTGTGAATCTGGAAATACTCTGAATCTGCATTCCAGGAAGGCTTTCGTTACACCACTGATGAATGTCCAAGTAATGCAATGCTGCTTCTTAGTGGTCTGTTCACACTCGAAACCGTGCTGTTCATTGGCTATCCACTCAATATTGGTCAGCTCTTCAATATCCTGTCCAGACTATCCAGATTCCTAAATGTTGGCAATCACCACTACAGAATGTTCCATTCAATCACGCGAATCTGGAATTCATCAGAGTCTCCACTCCTGGAAGGTTTTCGTGACACCACTGGTAAATGTCCAAGGAAGACAATGCTGGTTTTAAGCCGCCTGCTAACACACTCAGCCGTGCTGTTCAATTTGCTATCCACCCAACCCTATTCAGCTCTACATTTTCCTGTCCTCATAACCCAACCTTCAGAAATAATTGGTATCTCCTCCACAGAATGTTCCGTTCATTCACTGCGAATCTTAAATTCATCTGACTCTCAACTCCCGGCGGGTTATCGTTACACCACTTGTGAATGTCCAAGTAAGCCAATGCTGGTTTTCAGTGGCCTGTTCATACTAAGAGACGTGCTGTTCATTTGGCTATCCACTCCACCCTGTTCAGCTCTACATTTTCGTGTCCACAAAACCCAGCCTTCAGAAATCATTGGAATCACCACTAGAGAATGTTCCATTCATTCACTGCGAATCTGGAATTCATCTGAACCTCCACTCCTGGCAGGTTTTCGTTACGCCACTGGTGAATGTCCAAGTAACTCAATACTGGTTTTCAGAGGCATGTTCAACTCGCAGAAGTGCTGTTCAATGGGCTATCCACTCAATATTGGTCAGCTCTTCATTTTCCTCTCCACACAAACCAGCCTTCAGAAATCATTGGGCTCTCCACTACAGACTGTTCCATTCATTCACTGCGATTCTGCAATTCATCTGACTCTCCGCTCCAGGCAGGTTTTCATTACAGCACTGGTGAATGACCAAGTAATCCAATGCTGGTTTTCAGCCGCCTTTTCACACTCGCAGTGTGCTGTTCAATTGTCTATCCACTCAAACCTGGTCAGCCTTTCATTTTCTTTTCCACAATATCAGACTTCAGAAATCATTGGAATCGCCAGTACAGAATGTTCCATTCATTCACTGCCAATCTGGAATTCATCTGAATCTGCACTCCAGGTAGGCTTTCATTACACCACTTATGAATGTCCAAGTAACACAATGCTGGTTTTCAGCGGTCTGTTCACACTCTAAGCCCTGCTTTTTACTGGGTATCCACACAACTGTGGTCAGCTCTTCATTTTCATGTCCAAACAATCCAGACTTGAGAAATCATTGCAATCTCCAGTACAGAATGTTCCATTCATTCACTGCGAATCTGGAATTCAACTGAATCTCCACTACCTGCAGATTTATCTTACACCACTTGTGAATGTCCAAGTAAAACAATGCTGGTTTTCAGAGGCCTGTTCATGTTCGCAGTCGTGCTGTTCAATTGGCTATCCACTCAACCTGTTTTGCTCCTCATTTTCCTGTGCACACAACCCAGCCTTCAGAAATCATTGTAATCTCCACTACAGGATGTTCCATTCATTCACTGGGAATCTGGAATTCATCTGAATCTGCACTCCACGCAGGCTTTCGTTACACCACTGCTGAAAGTCGAAGTAATGCAATACTGGTTTTCAGTGGTCTGTTCACATTCGAAGCCGAGGCTTTTTACAGGCTATCCACTCAACACTGGTCAGCTCTTCATTTTCGTGTCCCCACAATCCAGATTTCAGAAATCATTGCAATCTCCACTACAGAATGTTCCATTCATTCACTGCGAGTCTGGAGTTTATCTGATTCTCCACTCCCGCCTGGTTAACATTACACCACTTGTGAATGTCCAAGTAAGCCAATGCTGGTTTTCAGAGGCCTGTTCATACTCGCAGCCGTGCTGTTTAATTGACAATTCACTCCACCCTGTTCAGCTCTTCATTGTCCCACCACACTACCAGCCTTCAGAAATCTTTGTTATCTCCACTACAGAATGTTCCATTCATTCACTGCGAATCTGGAATTCATCTGACTCTCAACTCCACGCAGGTTTTCATTACACCACTGTTGAATGTCCAAGTAACCCAATGCTGGTTTTCAGCGGCCTGTTCATATTCGCAGCCCTGCTGTTTACTTGGCTATCGATTCAAGCCTGGTCAGCTCTTCATTTTCCTGTCCACACAACACAGGCTTCAGAAATCATTGGAATCTCCTCTACAGAATGTTCCATTCATTCACTGCGAATGTGGAATTCAACTGACTCTCCACTCCATGCAGGTTTTCCTTACACCACTGATGAATGTCCAAGTAACCCAATGCTGGTTTTCAGCTGCATGTTCACACTCGCAGCCATGCTATACAATTGGCTTTCCACTAAATCCTGATTAGTTCTTGATTTTCCTTCCACACGACCCAGCCTTCAGAAATCGTTGGAATCTCCACTAGAGAATGTTCCATTCATTCACTGCGAATCTGGAATTCCTCTGAACCTCCACTCCCGGCAGGTTTTCGTTACACCACTGTTGAATGTCCAAGTAACCCAATGTTTTAAGTGTTTTCTTCACAAGCGCAGTGGTGCTGTTCAATTGGCTATCCACTCAACCCTGGCCAGCTCTACATTTTCCTGTCCACACCACAGAGACTGGAGAAATCATTGTTATCTCCACTACAGAATGTTCCATTCATTCACAGCGAATCTGGAATTCATCTGAATCTCCACTCCCGGCAGGTTTTCGTGACAACACTGGTAAATATCCAAGTAAGCCAATGCTGGTTTTAAGTGGCCTGCTCATACTCTCAGCCGTGCTGTTCAATTTGCTATCCACCCAACCCTCTTCAGCTCCATTTTCCTGTCCACATAACCCAAACTTCAGAAACAATTGGTATCTCCTCCACAGAATGTTCCATTCATTGACGGCAAATCTGAAATTCATCTAATTTTCAACTCCCGTCAGGTTTTCGTTACACCACTTGTGAATGTCCAATTAAGCCAAAGCTGGTTTTCAGTGGCCTGTTCTTACTACGAGACGTGCTGTTCATTTGGCTATCCATTCCACCCTGTTCAGCTCTACATTTTCGTGTCCACAAAACCCAGCCTTCAGAAATCATTGGAATCACCACTAGAGAATGTTCCATTCATTCACTGCGAATCTGGAATTCATCTGAACCTCCACTCCTGGCAGGTTTTCGTTACGCCACTGGTGAATGTCCAAGTAACTCAATACTGGTTTTCAGAGGCATGTTCAACTCGCAGAAGTGCTGTTCAATGGGCTATCCACTCAATATTGGTCAGCTCTTCATTTTCCTCTCCACACAAACCAGCCTTCAGAAATCATTGGGCTCTCCACTACAGACTGTTCCATTCATTCACTGCGATTCTGCAATTCATCTGACTCTCCGCTCCAGGCAGGTTTTCATTACAGCACTGGTGAATGACCAAGTAATCCAATGCTGGTTTTCAGCCGCCTTTTCACACTCGCAGTGTGCTGTTCAATTGTCTATCCACTCAAACCTGGTCAGCCTTTCATTTTCTTTTCCACAATATCAGACTTCAGAAATCATTGGAATCGCCAGTACAGAATGTTCCATTCATTCACTGCCAATCTGGAATTCATCTGAATCTGCACTCCAGGTAGGCTTTCATTACACCACTTATGAATGTCCAAGTAACACAATGCTGGTTTTCAGCGGTCTGTTCACACTCTAAGCCCTGCTTTTTACTGGGTATCCACACAACTGTGGTCAGCTCTTCATTTTCATGTCCAAACAATCCAGACTTGAGAAATCATTGCAATCTCCAGTACAGAATGTTCCATTCATTCACTGCGAATCTGGAATTCAACTGAATCTCCACTACCTGCAGATTTATCTTACACCACTTGTGAATGTCCAAGTAAAACAATGCTGGTTTTCAGAGGCCTGTTCATGTTCGCAGTCGTGCTGTTCAATTGGCTATCCACTCAACCTGTTTTGCTCCTCATTTTCCTGTGCACACAACCCAGCCTTCAGAAATCATTGTAATCTCCACTACAGGATGTTCCATTCATTCACTGGGAATCTGGAATTCATCTGAATCTGCACTCCACGCAGGCTTTCGTTACACCACTGCTGAAAGTCGAAGTAATGCAATACTGGTTTTCAGTGGTCTGTTCACATTCGAAGCCGAGGCTTTTTACAGGCTATCCACTCAACACTGGTCAGCTCTTCATTTTCGTGTCCCCACAATCCAGATTTCAGAAATCATTGCAATCTCCACTACAGAATGTTCCATTCATTCACTGCGAGTCTGGAGTTTATCTGATTCTCCACTCCCGCCTGGTTAACATTACACCACTTGTGAATGTCCAAGTAAGCCAATGCTGGTTTTCAGAGGCCTGTTCATACTCGCAGCCGTGCTGTTTAATTGACAATTCACTCCACCCTGTTCAGCTCTTCATTGTCCCACCACACTACCAGCCTTCAGAAATCTTTGTTATCTCCACTACAGAATGTTCCATTCATTCACTGCGAATCTGGAATTCATCTGACTCTCAACTCCACGCAGGTTTTCATTACACCACTGTTGAATGTCCAAGTAACCCAATGCCGGTTTTCAGCGGCCTGTTCATATTCGCAGCCCTGCTGTTTACTTGGCTATCGATTCAAGCCTGGTCAGCTCTTCATTTTCCTGTCCACACAACACAGGCTTCAGAAATCATTGGAATCTCCTCTACAGAATGTTCCATTCATTCACTGCGAATGTGGAATTCAACTGACTCTCCACTCCATGCAGGTTTTCCTTACACCACTGATGAATGTCCAAGTAACCCAATGCTGGTTTTCAGCTGCATGTTCACACTCGCAGCCATGCTATACAATTGGCTTTCCACTAAATCCTGATTAGTTCTTGATTTTCCTTCCACACGACCCAGCCTTCAGAAATCGTTGGAATCTCCACTAGAGAATGTTCCATTCATTCACTGCGAATCTGGAATTCCTCTGAACCTCCACTCCCGGCAGGTTTTCGTTACACCACTGTTGAATGTCCAAGTAACCCAATGTTTTAAGTGTTTTCTTCACAAGCGCAGTGGTGCTGTTCAATTGGCTATCCACTCAACCCTGGCCAGCTCTACATTTTCCTGTCCACACCACAGAGACTGGAGAAATCATTGTTATCTCCACTACAGAATGTTCCATTCATTCACAGCGAATCTGGAATTCATCTGAATCTCCACTCCCGGCAGGTTTTCGTGACACCACTGGTAAATATCCAAGTAAGCCAATGCTGGTTTTAAGTGGCCTGCTCATACTCTCAGCCGTGCTGTTCAATTTGCTATCCACCCAACCCTCTTCAGCTCCATTTTCCTGTCCACATAACCCAAACTTCAGAAACAATTGGTATCTCCTCCACAGAATGTTCCATTCATTGACGGCAAATCTGAAATTCATCTAATTTTCAACTCCCGTCAGGTTTTCGTTACACCACTTGTGAATGTCCAATTAAGCCAAAGCTGGTTTTCAGTGGCCTGTTCTTACTACGAGACGTGCTGTTCATTTGGCTATCCATTCCACCCTGTTCAGCTCTACATTTTCGTGTCCACAAAACCCAGCCTTCAGAAATCATTGGAATCACCACTAGAGAATGTTCCATTCATTCACTGCGAATCTGGAATTCATCTGAACCTCCACTCCTGGCAGGTTTTCGTTACGCCACTGGTGAATGTCCAAGTAACTCAATACTGGTTTTCAGAGGCATGTTCAACTCGCAGAAGTGCTGTTCAATGGGCTATCCACTCAATATTGGTCAGCTCTTCATTTTCCTCTCCACACAAACCAGCCTTCAGAAATCATTGGGCTCTCCACTACAGACTGTTCCATTCATTCACTGCGATTCTGCAATTCATCTGACTCTCCGCTCCAGGCAGGTTTTCATTACAGCACTGGTGAATGACCAAGTAATCCAATGCTGGTTTTCAGCCGCCTTTTCACACTCGCAGTGTGCTGTTCAATTGTCTATCCACTCAAACCTGGTCAGCCTTTCATTTTCTTTTCCACAATATCAGACTTCAGAAATCATTGGAATCGCCAGTACAGAATGTTCCATTCATTCACTGCCAATCTGGAATTCATCTGAATCTGCACTCCAGGTAGGCTTTCATTACACCACTTATGAATGTCCAAGTAACACAATGCTGGTTTTCAGCGGTCTGTTCACACTCTAAGCCCTGCTTTTTACTGGGTATCCACACAACTGTGGTCAGCTCTTCATTTTCATGTCCAAACAATCCAGACTTGAGAAATCATTGCAATCTCCAGTACAGAATGTTCCATTCATTCACTGCGAATCTGGAATTCAACTGAATCTCCACTACCTGCAGATTTATCTTACACCACTTGTGAATGTCCAAGTAAAACAATGCTGGTTTTCAGAGGCCTGTTCATGTTCGCAGTCGTGCTGTTCAATTGGCTATCCACTCAACCTGTTTTGCTCCTCATTTTCCTGTGCACACAACCCAGCCTTCAGAAATCATTGTAATCTCCACTACAGGATGTTCCATTCATTCACTGGGAATCTGGAATTCATCTGAATCTGCACTCCACGCAGGCTTTCGTTACACCACTGCTGAAAGTCGAAGTAATGCAATACTGGTTTTCAGTGGTCTGTTCACATTCGAAGCCGAGGCTTTTTACAGGCTATCCACTCAACACTGGTCAGCTCTTCATTTTCGTGTCCCCACAATCCAGATTTCAGAAATCATTGCAATCTCCACTACAGAATGTTCCATTCATTCACTGCGAGTCTGGAGTTTATCTGATTCTCCACTCCCGCCTGGTTAACATTACACCACTTGTGAATGTCCAAGTAAGCCAATGCTGGTTTTCAGAGGCCTGTTCATACTCGCAGCCGTGCTGTTTAATTGACAATTCACTCCACCCTGTTCAGCTCTTCATTGTCCCACCACACTACCAGCCTTCAGAAATCTTTGTTATCTCCACTACAGAATGTTCCATTCATTCACTGCGAATCTGGAATTCATCTGACTCTCAACTCCACGCAGGTTTTCATTACACCACTGTTGAATGTCCAAGTAACCCAATGCCGGTTTTCAGCGGCCTGTTCATATTCGCAGCCCTGCTGTTTACTTGGCTATCGATTCAAGCCTGGTCAGCTCTTCATTTTCCTGTCCACACAACACAGGCTTCAGAAATCATTGGAATCTCCTCTACAGAATGTTCCATTCATTCACTGCGAATGTGGAATTCAACTGACTCTCCACTCCATGCAGGTTTTCCTTACACCACTGATGAATGTCCAAGTAACCCAATGCTGGTTTTCAGCTGCATGTTCACACTCGCAGCCATGCTATACAATTGGCTTTCCACTAAATCCTGATTAGTTCTTGATTTTCCTTCCACACGACCCAGCCTTCAGAAATCGTTGGAATCTCCACTAGAGAATGTTCCATTCATTCACTGCGAATCTGGAATTCCTCTGAACCTCCACTCCCGGCAGGTTTTCGTTACACCACTGTTGAATGTCCAAGTAACCCAATGTTTTAAGTGTTTTCTTCACAAGCGCAGTGGTGCTGTTCAATTGGCTATCCACTCAACCCTGGCCAGCTCTACATTTTCCTGTCCACACCACAGAGACTGGAGAAATCATTGTTATCTCCACTACAGAATGTTCCATTCATTCACAGCGAATCTGGAATTCATCTGAATCTCCACTCCCGGCAGGTTTTCGTGACACCACTGGTAAATATCCAAGTAAGCCAATGCTGGTTTTAAGTGGCCTGCTCATACTCTCAGCCGTGCTGTTCAATTTGCTATCCACTCAACCCTCTTCAGCTCCATTTTCCTGTCCACATAACCCAAACTTCAGAAACAATTGGTATCTCCTCCACAGAATGTTCCATTCATTGACGGCAAATCTGAAATTCATCTAATTCTCAACTCCCGTCAGGTTTTCGTTACACCACTTGTGAATGTCCAATTAAGCCAAAGCTGGTTTTCAGTGGCCTGTTCTTACTACGAGACGTGCTGTTCATTTGGCTATCCATTCCACCCTGTTCAGCTCTACATTTTCGTGTCCACAAAACCCAGCCTTCAGAAATCATTGGAATCACCACTAGAGAATGTTCCATTCATTCACTGCGAATCTGGAATTCATCTGAATCTCCACTCCCGGCAGGTTTTCATTGCACCACTGCTGAATGTTCAAGTAACGCAATGATGGTTTTCAGCGGTCTATTCACACTCGAACCCGTGCTGTTCACGGTCTAGCGACTCAACACTGGTGAGTTCTTCTTTTTCCAGTTCAGACAATACAAACCTCAGAAACCATTGCAATCTACACTACAGAATGTTTCATTCATTCAGGCGAATCTTGAATTCATCTTGTTCTCCACTCCCAGCAGGTTTTCGTTTCACCACTGGTGAATGTCCAAGCAACCCAAGGCTGGTTTCAGCTGCGTGTTAACACTCGCAGCCGTGCTGTTCAATTGGCTATCCAGTGAACGCTGGTTAGCTCTTGATTTTCCTTCCACACACCGAGCCTTCAGAAATCATTCTTATCTCCACTTCAGAATGTTCCATTCGTTCCCTGCGAATCTGGAATTCCTCTGACTCTCCACACCAGGCAGATTTTCCTAACAACACTGGTGAATGACCAGGTAATCCAATGCTGGTTTTCAGCGGCTGTTCACACTCACAGCCTTGCTGTTCAATTGGCAATCCAGTCAAACCTAGTCAGCTCTTCATTTTCCTGTCCACACAACCCAGCGTTCAGAAATCATTGGAATCTCTACTACAGAAATTTCCATTCATTCACTGTGAATCTGGAAATACTCTGAATCTGCATTCCAGGAAGGCTTTCGTTACACCACTGATGAATGTCCAAGTAATGCAATGCTGCTTCTTAGTGGTCTGTTCACACTCGAAACCGTGCTGTTCATTGGCTATCCACTCAATATCGGTCAGCTCTTCAATATCCTGTCCAGACTATCCAGATTCCTAAATGTTGGCAATCACCACTACAGAATGTTCCATTCAATCACGCGAATCTGGAATTCATCAGAGTCTCCACTCCTGGAAGGTTTTCGTGACACCACTGGTAAATGTCCAAGGAAGACAATGCTGGTTTTAAGCCGCCTGCTAACACACTCAGCCGTGCTGTTCAATTTGCTATCCACCCAACCCTATTCAGCTCTACATTTTCCTGTCCTCATAACCCAACCTTCAGAAATAATTGGTATCTCCTCCACAGAATGTTCCGTTCATTCACTGCGAATCTTAAATTCATCTGACTCTCAACTCCCGGCGGGTTATCGTTACACCACTTGTGAATGTCCAAGTAAGCCAATGCTGGTTTTCAGTGGCCTGTTCATACTAAGAGACGTGCTGTTCATTTGGCTATCCACTCCACCCTGTTCAGCTCTACATTTTCGTGTCCACAAAACCCAGCCTTCAGAAATCATTGGAATCACCACTAGAGAATGTTCCATTCATTCACTGCGAATCTGGAATTCATCTGAACCTCCACTCCTGGCAGGTTTTCGTTACGCCACTGGTGAATGTCCAAGTAACTCAATACTGGTTTTCAGAGGCATGTTCAACTCGCAGAAGTGCTGTTCAATGGGCTATCCACTCAATATTGGTCAGCTCTTCATTTTCCTCTCCACACAAACCAGCCTTCAGAAATCATTGGGCTCTCCACTACAGACTGTTCCATTCATTCACTGCGATTCTGCAATTCATCTGACTCTCCGCTCCAGGCAGGTTTTCATTACAGCACTGGTGAATGACCAAGTAATCCAATGCTGGTTTTCAGCCGCCTTTTCACACTCGCAGTGTGCTGTTCAATTGTCTATCCACTCAAACCTGGTCAGCCTTTCATTTTCTTTTCCACAATATCAGACTTCAGAAATCATTGGAATCGCCAGTACAGAATGTTCCATTCATTCACTGCCAATCTGGAATTCATCTGAATCTGCACTCCAGGTAGGCTTTCATTACACCACTTATGAATGTCCAAGTAACACAATGCTGGTTTTCAGCGGTCTGTTCACACTCTAAGCCCTGCTTTTTACTGGGTATCCACACAACTGTGGTCAGCTCTTCATTTTCATGTCCAAACAATCCAGACTTGAGAAATCATTGCAATCTCCAGTACAGAATGTTCCATTCATTCACTGCGAATCTGGAATTCAACTGAATCTCCACTACCTGCAGATTTATCTTACACCACTTGTGAATGTCCAAGTAAAACAATGCTGGTTTTCAGAGGCCTGTTCATGTTCGCAGTCGTGCTGTTCAATTGGCTATCCACTCAACCTGTTTTGCTCCTCATTTTCCTGTGCACACAACCCAGCCTTCAGAAATCATTGTAATCTCCACTACAGGATGTTCCATTCATTCACTGGGAATCTGGAATTCATCTGAATCTGCACTCCACGCAGGCTTTCGTTACACCACTGCTGAAAGTCGAAGTAATGCAATACTGGTTTTCAGTGGTCTGTTCACATTCGAAGCCGAGGCTTTTTACAGGCTATCCACTCAACACTGGTCAGCTCTTCATTTTCGTGTCCCCACAATCCAGATTTCAGAAATCATTGCAATCTCCACTACAGAATGTTCCATTCATTCACTGCGAGTCTGGAGTTTATCTGATTCTCCACTCCCGCCTGGTTAACATTACACCACTTGTGAATGTCCAAGTAAGCCAATGCTGGTTTTCAGAGGCCTGTTCATACTCGCAGCCGTGCTGTTTAATTGACAATTCACTCCACCCTGTTCAGCTCTTCATTGTCCCACCACACTACCAGCCTTCAGAAATCTTTGTTATCTCCACTACAGAATGTTCCATTCATTCACTGCGAATCTGGAATTCATCTGACTCTCAACTCCACGCCTCCACGCAGGTTTTCATTACACCACTGTTGAATGTCCAAGTAACCCAATGCCGGTTTTCAGCGGCCTGTTCATATTCGCAGCCCTGCTGTTTACTTGGCTATCGATTCAAGCCTGGTCAGCTCTTCATTTTCCTGTCCACACAACACAGGCTTCAGAAATCATTGGAATCTCCTCTACAGAATGTTCCATTCATTCACTGCGAATGTGGAATTCAACTGACTCTCCACTCCATGCAGGTTTTCCTTACACCACTGATGAATGTCCAAGTAACCCAATGCTGGTTTTCAGCTGCATGTTCACACTCGCAGCCATGCTATACAATTGGCTTTCCACTAAATCCTGATTAGTTCTTGATTTTCCTTCCACACGACCCAGCCTTCAGAAATCGTTGGAATCTCCACTAGAGAATGTTCCATTCATTCACTGCGAATCTGGAATTCCTCTGAACCTCCACTCCCGGCAGGTTTTCGTTACACCACTGTTGAATGTCCAAGTAACCCAATGTTTTAAGTGTTTTCTTCACAAGCGCAGTGGTGCTGTTCAATTGGCTATCCACTCAACCCTGGCCAGCTCTACATTTTCCTGTCCACACCACAGAGACTGGAGAAATCATTGTTATCTCCACTACAGAATGTTCCATTCATTCACAGCGAATCTGGAATTCATCTGAATCTCCACTCCCGGCAGGTTTTCGTGACACCACTGGTAAATATCCAAGTAAGCCAATGCTGGTTTTAAGTGGCCTGCTCATACTCTCAGCCGTGCTGTTCAATTTGCTATCCACTCAACCCTCTTCAGCTCCATTTTCCTGTCCACATAACCCAAACTTCAGAAACAATTGGTATCTCCTCCACAGAATGTTCCATTCATTGACGGCAAATCTGAAATTCATCTAATTCTCAACTCCCGTCAGGTTTTCGTTACACCACTTGTGAATGTCCAATTAAGCCAAAGCTGGTTTTCAGTGGCCTGTTCTTACTACGAGACGTGCTGTTCATTTGGCTATCCATTCCACCCTGTTCAGCTCTACATTTTCGTGTCCACAAAACCCAGCCTTCAGAAATCATTGGAATCACCACTAGAGAATGTTCCATTCATTCACTGCGAATCTGGAATTCATCTGAATCTCCACTCCCGGCAGGTTTTCATTGCACCACTGCTGAATGTTCAAGTAACGCAATGATGGTTTTCAGCGGTCTATTCACACTCGAACCCGTGCTGTTCA
Organism: Sorex fumeus; assembly: GCF_029834395.1. Taxonomy (NCBI): domain Eukaryota; kingdom Metazoa; phylum Chordata; class Mammalia; order Eulipotyphla; family Soricidae; genus Sorex; species Sorex fumeus. Next base: position 856,991 of record NW_026606257.1, on the reverse strand, counting down.
CGGTCTAGCGACTCAACACTGGTGAGTTCTTCTTTTTCCAGTTCAGACAATACAAACCTCAGAAACCATTGCAATCTACACTACAGAATGTTTCATTCATTCAGGCGAATCTTGAATTCATCTTGTTCTCCACTCCCAGCAGGTTTTCGTTTCACCACTGGTGAATGTCCAAGCAACCCAAGGCTGGTTTCAGCTGCGTGTTAACACTCGCAGCCGTGCTGTTCAATTGGCTATCCAGTGAACGCTGGTTAGCTCTTGATTTTCCTTCCACACACCGAGCCTTCAGAAATCATTCTTATCTCCACTTCAGAATGTTCCATTCGTTCCCTGCGAATCTGGAATTCCTCTGACTCTCCACACCAGGCAGATTTTCCTAACAACACTGGTGAATGACCAGGTAATCCAATGCTGGTTTTCAGCGGCTGTTCACACTCACAGCCTTGCTGTTCAATTGGCAATCCAGTCAAACCTAGTCAGCTCTTCATTTTCCTGTCCACACAACCCAGCGTTCAGAAATCATTGGAATCTCTACTACAGAAATTTCCATTCATTCACTGTGAATCTGGAAATACTCTGAATCTGCATTCCAGGAAGGCTTTCGTTACACCACTGATGAATGTCCAAGTAATGCAATGCTGCTTCTTAGTGGTCTGTTCACACTCGAAACCGTGCTGTTCATTGGCTATCCACTCAATATCGGTCAGCTCTTCAATATCCTGTCCAGACTATCCAGATTCCTAAATGGTGGCAATCACCACTACAGAATGTTCCATTCAATCACGCGAATCTGGAATTCATCAGAGTCTCCACTCCTGGAAGGTTTTCGTGACACCACTGGTAAATGTCCAAGGAAGACAATGCTGGTTTTAAGCCGCCTGCTAACACACTCAGCCGTGCTGTTCAATTTGCTATCCACCCAACCCTATTCAGCTCTACATTTTCCTGTCCTCATAACCCAACCTTCAGAAATAATTGGTATCTCCTCCACAGAATGTTCCGTTCATTCACTGCGAATCTTAAATTCATCTGACTCTCAACTCCCGGCGGGTTATCGTTACACCACTTGTGAATGTCCAAGTAAGCCAATGCTGGTTTTCAGTGGCCTGTTCATACTAAGAGACGTGCTGTTCATTTGGCTATCCACTCCACCCTGTTCAGCTCTACATTTTCGTGTCCACAAAACCCAGCCTTCAGAAATCATTGGAATCACCACTAGAGAATGTTCCATTCATTCACTGCGAATCTGGAATTCATCTGAACCTCCACTCCTGGCAGGTTTTCGTTACGCCACTGGTGAATGTCCAAGTAACTCAATACTGGTTTTCAGAGGCATGTTCAACTCGCAGAAGTGCTGTTCAATGGGCTATCCACTCAATATTGGTCAGCTCTTCATTTTCCTCTCCACACAAACCAGCCTTCAGAAATCATTGGGCTCTCCACTACAGACTGTTCCATTCATTCACTGCGATTCTGCAATTCATCTGACTCTCCGCTCCAGGCAGGTTTTCATTACAGCACTGGTGAATGACCAAGTAATCCAATGCTGGTTTTCAGCCGCCTTTTCACACTCGCAGTGTGCTGTTCAATTGTCTATCCACTCAAACCTGGTCAGCCTTTCATTTTCTTTTCCACAATATCAGACTTCAGAAATCATTGGAATCGCCAGTACAGAATGTTCCATTCATTCACTGCCAATCTGGAATTCATCTGAATCTGCACTCCAGGTAGGTTTTCATTACACCACTTATGAATGTCCAAGTAACACAATGCTGGTTTTCAGCGGTCTGTTCACACTCTAAGCCCTGCTTTTTACTGGGTATCCACACAACTGTGGTCAGCTCTTCATTTTCATGTCCAAACAATCCAGACTTGAGAAATCATTGCAATCTCCAGTACAGAATGTTCCATTCATTCACTGCGAATCTGGAATTCAACTGAATCTCCACTACCTGCAGATTTATCTTACACCACTTGTGAATGTCCAAGTAAAACAATGCTGGTTTTCAGAGGCCTGTTCATGTTCGCAGTCGTGCTGTTCAATTGGCTATCCACTCAACCTGTTTTGCTCCTCATTTTCCTGTGCACACAACCCAGCCTTCAGAAATCATTGTAATCTCCACTACAGGATGTTCCATTCATTCACTGGGAATCTGGAATTCATCTGAATCTGCACTCCACGCAGGCTTTCGTTACACCACTGCTGAAAGTCGAAGTAATGCAATACTGGTTTTCAGTGGTCTGTTCACATTCGAAGCCGAGGCTTTTTACAGGCTATCCACTCAACACTGGTCAGCTCTTCATTTTCGTGTCCCCACAATCCAGATTTCAGAAATCATTGCAATCTCCACTACAGAATGTTCCATTCATTCACTGCGAGTCTGGAGTTTATCTGATTCTCCACTCCCGCCTGGTTAACATTACACCACTTGTGAATGTCCAAGTAAGCCAATGCTGGTTTTCAGAGGCCTGTTCATACTCGCAGCCGTGCTGTTTAATTGACAATTCACTCCACCCTGTTCAGCTCTTCATTGTCCCACCACACTACCAGCCTTCAGAAATCTTTGTTATCTCCACTACAGAATGTTCCATTCATTCACTGCGAATCTGGAATTCATCTGACTCTCAACTCCACGCCTCCACGCAGGTTTTCATTACACCACTGTTGAATGTCCAAGTAACCCAATGCCGGTTTTCAGCGGCCTGTTCATATTCGCAGCCCTGCTGTTTACTTGGCTATCGATTCAAGCCTGGTCAACTCTTCATTTTCCTGTCCACACAACACAGGCTTCAGAAATCATTGGAATCTCCTCTACAGAATGTTCCATTCATTCACTGCGAATGTGGAATTCAACTGACTCTCCACTCCATGCAGGTTTTCCTTACACCACTGATGAATGTCCAAGTAACCCAATGCTGGTTTTCAGCTGCATGTTCACACTCGCAGCCATGCTATACAATTGGCTTTCCACTAAATCCTGATTAGTTCTTGATTTTCCTTCCACACGACCCAGCCTTCAGAAATCGTTGGAATCTCCACTAGAGAATGTTCCATTCATTCACTGCGAATCTGGAATTCCTCTGAACCTCCACTCCCGGCAGGTTTTCGTTACACCACTGTTGAATGTCCAAGTAACCCAATGTTTTAAGTGTTTTCTTCACAAGCGCAGTGGTGCTGTTCAATTGGCTATCCACTCAACCCTGGCCAGCTCTACATTTTCCTGTCCACACCACAGAGACTGGAGAAATCATTGTTATCTCCACTACAGAATGTTCCATTCATTCACAGCGAATCTGGAATTCATCTGAATCTCCACTCCCGGCAGGTTTTCGTGACACCACTGGTAAATATCCAAGTAAGCCAATGCTGGTTTTAAGTGGCCTGCTCATACTCTCAGCCGTGCTGTTCAATTTGCTATCCACTCAACCCTCTTCAGCTCCATTTTCCTGTCCACATAACCCAAACTTCAGAAACAATTGGTATCTCCTCCACAGAATGTTCCATTCATTGACGGCAAATCTGAAATTCATCTAATTCTCAACTCCCGTCAGGTTTTCGTTACACCACTTGTGAATGTCCAATTAAGCCAAAGCTGGTTTTCAGTGGCCTGTTCTTACTACGAGACGTGCTGTTCATTTGGCTATCCATTCCACCCTGTTCAGCTCTACATTTTCGTGTCCACAAAACCCAGCCTTCAGAAATCATTGGAATCACCACTAGAGAATGTTCCATTCATTCACTGCGAATCTGGAATTCATCTGAATCTCCACTCCCGGCAGGTTTTCATTGCACCACTGCTGAATGTTCAAGTAACGCAATGATGGTTTTCAGCGGTCTATTCACACTCGAACCCGTGCTGTTCACGGTCTAGCGACTCAACACTGGTGAGTTCTTCTTTTTCCAGTTCAGACAATACAAACCTCAGAAACCATTGCAATCTACACTACAGAATGTTTCATTCATTCAGGCGAATCTTGAATTCATCTTGTTCTCCACTCCCAGCAGGTTTTCGTTTCACCACTGGTGAATGTCCAAGCAACCCAAGGCTGGTTTCAGCTGCGTGTTAACACTCGCAGCCGTGCTGTTCAATTGGCTATCCAGTGAACGCTGGTTAGCTCTTGATTTTCCTTCCACACACCGAGCCTTCAGAAATCATTCTTATCTCCACTTCAGAATGTTCCATTCGTTCCCTGCGAATCTGGAATTCCTCTGACTCTCCACACCAGGCAGATTTTCCTAACAACACTGGTGAATGACCAGGTAATCCAATGCTGGTTTTCAGCGGCTGTTCACACTCACAGCCTTGCTGTTCAATTGGCAATCCAGTCAAACCTAGTCAGCTCTTCATTTTCCTGTCCACACAACCCAGCGTTCAGAAATCATTGGAATCTCTACTACAGAAATTTCCATTCATTCACTGTGAATCTGGAAATACTCTGAATCTGCATTCCAGGAAGGCTTTCGTTACACCACTGATGAATGTCCAAGTAATGCAATGCTGCTTCTTAGTGGTCTGTTCACACTCGAAACCGTGCTGTTCATTGGCTATCCACTCAATATCGGTCAGCTCTTCAATATCCTGTCCAGACTATCCAGATTCCTAAATGTTGGCAATCACCACTACAGAATGTTCCATTCAATCACGCGAATCTGGAATTCATCAGAGTCTCCACTCCTGGAAGGTTTTCGTGACACCACTGGTAAATGTCCAAGGAAGACAATGCTGGTTTTAAGCCGCCTGCTAACACACTCAGCCGTGCTGTTCAATTTGCTATCCACCCAACCCTATTCAGCTCTACATTTTCCTGTCCTCATAACCCAACCTTCAGAAATAATTGGTATCTCCTCCACAGAATGTTCCGTTCATTCACTGCGAATCTTAAATTCATCTGACTCTCAACTCCCGGCGGGTTATCGTTACACCACTTGTGAATGTCCAAGTAAGCCAATGCTGGTTTTCAGTGGCCTGTTCATACTAAGAGACGTGCTGTTCATTTGGCTATCCACTCCACCCTGTTCAGCTCTACATTTTCGTGTCCACAAAACCCAGCCTTCAGAAATCATTGGAATCACCACTAGAGAATGTTCCATTCATTCACTGCGAATCTGGAATTCATCTGAACCTCCACTCCTGGCAGGTTTTCGTTACGCCACTGGTGAATGTCCAAGTAACTCAATACTGGTTTTCAGAGGCATGCTGTTCAATGGGCTATCCACTCAATATTGGTCAGCTCTTCATTTTCCTCTCCACACAAACCAGCCTTCAGAAATCATTGGGCTCTCCACTACAGACTGTTCCATTCATTCACTGCGATTCTGCAATTCATCTGACTCTCCGCTCCAGGCAGGTTTTCATTACAGCACTGGTGAATGACCAAGTAATCCAATGCTGGTTTTCAGCCGCCTTTTCACACTCGCAGTGTGCTGTTCAATTGTCTATCCACTCAAACCTGGTCAGCCTTTCATTTTCTTTTCCACAATATCAGACTTCAGAAATCATTGGAATCGCCAGTACAGAATGTTCCATTCATTCACTGCCAATCTGGAATTCATCTGAATCTGCACTCCAGGTAGGCTTTCATTACACCACTTATGAATGTCCAAGTAACACAATGCTGGTTTTCAGCGGTCTGTTCACACTCTAAGCCCTGCTTTTTACTGGGTATCCACACAACTGTGGTCAGCTCTTCATTTTCATGTCCAAACAATCCAGACTTGAGAAATCATTGCAATCTCCAGTACAGAATGTTCCATTCATTCACTGCGAATCTGGAATTCAACTGAATCTCCACTACCTGCAGATTTATCTTACACCACTTGTGAATGTCCAAGTAAAACAATGCTGGTTTTCAGAGGCCTGTTCATGTTCGCAGTCGTGCTGTTCAATTGGCTATCCACTCAACCTGTTTTGCTCCTCATTTTCCTGTGCACACAACCCAGCCTTCAGAAATCATTGTAATCTCCACTACAGGATGTTCCATTCATTCACTGGGAATCTGGAATTCATCTGAATCTGCACTCCACGCAGGCTTTCGTTACACCACTGCTGAAAGTCGAAGTAATGCAATACTGGTTTTCAGTGGTCTGTTCACATTCGAAGCCGAGGCTTTTTACAGGCTATCCACTCAACACTGGTCAGCTCTTCATTTTCGTGTCCCCACAATCCAGATTTCAGAAATCATTGCAATCTCCACTACAGAATGTTCCATTCATTCACTGCGAGTCAGGAGTTTATCTGATTCTCCACTCCCGCCTGGTTAACATTACACCACTTGTGAATGTCCAAGTAAGCCAATGCTGGTTTTCAGAGGCCTGTTCATACTCGCAGCCGTGCTGTTTAATTGACAATTCACTCCACCCTGTTCAGCTCTTCATTGTCCCACCACACTACCAGCCTTCAGAAATCTTTGTTATCTCCACTACAGAATGTTCCATTCATTCACTGCGAATCTGGAATTCATCTGACTCTCAACTCCACGCAGGTTTTCATTACACCACTGTTGAATGTCCCAGTAACCCAATGCCGGTTTTCAGCGGCCTGTTCATATTCGCAGCCCTGCTGTTTACTTGGCTATCGATTCAAGCCTGGTCAACTCTTCATTTTCCTGTCCACACAACACAGGCTTCAGAAATCATTGGAATCTCCTCTACAGAATGTTCCATTCATTCACTGCGAATGTGGAATTCAACTGACTCTCCACTCCATGCAGGTTTTCCTTACACCACTGATGAATGTCCAAGTAACCCAATGCTGGTTTTCAGCTGCATGTTCACACTCGCAGCCATGCTATACAATTGGCTTTCCACTAAATCCTGATTAGTTCTTGATTTTCCTTCCACACGACCCAGCCTTCAGAAATCGTTGGAATCTCCACTAGAGAATGTTCCATTCATTCACTGCGAATCTGGAATTCCTCTGAACCTCCACTCCCGGCAGGTTTTCGTTACACCACTGTTGAATGTCCAAGTAACCCAATGTTTTAAGTGTTTTCTTCACAAGCGCAGTGGTGCTGTTCAATTGGCTATCCACTCAACCCTGGCCAGCTCTACATTTTCCTGTCCACACCACAGAGACTGGAGAAATCATTGTTATCTCCACTACAGAATGTTCCATTCATTCACAGCGAATCTGGAATTCATCTGAATCTCCACTCCCGGCAGGTTTTCGTGACACCACTGGTAAATATCCAAGTAAGCCAATGCTGGTTTTAAGTGGCCTGCTCATACTCTCAGCCGTGCTGTTCAATTTGCTATCCACTCAACCCTCTTCAGCTCCATTTTCCTGTCCACATAACCCAAACTTCAGAAACAATTGGTATCTCCTCCACAGAATGTTCCATTCATTGACGGCAAATCTGAAATTCATCTAATTCTCAACTCCCGTCAGGTTTTCGTTACACCACTTGTGAATGTCCAATTAAGCCAAAGCTGGTTTTCAGTGGCCTGTTCTTACTACGAGACGTGCTGTTCATTTGGCTATCCATTCCACCCTGTTCAGCTCTACATTTTCGTGTCCACAAAACCCAGCCTTCAGAAATCATTGGAATCACCACTAGAGAATGTTCCATTCATTCACTGCGAATCTGGAATTCATCTGAATCTCCACTCCCGGCAGGTTTTCATTGCACCACTGCTGAATGTTCAAGTAACGCAATGATGGTTTTCAGCGGTCTATTCACACTCGAACCCGTGCTGTTCACGGTCTAGCGACTCAACACTGGTGAGTTCTTCTTTTTCCAGTTCAGACAATACAAACCTCAGAAACCATTGCAATCTACACTACAGAATGTTTCATTCATTCAGGCGAATCTTGAATTCATCTTGTTCTCCACTCCCAGCAGGTTTTCGTTTCACCACTGGTGAATGTCCAAGCAACCCAAGGCTGGTTTCAGCTGCGTGTTAACACTCGCAGCCGTGCTGTTCAATTGGCTATCCAGTGAACGCTGGTTAGCTCTTGATTTTCCTTCCACACACCGAGCCTTCAGAAATCATTCTTATCTCCACTTCAGAATGTTCCATTCGTTCCCTGCGAATCTGGAATTCCTCTGACTCTCCACACCAGGCAGATTTTCCTAACAACACTGGTGAATGACCAGGTAATCCAATGCTGGTTTTCAGCGGCTGTTCACACTCACAGCCTTGCTGTTCAATTGGCAATCCAGTCAAACCTAGTCAGCTCTTCATTTTCCTGTCCACACAACCCAGCGTTCAGAAATCATTGGAATCTCTACTACAGAAATTTCCATTCATTCACTGTGAATCTGGAAATACTCTGAATCTGCATTCCAGGAAGGCTTTCGTTACACCACTGATGAATGTCCAAGTAATGCAATGCTGCTTCTTAGTGGTCTGTTCACACTCGAAACCGTGCTGTTCATTGGCTATCCACTCAATATCGGTCAGCTCTTCAATATCCTGTCCAGACTATCCAGATTCCTAAATGTTGGCAATCACCACTACAGAATGTTCCATTCAATCACGCGAATCTGGAATTCATCAGAGTCTCCACTCCTGGAAGGTTTTCGTGACACCACTGGTAAATGTCCAAGGAAGACAATGCTGGTTTTAAGCCGCCTGCTAACACACTCAGCCGTGCTGTTCAATTTGCTATCCACCCAACCCTATTCAGCTCTACATTTTCCTGTCCTCATAACCCAACCTTCAGAAATAATTGGTATCTCCTCCACAGAATGTTCCGTTCATTCACTGCGAATCTTAAATTCATCTGACTCTCAACTCCCGGCGGGTTATCGTTACACCACTTGTGAATGTCCAAGTAAGCCAATGCTGGTTTTCAGTGGCCTGTTCATACTAAGAGACGTGCTGTTCATTTGGCTATCCACTCCACCCTGTTCAGCTCTACATTTTCGTGTCCACAAAACCCAGCCTTCAGAAATCATTGGAATCACCACTAGAGAATGTTCCATTCATTCACTGCGAATCTGGAATTCATCTGAACCTCCACTCCTGGCAGGTTTTCGTTACGCCACTGGTGAATGTCCAAGTAACTCAATACTGGTTTTCAGAGGCATGCTGTTCAATGGGCTATCCACTCAATATTGGTCAGCTCTTCATTTTCCTCTCCACACAAACCAGCCTTCAGAAATCATTGGGCTCTCCACTACAGACTGTTCCATTCATTCACTGCGATTCTGCAATTCATCTGACTCTCCGCTCCAGGCAGGTTTTCATTACAGCACTGGTGAATGACCAAGTAATCCAATGCTGGTTTTCAGCCGCCTTTTCACACTCGCAGTGTGCTGTTCAATTGTCTATCCACTCAAACCTGGTCAGCCTTTCATTTTCTTTTCCACAATATCAGACTTCAGAAATCATTGGAATCGCCAGTACAGAATGTTCCATTCATTCACTGCCAATCTGGAATTCATCTGAATCTGCACTCCAGGTAGGCTTTCATTACACCACTTATGAATGTCCAAGTAACACAATGCTGGTTTTCAGCGGTCTGTTCACACTCTAAGCCCTGCTTTTTACTGGGTATCCACACAACTGTGGTCAGCTCTTCATTTTCATGTCCAAACAATCCAGACTTGAGAAATCATTGCAATCTCCAGTACAGAATGTTCCATTCATTCACTGCGAATCTGGAATTCAACTGAATCTCCACTACCTGCAGATTTATCTTACACCACTTGTGAATGTCCAAGTAAAACAATGCTGGTTTTCAGAGGCCTGTTCATGTTCGCAGTCGTGCTGTTCAATTGGCTATCCACTCAACCTGTTTTGCTCCTCATTTTCCTGTGCACACAACCCAGCCTTCAGAAATCATTGTAATCTCCACTACAGGATGTTCCATTCATTCACTGGGAATCTGGAATTCATCTGAATCTGCACTCCACGCAGGCTTTCGTTACACCACTGCTGAAAGTCGAAGTAATGCAATACTGGTTTTCAGTGGTCTGTTCACATTCGAAGCCGAGGCTTTTTACAGGCTATCCACTCAACACTGGTCAGCTCTTCATTTTCGTGTCCCCACAATCCAGATTTCAGAAATCATTGCAATCTCCACTACAGAATGTTCCATTCATTCACTGCGAGTCAGGAGTTTATCTGATTCTCCACTCCCGCCTGGTTAACATTACACCACTTGTGAATGTCCAAGTAAGCCAATGCTGGTTTTCAGAGGCCTGTTCATACTCGCAGCCGTGCTGTTTAATTGACAATTCACTCCACCCTGTTCAGCTCTTCATTGTCCCACCACACTACCAGCCTTCAGAAATCTTTGTTATCTCCACTACAGAATGTTCCATTCATTCACTGCGAATCTGGAATTCATCTGACTCTCAACTCCACGCAGGTTTTCATTACACCACTGTTGAATGTCCAAGTAACCCAATGCCGGTTTTCAGCGGCCTGTTCATATTCGCAGCCCTGCTGTTTACTTGGCTATCGATTCAAGCCTGGTCAACTCTTCATTTTCCTGTCCACACAACACAGGCTTCAGAAATCATTGGAATCTCCTCTACAGAATGTTCCATTCATTCACTGCGAATGTGGAATTCAACTGACTCTCCACTCCATGCAGGTTTTCCTTACACCACTGATGAATGTCCAAGTAACCCAATGCTGGTTTTCAGCTGCATGTTCACACTCGCAGCCATGCTATACAATTGGCTTTCCACTAAATCCTGATTAGTTCTTGATTTTCCTTCCACACGACCCAGCCTTCAGAAATCGTTGGAATCTCCACTAGAGAATGTTCCATTCATTCACTGCGAATCTGGAATTCCTCTGAACCTCCACTCCCGGCAGGTTTTCGTTACACCACTGTTGAATGTCCAAGTAACCCAATGTTTTAAGTGTTTTCTTCACAAGCGCAGTGGTGCTGTTCAATTGGCTATCCACTCAACCCTGGCCAGCTCTACATTTTCCTGTCCACACCACAGAGACTGGAGAAATCATTGTTATCTCCACTACAGAATGTTCCATTCATTCACAGCGAATCTGGAATTCATCTGAATCTCCACTCCCGGCAGGTTTTCGTGACACCACTGGTAAATATCCAAGTAAGCCAATGCTGGTTTTAAGTGGCCTGCTCATACTCTCAGCCGTGCTGTTCAATTTGCTATCCACTCAACCCTCTTCAGCTCCATTTTCCTGTCCACATAACCCAAACTTCAGAAACAATTGGTATCTCCTCCACAGAATGTTCCATTCATTGACGGCAAATCTGAAATTCATCTAATTCTCAACTCCCGTCAGGTTTTCGTTACACCACTTGTGAATGTCCAATTAAGCCAAAGCTGGTTTTCAGTGGCCTGTTCTTACTACGAGACGTGCTGTTCATTTGGCTATCCATTCCACCCTGTTCAGCTCTACATTTTCGTGTCCACAAAACCCAGCCTTCAGAAATCATTGGAATCACCACTAGAGAATGTTCCATTCATTCACTGCGAATCTGGAATTCATCTGAATCTCCACTCCCGGCAGGTTTTCATTGCACCACTGCTGAATGTTCAAGTAACGCAATGATGGTTTTCAGCGGTCTATTCACACTCGAACCCGTGCTGTTCACGGTCTAGCGACTCAACACTGGTGAGTTCTTCTTTTTCCAGTTCAGACAATACAAACCTCAGAAACCATTGCAATCTACACTACAGAATGTTTCATTCATTCAGGCGAATCTTGAATTCATCTTGTTCTCCACTCCCAGCAGGTTTTCGTTTCACCACTGGTGAATGTCCAAGCAACCCAAGGCTGGTTTCAGCTGCGTGTTGACACTCGCAGCCGTGCTGTTCAATTGGCTATCCAGTGAACGCTGGTTAGCTCTTGATTTTCCTTCCACACACCGAGCCTTCAGAAATCATTCTTATCTCCACTTCAGAATGTTCCATTCGTTCCCTGCGAATCTGGAATTCCTCTGACTCTCCACACCAGGCAGATTTTCCTAACAACACTGGTGAATGACCAGGTAATCCAATGCTGGTTTTCAGCGGCTGTTCACACTCACAGCCTTGCTGTTCAATTGGCAATCCAGTCAAACCTAGTCAGCTCTTCATTTTCCTGTCCACACAACCCAGCGTTCAGAAATCATTGGAATCTCTACTACAGAAATTTCCATTCATTCACTGTGAATCTGGAAATACTCTGAATCTGCATTCCAGGAAGGCTTTCGTTACACCACTGATGAATGTCCAAGTAATGCAATGCTGCTTCTTAGTGGTCTGTTCACACTCGAAACCGTGCTGTTCATTGGCTATCCACTCAATATCGGTCAGCTCTTCAATATCCTGTCCAGACTATCCAGATTCCTAAATGTTGGCAATCACCACTACAGAATGTTCCATTCAATCACGCGAATCTGGAATTCATCAGAGTCTCCACTCCTGGAAGGTTTTCGTGACACCACTGGTAAATGTCCAAGGAAGACAATGCTGGTTTTAAGCCGCCTGCTAACACACTCAGCCGTGCTGTTCAATTTGCTATCCACCCAACCCTATTCAGCTCTACATTTTCCTGTCCTCATAACCCAACCTTCAGAAATAATTGGTATCTCCTCCACAGAATGTTCCGTTCATTCACTGCGAATCTTAAATTCATCTGACTCTCAACTCCCGGCGGGTTATCGTTACACCACTTGTGAATGTCCAAGTAAGCCAATGCTGGTTTTCAGTGGCCTGTTCATACTAAGAGACGTGCTGTTCATTTGGCTATCCACTCCACCCTGTTCAGCTCTACATTTTCGTGTCCACAAAACCCAGCCTTCAGAAATCATTGGAATCACCACTAGAGAATGTTCCATTCATTCACTGCGAATCTGGAATTCATCTGAACCTCCACTCCTGGCAGGTTTTCGTTACGCCACTGGTGAATGTCCAAGTAACTCAATACTGGTTTTCAGAGGCATGTTCAACTCGCAGAAGTGCTGTTCAATGGGCTATCCACTCAATATTGGTCAGCTCTTCATTTTCCTCTCCACACAAACCAGCCTTCAGAAATCATTGGGCTCTCCACTACAGACTGTTCCATTCATTCACTGCGATTCTGCAATTTATCTGACTCTCCGCTCCAGGCAGGTTTTCATTACAGCACTGGTGAATGACCAAGTAATCCAATGCTGGTTTTCAGCCGCCTTTTCACACTCGCAGTGTGCTGTTCAATTGTCTATCCACTCAAACCTGGTCAGCCTTTCATTTTCTTTTCCACAATATCAGACTTCAGAAATCATTGGAATCGCCAGTACAGAATGTTCCATTCATTCACTGCCAATCTGGAATTCATCTGAATCTGCACTCCAGGTAGGCTTTCATTACACCACTTATGAATGTCCAAGTAACACAATGCTGGTTTTCAGCGGTCTGTTCACACTCTAAGCCCTGCTTTTTACTGGGTATCCACACAACTGTGGTCAGCTCTTCATTTTCATGTCCAAACAATCCAGACTTGAGAAATCATTGCAATCTCCAGTACAGAATGTTCCATTCATTCACTGCGAATCTGGAATTCAACTGAATCTCCACTACCTGCAGATTTATCTTACACCACTTGTGAATGTCCAAGTAAAACAATGCTGGTTTTCAGAGGCCTGTTCATGTTCGCAGTCGTGCTGTTCAATTGGCTATCCACTCAACCTGTTTTGCTCCTCATTTTCCTGTGCACACAACCCAGCCTTCAGAAATCATTGTAATCTCCACTACAGGATGTTCCATTCATTCACTGGGAATCTGGAATTCATCTGAATCTGCACTCCACGCAGGCTTTCGTTACACCACTGCTGAAAGTCGAAGTAATGCAATACTGGTTTTCAGTGGTCTGTTCACATTCGAAGCCGAGGCTTTTTACAGGCTATCCACTCAACACTGGTCAGCTCTTCATTTTCGTGTCCCCACAATCCAGATTTCAGAAATCATTGCAATCTCCACTACAGAATGTTCCATTCATTCACTGCGAGTCTGGAGTTTATCTGATTCTCCACTCCCGCCTGGTTAACATTACACCACTTGTGAATGTCCAAGTAAGCCAATGCTGGTTTTCAGAGGCCTGTTCATACTCGCAGCCGTGCTGTTTAATTGACAATTCACTCCACCCTGTTCAGCTCTTCATTGTCCCACCACACTACCAGCCTTCAGAAATCTTTGTTATCTCCACTACAGAATGTTCCATTCATTCACTGCGAATCTGGAATTCATCTGACTCTCAACTCCACGCAGGTTTTCATTACACCACTGTTGAATGTCCAAGTAACCCAATGCTGGTTTTCAGCGGCCTGTTCATATTCGCAGCCCTGCTGTTTAATTGGCTATCGATTCAAGCCTGGTCAGCTCTTCATTTTCCTGTCCACACAACACAGGCTTCAGAAATCATTGGAATCTCCTCTACAGAATGTTCCATTCATTCACTGCGAATGTGGAATTCAACTGACTCTCCACTCCATGCAGGTTTTCCTTACACCACTGATGAATGTCCAAGTAACCCAATGCTGGTTTTCAGCTGCATGTTCACACTCGCAGCCATGCTATACAATTGGCTTTCCACTAAATCCTGATTAGTTCTTGATTTTCCTTCCACACGACCCAGCCTTCAGAAATCGTTGGAATCTCCACTAGAGAATGTTCCATTCATTCACTGCGAATCTGGAATTCCTCTGAACCTCCACTCCCGGCAGGTTTTCGTTACACCACTGTTGAATGTCCAAGTAACCCAATGTTTTAAGTGTTTTCTTCACAAGCGCAGTGGTGCTGTTCAATTGGCTATCCACTCAACCCTGGCCAGCTCTACATTTTCCTGTCCACACCACAGAGACTGGAGAAATCATTGTTATCTCCACTACAGAATGTTCCATTCATTCACAGCGAATCTGGAATTCATCTGAATCTCCACTCCCGGCAGGTTTTCGTGACACCACTGGTAAATATCCAAGTAGGCCAATGCTGGTTTTAAGTGGCCTGCTCATACTCTCAGCCGTGCTGTTCAATTTGCTATCCACTTAACCCTCTTCAGCTCCATTTTCCTGTCCACATAACCCAAACTTCAGAAACAATTGGTATCTCCTCCACAGAATGTTCCATTCATTGACGGCAAATCTGAAATTCATCTAATTTTCAACTCCCGTCAGGTTTTCGTTACACCACTTGTGAATGTCCAATTAAGCCAAAGCTGGTTTTCAGTGGCCTGTTCTTACTACGAGACGTGCTGTTCATTTGGCTATCCATTCCACCCTGTTCAGCTCTACATTTTCGTGTCCACAAAACCCAGCCTTCAGAAATCATTGGAATCACCACTAGAGAATGTTCCATTCATTCACTGCGAATCTGGAATTCCTCTGAACCTCCACTCCTGGCAGGTTTTCGTTACGCCACTGGTGAATGTCCAAGTAACTCAATCCTGGTTTTCAGAGGCATGTTCAACTCGCAGAAGTGCTGTTCAATGGGCTATCCACTCAATATTGGTCAGCTCTTCATTTTCCTCTCCACACAAACCAGCCTTCAGAAATCATTGGGCTCTCCACTACAGACTGTTCCATTCATTCACTGCGATTCTGCAATTCATCTGACTCTCCGCTCCAGGCAGGTTTTCATTACAGCACTGGTGAATGACCAAGTAATCCAATGCTGGTTTTCAGCCGCCTTTTCACACTCGCAGTGTGCTGTTCAATTGTCTATCCACTCAAACCTGGTCAGCCTTTCATTTTCTTTTCCACAATATCAGACTTCAGAAATCATTGGAATCGCCAGTACAGAATGTTCCATTCATTCACTGCCAATCTGGAATTCATCTGAATCTGCACTCCAGGTAGGCTTTCATTACACCACTTATGAATGTCCAAGTAACACAATGCTGGTTTTCAGCGGTCTGTTCACACTCTAAGCCCTGCTTTTTACTGGGTATCCACACAACTGTGGTCAGCTCTTCATTTTCATGTCCAAACAATCCAGACTTGAGAAATCATTGCAATCTCCAGTACAGAATGTTCCATTCATTCACTGCGAATCTGGAATTCAACTGAATCTCCACTACCTGCAGATTTATCTTACACCACTTGTGAATGTCCAAGTAAAACAATGCTGGTTTTCAGAGGCCTGTTCATGTTCGCAGTCGTGCTGTTCAATTGGCTATCCACTCAACCTGTTTTGCTCCTCATTTTCCTGTGCACACAACCCAGCCTTCAGAAATCATTGTAATCTCCACTACAGGATGTTCCATTCATTCACTGGGAATCTGGAATTCATCTGAATCTGCACTCCACGCAGGCTTTCGTTACACCACTGCTGAAAGTCGAAGTAATGCAATACTGGTTTTCAGTGGTCTGTTCACATTCGAAGCCGAGGCTTTTTACAGGCTATCCACTCAACACTGGTCAGCTCTTCATTTTCGTGTCCCCACAATCCAGATTTCAGAAATCATTGCAATCTCCACTACAGAATGTTCCATTCATTCACTGCGAGTCTGGAGTTTATCTGATTCTCCACTCCCGCCTGGTTAACATTACACCACTTGTGAATGTCCAAGTAAGCCAATGCTGGTTTTCAGAGGCCTGTTCATACTCGCAGCCGTGCTGTTTAATTGACAATTCACTCCACCCTGTTCAGCTCTTCATTGTCCCACCACACTACCAGCCTTCAGAAATCTTTGTTATCTCCACTACAGAATGTTCCATTCATTCACTGCGAATCTGGAATTCATCTGACTCTCAACTCCACGCAGGTTTTCATTACACCACTATTGAATGTCCAAGTAACCCAATGCTGGTTTTCAGCGGCCTGTTCATATTCGCAGCCCTGCTGTTTACTTGGCTATCGATTCAAGCCTGGTCAGCTCTTCATTTTCCTGTCCACACAACACAGGCTTCAGAAATCATTGGAATCTCCTCTACAGAATGTTCCATTCATTCACTGCGAATGTGGAATTCAACTGACTCTCCACTCCATGCAGGTTTTCCTTACACCACTGATGAATGTCCAAGTAACCCAATGCTGGTTTTCAGCTGCATGTTCACACTCGCAGCCATGCTATACAATTGGCTTTCCACTAAATCCTGATTAGTTCTTGATTTTCCTTCCACACGACCCAGCCTTCAGAAATCGTTGGAATCTCCACTAGAGAATGTTCCATTCATTCACTGCGAATCTGGAATTCCTCTGAACCTCCACTCCCGGCAGGTTTTCGTTACACCACTGTTGAATGTCCAAGTAACCCAATGTTTTAAGTGTTTTCTTCACAAGCGCAGTGGTGCTGTTCAATTGGCTATCCACTCAACCCTGGCCAGCTCTACATTTTCCTGTCCACACCACAGAGACTGGAGAAATCATTGTTATCTCCACTACAGAATGTTCCATTCATTCACAGCGAATCTGGAATTCATCTGAATCTCCACTCCCGGCAGGTTTTCGTGACACCACTGGTAAATATCCAAGTAAGCCAATGCTGGTTTTAAGTGGCCTGCTCATACTCTCAGCCGTGCTGTTCAATTTGCTATCCACTCAACCCTCTTCAGCTCCATTTTCCCGTCCACATAACCCAAACTTCAGAAACAATTGGTATCTCCTCCACAGAATGTTCCATTCATTGACGGCAAATCTGAAATTCATCTAATTCTCAACTCCCGTCAGGTTTTCGTTACACCACTTGTGAATGTCCAATTAAGCCAAAGCTGGTTTTCAGTGGCCTGTTCTTACTACGAGACGTGCTGTTCATTTGGCTATCCATTCCACCCTGTTCAGCTCTACATTTTCGTGTCCACAAAACCCAGCCTTCAGAAATCATTGGAATCACCACTAGAGAATGTTCCATTCATTCACTGCGAATCTGGAATTCATCTGAATCTCCACTCCCGGCAGGTTTTCATTGCACCACTGCTGAATGTTCAAGTAACGCAATGATGGTTTTCAGCGGTCTATTCACACTCGAACCCGTGCTGTTCACGGTCTAGCGACTCAACACTGGTGAGTTCTTCTTTTTCCAGTTCAGACAATACAAACCTCAGAAACCATTGCAATCTACACTACAGAATGTTTCATTCATTCAGGCGAATCTTGAATTCATCTTGTTCTCCACTCCCAGCAGGTTTTCGTTTCACCACTGGTGAATGTCCAAGCAACCCAAGGCTGGTTTCAGCTGCGTGTTAACACTCGCAGCCGTGCTGTTCAATTGGCTATCCAGTGAACGCTGGTTAGCTCTTGATTTTCCTTCCACACACCGAGCCTTCAGAAATCATTCTTATCTCCACTTCAGAATGTTCCATTCGTTCCCTGCGAATCTGGAATTCCTCTGACTCTCCACACCAGGCAGATTTTCCTAACAACACTGGTGAATGACCAGGTAATCCAATGCTGGTTTTCAGCGGCTGTTCACACTCACAGCCTTGCTGTTCAATTGGCAATCCAGTCAAACCTAGTCAGCTCTTCATTTTCCTGTCCACACAACCCAGCGTTCAGAAATCATTGGAATCTCTACTACAGAAATTTCCATTCATTCACTGTGAATCTGGAAATAATCTGAATCTGCATTCCAGGAAGGCTTTCGTTACACCACTGATGAATGTCCAAGTAATGCAATGCTGCTTCTTAGTGGTCTGTTCACACTCGAAACCGTGCTGTTCATTGGCTATCCACTCAATATCGGTCAGCTCTTCAATATCCTGTCCAGACTATCCAGATTCCTAAATGTTGGCAATCACCACTACAGAATGTTCCATTCAATCACGCGAATCTGGAATTCATCAGAGTCTCCACTCCTGGAAGGTTTTCGTGACACCACTGGTAAATGTCCAAGGAAGACAATGCTGGTTTTAAGCCGCCTGCTAACACACTCAGCCGTGCTGTTCAATTTGCTATCCACCCAACCCTATTCAGCTCTACATTTTCCTGTCCTCATAACCCAACCTTCAGAAATAATTGGTATCTCCTCCACAGAATGTTCCGTTCATTCACTGCGAATCTTAAATTCATCTGACTCTCAACTCCCGGCGGGTTATCGTTACACCACTTGTGAATGTCCAAGTAAGCCAATGCTGGTTTTCAGTGGCCTGTTCATACTAAGAGACGTGCTGTTCATTTGGCTATCCACTCCACCCTGTTCAGCTCTACATTTTCGTGTCCACAAAACCCAGCCTTCAGAAATCATTGGAATCACCACTAGAGAATGTTCCATTCATTCACTGCGAATCTGGAATTCATCTGAACCTCCACTCCTGGCAGGTTTTCGTTACGCCACTGGTGAATGTCCAAGTAACTCAATACTGGTTTTCAGAGGCATGTTCAACTCGCAGAAGTGCTGTTCAATGGGCTATCCACTCAATATTGGTCAGCTCTTCATTTTCCTCTCCACACAAACCAGCCTTCAGAAATCATTGGGCTCTCCACTACAGACTGTTCCATTCATTCACTGCGATTCTGCAATTCATCTGACTCTCCGCTCCAGGCAGGTTTTCTTTACAGCACTGGTGAATGACCAAGTAATCCAATGCTGGTTTTCAGCCGCCTTTTCACACTCGCAGTGTGCTGTTCAATTGTCTATCCACTCAAACCTGGTCAGCCTTTCATTTTCTTTTCCACAATATCAGACTTCAGAAATCATTGGAATCGCCAGTACAGAATGTTCCATTCATTCACTGCCAATCTGGAATTCATCTGAATCTGCACTCCAGGTAGGCTTTCATTACACCACTTATGAATGTCCAAGTAACACAATGCTGGTTTTCAGCGGTCTGTTCACACTCTAAGCCCTGCTTTTTACTGGGTATCCACACAACTGTGGTCAGCTCTTCATTTTCATGTCCAAACAATCCAGACTTGAGAAATCATTGCAATCTCCAGTACAGAATGTTCCATTCATTCACTGCGAATCTGGAATTCAACTGAATCTCCACTACCTGCAGATTTATCTTACACCACTTGTGAATGTCCAAGTAAAACAATGCTGGTTTTCAGAGGCCTGTTCATGTTCGCAGTCGTGCTGTTCAATTGGCTATCCACTCAACCTGTTTTGCTCCTCATTTTCCTGTGCACACAACCCAGCCTTCAGAAATCATTGTAATCTCCACTACAGGATGTTCCATTCATTCACTGGGAATCTGGAATTCATCTGAATCTGCACTCCACGCAGGCTTTCGTTACACCACTGCTGAAAGTCGAAGTAATGCAATACTGGTTTTCAGTGGTCTGTTCACATTCGAAGCCGAGGCTTTTTACAGGCTATCCACTCAACACTGGTCAGCTCTTCATTTTCGTGTCCCCACAATCCAGATTTCAGAAATCATTGCAATCTCCACTACAGAATGTTCCATTCATTCACTGCGAGTCTGGAGTTTATCTGATTCTCCACTCCCGCCTGGTTAACATTACACCACTTGTGAATGTCCAAGTAAGCCAATGCTGGTTTTCAGAGGCCTGTTCATACTCGCAGCCGTGCTGTTTAATTGACAATTCACTCCACCCTGTTCAGCTCTTCATTGTCCCACCACACTACCAGCCTTCAGAAATCTTTGTTATCTCCACTACAGAATGTTCCATTCATTCACTGCGAATCTGGAATTCATCTGACTCTCAACTCCACGCAGGTTTTCATTACACCACTATTGAATGTCCAAGTAACCCAATGCTGGTTTTCAGCGGCCTGTTCATATTCGCAGCCCTGCTGTTTACTTGGCTATCGATTCAAGCCTGGTCAGCTCTTCATTTTCCTGTCCACACAACACAGGCTTCAGAAATCATTGGAATCTCCTCTACAGAATGTTCCATTCATTCACGGCGAATGTGGAATTCAACTGACTCTCCACTCCATGCAGGTTTTCCTTACACCACTGATGAATGTCCAAGTAACCCAATGCTGGTTTTCAGCTGCATGTTCACACTCGCAGCCATGCTATACAATTGGCTTTCCACTAAATCCTGATTAGTTCTTGATTTTCCTTCCACACGACCCAGCCTTCAGAAATCGTTGGAATCTCCACTAGAGAATGTTCCATTCATTCACTGCGAATCTGGAATTCCTCTGAACCTCCACTCCCGGCAGGTTTTCGTTACACCACTGTTGAATGTCCAAGTAACCCAATGTTTTAAGTGTTTTCTTCACAAGCGCAGTGGTGCTGTTCAATTGGCTATCCACTCAACCCTGGCCAGCTCTACATTTTCCTGTCCACACCACAGAGACTGGAGAAATCATTGTTATCTCCACTACAGAATGTTCCATTCATTCACAGCGAATCTGGAATTCATCTGAATCTCCACTCCCGGCAGGTTTTCGTGACACCACTGGTAAATATCCAAGTAAGCCAATGCTGGTTTTAAGTGGCCTGCTCATACTCTCAGCCGTGCTGTTCAATTTGCTATCCACTCAACCCTCTTCAGCTCCATTTTCCCGTCCACATAACCCAAACTTCAGAAACAATTGGTATCTCCTCCACAGAATGTTCCATTCATTGACGGCAAATCTGAAATTCATCTAATTCTCAACTCCCGTCAGGTTTTCGTTACACCACTTGTGAATGTCCAATTAAGCCAAAGCTGGTTTTCAGTGGCCTGTTCTTACTACGAGACGTGCTGTTCATTTGGCTATCCATTCCACCCTGTTCAGCTCTACATTTTCGTGTCCACAAAACCCAGCCTTCAGAAATCATTGGAATCACCACTAGAGAATGTTCCATTCATTCACTGCGAATCTGGAATTCATCTGAATCTCCACTCCCGGCAGGTTTTCATTGCACCACTGCTGAATGTTCAAGTAACGCAATGATGGTTTTCAGCGGTCTATTCACACTCGAACCCGTGCTGTTCACGGTCTAGCGACTCAACACTGGTGAGTTCTTCTTTTTCCAGTTCAGACAATACAAACCTCAGAAACCATTGCAATCTACACTACAGAATGTTTCATTCATTCAGGCGAATCTTGAATTCATCTTGTTCTCCACTCCCAGCAGGTTTTCGTTTCACCACTGGTGAATGTCCAAGCAACCCAAGGCTGGTTTCAGCTGCGTGTTAACACTCGCAGCCGTGCTGTTCAATTGGCTATCCAGTGAACGCTGGTTAGCTCTTGATTTTCCTTCCACACACCGAGCCTTCAGAAATCATTCTTATCTCCACTTCAGAATGTTCCATTCGTTCCCTGCGAATCTGGAATTCCTCTGACTCTCCACACCAGGCAGATTTTCCTAACAACACTGGTGAATGACCAGGTAATCCAATGCTGGTTTTCAGCGGCTGTTCACACTCACAGCCTTGCTGTTCAATTGGCAATCCAGTCAAACCTAGTCAGCTCTTCATTTTCCTGTCCACACAACCCAGCGTTCAGAAATCATTGGAATCTCTACTACAGAAATTTCCATTCATTCACTGTGAATCTGGAAATAATCTGAATCTGCATTCCAGGAAGGCTTTCGTTACACCACTGATGAATGTCCAAGTAATGCAATGCTGCTTCTTAGTGGTCTGTTCACACTCGAAACAGTGCTGTTCATTGGCTATCCACTCAATATCGGTCAGCTCTTCAATATCCTGTCCAGACTATCCAGATTCCTAAATGTTGGCAATCACCACTACAGAATGTTCCATTCAATCACGCGAATCTGGAATTCATCAGAGTCTCCACTCCTGGAAGGTTTTCGTGACACCACTGGTAAATGTCCAAGGAAGACAATGCTGGTTTTAAACCGCCTGCTAACACACTCAGCCGTGCTGTTCAATTTGCTATCCACCCAACCCTATTCAGCTCTACATTTTCCTGTCCTCATAACCCAACCTTCAGAAATAATTGGTATCTCCTCCACAGAATGTTCCGTTCATTCACTGCGAATCTTAAATTCATCTGACTCTCAACTCCCGGCGGGTTATCGTTACACCACTTGTGAATGTCCAAGTAAGCCAATGCTGGTTTTCAGTGGCCTGTTCATACTAAGAGACGTGCTGTTCATTTGGCTATCCACTCCACCCTGTTCAGCTCTACATTTTCGTGTCCACAAAACCCAGCCTTCAGAAATCATTGGAATCACCACTAGAGAATGTTCCATTCATTCACTGCGAATCTGGAATTCATCTGAACCTCCACTCCTGGCAGGTTTTCGTTACGCCACTGGTGAATGTCCAAGTAACTCAATACTGGTTTTCAGAGGCATGTTCAACTCGCAGAAGTGCTGTTCAATGGGCTATCCACTCAATATTGGTCAGCTCTTCATTTTCCTCTCCACACAAACCAGCCTTCAGAAATCATTGGGCTCTCCACTACAGACTGTTCCATTCATTCACTGCGATTCTGCAATTCATCTGACTCTCCGCTCCAGGCAGGTTTTCATTACAGCACTGGTGAATGACCAAGTAATCCAATGCTGGTTTTCAGCCGCCTTTTCACACTCGCAGTGTGCTGTTCAATTGTCTATCCACTCAAACCTGGTCAGCCTTTCATTTTCTTTTCCACAATATCAGACTTCAGAAATCATTGGAATCGCCAGTACAGAATGTTCCATTCATTCACTGCCAATCTGGAATTCATCTGAATCTGCACTCCAGGTAGGCTTTCATTACACCACTTATGAATGTCCAAGTAACACAATGCTGGTTTTCAGCGGTCTGTTCACACTCTAAGCCCTGCTTTTTACTGGGTATCCACACAACTGTGGTCAGCTCTTCATTTTCATGTCCAAACAATCCAGACTTGAGAAATCATTGCAATCTCCAGTACAGAATGTTCCATTCATTCACTGCGAATCTGGAATTCAACTGAATCTCCACTACCTGCAGATTTATCTTACACCACTTGTGAATGTCCAAGTAAAACAATGCTGGTTTTCAGAGGCCTGTTCATGTTCGCAGTCGTGCTGTTCAATTGGCTATCCACTCAACCTGTTTTGCTCCTCATTTTCCTGTGCACACAACCCAGCCTTCAGAAATCATTGTAATCTCCACTACAGGATGTTCCATTCATTCACTGGGAATCTGGAATTCATCTGAATCTGCACTCCACGCAGGCTTTCGTTACACCACTGCTGAAAGTCGAAGTAATGCAATACTGGTTTTCAGTGGTCTGTTCACATTCGAAGCCGAGGCTTTTTACAGGCTATCCACTCAACACTGGTCAGCTCTTCATTTTCGTGTCCCCACAATCCAGATTTCAGAAATCATTGCAATCTCCACTACAGAATGTTCCATTCATTCACTGCGAGTCTGGAGTTTATCTGATTCTCCACTCCCGCCTGGTTAACATTACACCACTTGTGAATGTCCAAGTAAGCCAATGCTGGTTTTCAGAGGCCTGTTCATACTCGCAGCCGTGCTGTTTAATTGACAATTCACTCCACCCTGTTCAGCTCTTCATTGTCCCACCACACTACCAGCCTTCAGAAATCTTTGTTATCTCCACTACAGAATGTTCCATTCATTCACTGCGAATCTGGAATTCATCTGACTCTCAACTCCACGCAGGTTTTCATTACACCACTGTTGAATGTCCAAGTAACCCAATGCCGGTTTTCAGCGGCCTGTTCATATTCGCAGCCATGCTGTTTACTTGGCTATCGATTCAAGCCTGGTCAGCTCTTCATTTTCCTGTCCACACAACACAGGCTTCAGAAATCATTGGAATCTCCTCTACAGAATGTTCCATTCATTCACTGCGAATGTGGAATTCAACTGACTCTCCACTCCATGCAGGTTTTCCTTACACCACTGATGAATGTCCAAGTAACCCAATGCTGGTTTTCAGCTGCATGTTCACACTCGCAGCCATGCTATACAATTGGCTTTCCACTAAATCCTGATTAGTTCTTGATTTTCCTTCCACACGACCCAGCCTTCAGAAATCGTTGGAATCTCCACTAGAGAATGTTCCATTCATTCACTGCGAATCTGGAATTCCTCTGAACCTCCACTCCCGGCAGGTTTTCGTTACACCACTGTTGAATGTCCAAGTAACCCAATGTTTTAAGTGTTTTCTTCACAAGCGCAGTGGTGCTGTTCAATTGGCTATCCACTCAACCCTGGCCAGCTCTACATTTTCCTGTCCACACCACAGAGACTGGAGAAATCATTGTTATCTCCACTACAGAATGTTCCATTCATTCACAGCGAATCTGGAATTCATCTGAATCTCCACTCCCGGCAGGTTTTCGTGACACCACTGGTAAATATCCAAGTAAGCCAATGCTGGTTTTAAGTGGCCTGCTCATACTCTCAGCCGTGCTGTTCAATTTGCTATCCACTCAACCCTCTTCAGCTCCATTTTCCTGTCCACATAACCCAAACTTCAGAAACAATTGGTATCTCCTCCACAGAATGTTCCATTCATTGACGGCAAATCTGAAATTCATCTAATTCTCAACTCCCGTCAGGTTTTCGTTACACCACTTGTGAATGTCCAATTAAGCCAAAGCTGGTTTTCAGTGGCCTGTTCTTACTACGAGACGTGCTGTTCATTTGGCTATCCATTCCACCCTGTTCAGCTCTACATTTTCGTGTCCACAAAACCCAGCCTTCAGAAATCATTGGAATCACCACTAGAGAATGTTCCATTCATTCACTGCGAATCTGGAATTCATCTGAATCTCCACTCCCGGCAGGTTTTCATTGCACCACTGCTGAATGTTCAAGTAACGCAATGATGGTTTTCAGCGGTCTATTCACACTCGAACCCGTGCTGTTCACGGTCTAGCGACTCAACACTGGTGAGTTCTTCTTTTTCCAGTTCAGACAATACAAACCTCAGAAACCATTGCAATCTACACTACAGAATGTTTCATTCATTCAGGCGAATCTTGAATTCATCTTGTTCTCCACTCCCAGCAGGTTTTCGTTTCACCACTGGTGAATGTCCAAGCAACCCAAGGCTGGTTTCAGCTGCGTGTTAACACTCGCAGCCGTGCTGTTCAATTGGCTATCCAGTGAACGCTGGTTAGCTCTTGATTTTCCTTCCACACACCGAGCCTTCAGAAATCATTCTTATCTCCACTTCAGAATGTTCCATTCGTTCCCTGCGAATCTGGAATTCCTCTGACTCTCCACACCAGGCAGATTTTCCTAACAACACTGGTGAATGACCAGGTAATCCAATGCTGGTTTTCAGCGGCTGTTCACACTCACAGCCTTGCTGTTCAATTGGCAATCCAGTCAAACCTAGTCAGCTCTTCATTTTCCTGTCCACACAACCCAGCGTTCAGAAATCATTGGAATCTCTACTACAGAAATTTCCATTCATTCACTGTGAATCTGGAAATACTCTGAATCTGCATTCCAGGAAGGCTTTCGTTACACCACTGATGAATGTCCAAGTAATGCAATGCTGCTTCTTAGTGGTCTGTTCACACTCGAAACCGTGCTGTTCATTGGCTATCCACTCAATATCGGTCAGCTCTTCAATATCCTGTCCAGACTATCCAGATTCCTAAATGTTGGCAATCACCACTACAGAATGTTCCATTCAATCACGCGAATCTGGAATTCATCAGAGTCTCCACTCCTGGAAGGTTTTCGTGACACCACTGGTAAATGTCCAAGGAAGACAATGCTGGTTTTAAGCCGCCTGCTAACACACTCAGCCGTGCTGTTCAATTTGCTATCCACCCAACCCTATTCAGCTCTACATTTTCCTGTCCTCATAACCCAACCTTCAGAAATAATTGGTATCTCCTCCACAGAATGTTCCGTTCATTCACTGCGAATCTTAAATTCATCTGACTCTCAACTCCCGGCGGGTTATCGTTACACCACTTGTGAATGTCCAAGTAAGCCAATGCTGGTTTTCAGTGGCCTGTTCATACTAAGAGACGTGCTGTTCATTTGGCTATCCACTCCACCCTGTTCAGCTCTACATTTTCGTGTCCACAAAACCCAGCCTTCAGAAATCATTGGAATCACCACTAGAGAATGTTCCATTCATTCACTGCGAATCTGGAATTCCTCTGAACCTCCACTCCTGGCAGGTTTTCGTTACGCCACTGGTGAATGTCCAAGTAACTCAATACTGGTTTTCAGAGGCATGTTCAACTCGCAGAAGTGCTGTTCAATGGGCTATCCACTCAATATTGGTCAGCTCTTCATTTTCCTCTCCACACAAACCAGCCTTCAGAAATCATTGGGCTCTCCACTACAGACTGTTCCATTCATTCACTGCGATTCTGCAATTCATCTGACTCTCCGCTCCAGGCAGGTTTTCATTACAGCACTGGTGAATGACCAAGTAATCCAATGCTGGTTTTCAGCCGCCTTTTCACACTCGCAGTGTGCTGTTCAATTGTCTATCCACTCAAACCTGGTCAGCCTTTCATTTTCTTTTCCACAATATCAGACTTCAGAAATCATTGGAATCGCCAGTACAGAATGTTCCATTCATTCACTGCCAATCTGGAATTCATCTGAATCTGCACTCCAGGTAGGCTTTCATTACACCACTTATGAATGTCCAAGTAACACAATGCTGGTTTTCAGCGGTCTGTTCACACTCTAAGCCCTGCTTTTTACTGGGTATCCACACAACTGTGGTCAGCTCTTCATTTTCATGTCCAAACAATCCAGACTTGAGAAATCATTGCAATCTCCAGTACAGAATGTTCCATTCATTCACTGCGAATCTGGAATTCAACTGAATCTCCACTACCTGCAGATTTATCTTACACCACTTGTGAATGTCCAAGTAAAACAATGCTGGTTTTCAGAGGCCTGTTCATGTTCGCAGTCGTGCTGTTCAATTGGCTATCCACTCAACCTGTTTTGCTCCTCATTTTCCTGTGCACACAACCCAGCCTTCAGAAATCATTGTAATCTCCACTACAGGATGTTCCATTCATTCACTGGGAATCTGGAATTCATCTGAATCTGCACTCCACGCAGGCTTTCGTTACACCACTGCTGAAAGTCGAAGTAATGCAATACTGGTTTTCAGTGGTCTGTTCACATTCGAAGCCGAGGCTTTTTACAGGCTATCCACTCAACACTGGTCAGCTCTTCATTTTCGTGTCCCCACAATCCAGATTTCAGAAATCATTGCAATCTCCACTACAGAATGTTCCATTCATTCACTGCGAGTCTGGAGTTTATCTGATTCTCCACTCCCGCCTGGTTAACATTACACCACTTGTGAATGTCCAAGTAAGCCAATGCTGGTTTTCAGAGGCCTGTTCATACTCGCAGCCGTGCTGTTTAATTGACAATTCACTCCACCCTGTTCAGCTCTTCATTGTCCCACCACACTACCAGCCTTCAGAAATCTTTGTTATCTCCACTACAGAATGTTCCATTCATTCACTGCGAATCTGGAATTCATCTGACTCTCAACTCCACGCAGGTTTTCATTACACCACTGTTGAATGTCCAAGTAACCCAATGCTGGTTTTCAGCGGCCTGTTCATATTCGCAGCCCTGCTGTTTACTTGGCTATCGATTCAAGCCTGGTCAGCTCTTCATTTTCCTGTCCACACAACACAGGCTTCAGAAATCATTGGAATCTCCTCTACAGAATGTTCCATTCATTCACTGCGAATGTGGAATTCAACTGACTCTCCACTCCATGCAGGTTTTCCTTACACCACTGATGAATGTCCAAGTAACCCAATGCTGGTTTTCAGCTGCATGTTCACACTCGCAGCCATGCTATACAATTGGCTTTCCACTAAATCCTGATTAGTTCTTGATTTTCCTTCCACACGACCCAGCCTTCAGAAATCGTTGGAATCTCCACTAGAGAATGTTCCATTCATTCACTGCGAATCTGGAATTCCTCTGAACCTCCACTCCCGGCAGGTTTTCGTTACACCACTGTTGAATGTCCAAGTAACCCAATGTTTTAAGTGTTTTCTTCACAAGCGCAGTGGTGCTGTTCAATTGGCTATCCACTCAACCCTGGCCAGCTCTACATTTTCCTGTCCACACCACAGAGACTGGAGAAATCATTGTTATCTCCACTACAGAATGTTCCATTCATTCACAGCGAATCTGGAATTCATCTGAATCTCCACTCCCGGCAGGTTTTCGTGACACCACTGGTAAATATCCAAGTAAGCCAATGCTGGTTTTAAGTGGCCTGCTCCTACTCTCAGCCGTGCTGTTCAATTTGCTATCCACTCAACCCTCTTCAGCTCCATTTTCCTGTCCACATAACCCAAACTTCAGAAACAATTGGTATCTCCTCCACAGAATGTTCCATTCATTGACGGCAAATCTGAAATTCATCTAATTCTCAACTCCCGTCAGGTTTTCGTTACACCACTTGTGAATGTCCAATTAAGCCAAAGCTAGTTTTCAGTGGCCTGTTCTTACTACGAGACGTGCTGTTCATTTGGCTATCCATTCCACCCTGTTCAGCTCTACATTTTCGTGTCCACAAAACCCAGCCTTCAGAAATCATTGGAATCACCACTAGAGAATGTTCCATTCATTCACTGCGAATCTGGAATTCATCTGAATCTCCACTCCCGGCAGGTTTTCATTGCACCACTGCTGAATGTTCAAGTAACGCAATGATGGTTTTCAGCGGTCTATTCACACTCGAACCCGTGCTGTTCACGGTCTAGCGACTCAACACTGGTGAGTTCTTCTTTTTCCAGTTCAGACAATACAAACCTCAGAAACCATTGCAATCTACACTACAGAATGTTTCATTCATTCAGGCGAATCTTGAATTCATCTTGTTCTCCACTCCCAGCAGGTTTTCGTTTCACCACTGGTGAATGTCCAAGCAACCCAAGGCTGGTTTCAGCTGCGTGTTAACACTCGCAGCCGTGCTGTTCAATTGGCTATCCAGTGAACGCTGGTTAGCTCTTGATTTTCCTTCCACACACCGAGCCTTCAGAAATCATTCTTATCTCCACTTCAGAATGTTCCATTCGTTCCCTGCGAATCTGGAATTCCTCTGACTCTCCACACCAGGCAGATTTTCCTAACAACACTGGTGAATGACCAGGTAATCCAATGCTGGTTTTCAGCGGCTGTTCACACTCACAGCCTTGCTGTTCAATTGGCAATCCAGTCAAACCTAGTCAGCTCTTCATTTTCCTGTCCACACAACCCAGCGTTCAGAAATCATTGGAATCTCTACTACAGAAATTTCCATTCATTCACTGTGAATCTGGAAATACTCTGAATCTGCATTCCAGGAAGGCTTTCGTTACACCACTGATGAATGTCCAAGTAATGCAATGCTGCTTCTTAGTGGTCTGTTCACACTCGAAACCGTG
Organism: Sorex fumeus; assembly: GCF_029834395.1. Taxonomy (NCBI): domain Eukaryota; kingdom Metazoa; phylum Chordata; class Mammalia; order Eulipotyphla; family Soricidae; genus Sorex; species Sorex fumeus. The sequence continues at coordinate 826,881 of NW_026606257.1, read as the reverse complement.
CTGTTCATTGGCTATCCACTCAATATCGGTCAGCTCTTCAATATCCTGTCCAGACTATCCAGATTCCTAAATGTTGGCAATCACCACTACAGAATGTTCCATTCAATCACGGGAATCTGGAATTCATCAGAGTCTCCACTCCTGGAAGGTTTTCGTGACACCACTGGTAAATGTCCAAGGAAGACAATGCTGGTTTTAAGCCGCCTGCTAACACACTCAGCCGTGCTGTTCAATTTGCTATCCACCCAACCCTATTCAGCTCTACATTTTCCTGTCCTCATAACCCAACCTTCAGAAATAATTGGTATCTCCTCCACAGAATGTTCCGTTCATTCACTGCGAATCTTAAATTCATCTGACTCTCAACTCCCGGCGGGTTATCGTTACACCACTTGTGAATGTCCAAGTAAGCCAATGCTGGTTTTCAGTTGCCTGTTCATACTAAGAGACGTGCTGTTCATTTGGCTATCCACTCCACCCTGTTCAGCTCTACATTTTCGTGTCCACAAAACCCAGCCTTCAGAAATCATTGGAATCACCACTAGAGAATGTTCCATTCATTCACTGCGAATCTGGAATTCATCTGAACCTCCACTCCTGGCAGGTTTTCGTTACGCCACTGGTGAATGTCCAAGTAACTCAATACTGGTTTTCAGAGGCATGTTCAACTCGCAGAAGTGCTGTTCAATGGGCTATCCACTCAATATTGGTCAGCTCTTCATTTTCCTCTCCACACAAACCAGCCTTCAGAAATCATTGGGCTCTCCACTACAGACTGTTCCATTCATTCACTGCGATTCTGCAATTCATCTGACTCTCCGCTCCAGGCAGGTTTTCATTACAGCACTGGTGAATGACCAAGTAATCCAATGCTGGTTTTCAGCCGCCTTTTCACACTCGCAGTGTGCTGTTCAATTGTCTATCCACTCAAACCTGGTCAGCCTTTCATTTTCTTTTCCACAATATCAGACTTCAGAAATCATTGGAATCGCCAGTACAGAATGTTCCATTCATTCACTGCCAATCTGGAATTCATCTGAATCTGCACTCCAGGTAGGCTTTCATTACACCACTTATGAATGTCCAAGTAACACAATGCTGGTTTTCAGCGGTCTGTTCACACTCTAAGCCCTGCTTTTTACTGGGTATCCACACAACTGTGGTCAGCTCTTCATTTTCATGTCCAAACAATCCAGACTTGAGAAATCATTGCAATCTCCAGTACAGAATGTTCCATTCATTCACTGCGAATCTGGAATTCAACTGAATCTCCACTACCTGCAGATTTATCTTACACCACTTGTGAATGTCCAAGTAAAACAATGCTGGTTTTCAGAGGCCTGTTCATGTTCGCAGTCGTGCTGTTCAATTGGCTATCCACTCAACCTGTTTTGCTCCTCATTTTCCTGTGCACACAACCCAGCCTTCAGAAATCATTGTAATCTCCACTACAGGATGTTCCATTCATTCACTGGGAATCTGGAATTCATCTGAATCTGCACTCCACGCAGGCTTTCGTTACACCACTGCTGAAAGTCGAAGTAATGCAATACTGGTTTTCAGTGGTCTGTTCACATTCGAAGCCGAGGCTTTTTACAGGCTATCCACTCAACACTGGTCAGCTCTTCATTTTCGTGTCCCCACAATCCAGATTTCAGAAATCATTGCAATCTCCACTACAGAATGTTCCATTCATTCACTGCGAGTCTGGAGTTTATCTGATTCTCCACTCCCGCCTGGTTAACATTACACCACTTGTGAATGTCCAAGTAAGCCAATGCTGGTTTTCAGAGGCCTGTTCATACTCGCAGCCGTGCTGTTTAATTGACAATTCACTCCACCCTGTTCAGCTCTTCATTGTCCCACCACACTACCAGCCTTCAGAAATCTTTGTTATCTCCACTACAGAATGTTCCATTCATTCACTGCGAATCTGGAATTCATCTGACTCTCAACTCCACGCAGGTTTTCATTACACCACTGTTGAATGTCCAAGTAACCCAATGCTGGTTTTCAGCGGCCTGTTCATATTCGCAGCCCTGCTGTTTACTTGGCTATCGATTCAAGCCTGGTCAGCTCTTCATTTTCCTGTCCACACAACACAGGCTTCAGAAATCATTGGAATCTCCTCTACAGAATGTTCCATTCATTCACTGCGAATGTGGAATTCAACTGACTCTCCACTCCATGCAGGTTTTCCTTACACCACTGATGAATGTCCAAGTAACCCAATGCTGGTTTTCAGCTGCATGTTCACACTCGCAGCCATGCTATACAATTGGCTTTCCACTAAATCCTGATTAGTTCTTGATTTTCCTTCCACACGACCCAGCCTTCAGAAATCGTTGGAATCTCCACTAGAGAATGTTCCATTCATTCACTGCGAATCTGGAATTCCTCTGAACCTCCACTCCCGGCAGGTTTTCGTTACACCACTGTTGAATGTCCAAGTAACCCAATGTTTTAAGTGTTTTCTTCACAAGCGCAGTGGTGCTGTTCAATTGGCTATCCACTCAACCCTGGCCAGCTCTACATTTTCCTGTCCACACCACAGAGACTGGAGAAATCATTGTTATCTCCACTACAGAATGTTCCATTCATTCACAGCGAATCTGGAATTCATCTGAATCTCCACTCCCGGCAGGTTTTCGTGACACCACTGGTAAATATCCAAGTAAGCCAATGCTGGTTTTAAGTGGCCTGCTCCTACTCTCAGCCGTGCTGTTCAATTTGCTATCCACTCAACCCTCTTCAGCTCCATTTTCCTGTCCACATAACCCAAACTTCAGAAACAATTGGTATCTCCTCCACAGAATGTTCCATTCATTGACGGCAAATCTGAAATTCATCTAATTCTCAACTCCCGTCAGGTTTTCGTTACACCACTTGTGAATGTCCAATTAAGCCAAAGCTAGTTTTCAGTGGCCTGTTCTTACTACGAGACGTGCTGTTCATTTGGCTATCCATTCCACCCTGTTCAGCTCTACATTTTCGTGTCCACAAAACCCAGCCTTCAGAAATCATTGGAATCACCACTAGAGAATGTTCCATTCATTCACTGCGAATCTGGAATTCATCTGAATCTCCACTCCCGGCAGGTTTTCATTGCACCACTGCTGAATGTTCAAGTAACGCAATGATGGTTTTCAGCGGTCTATTCACACTCGAACCCGTGCTGTTCACGGTCTAGCGACTCAACACTGGTGAGTTCTTCTTTTTCCAGTTCAGACAATACAAACCTCAGAAACCATTGCAATCTACACTACAGAATGTTTCATTCATTCAGGCGAATCTTGAATTCATCTTATTCTCCACTCCCAGCAGGTTTTCGTTTCACCACTGGTGAATGTCCAAGCAACCCAAGGCTGGTTTCAGCTGCGTGTTAACACTCTCAGCCGTGCTGTTCAATTGGCTATCCAGTGAACGCTGGTTAGCTCTTGATTTTCCTTCCACACACCGAGCCTTCAGAAATCATTCTTATCTCCACTTCAGAATGTTCCATTCGTTCCCTGCGAATCTGGAATTCCTCTGACTCTCCACACCAGGCAGATTTTCCTAACAACACTGGTGAATGACCAGGTAATCCAATGCTGGTTTTCAGCGGCTGTTCACACTCACAGCCTTGCTGTTCAATTGGCAATCCAGTCAAACCTAGTCAGCTCTTCATTTTCCTGTCCACACAACCCAGCGTTCAGAACTCATTGGAATCTCTACTACAGAAATTTCCATTCATTCACTGTGAATCTGGAAATACTCTGAATCTGCATTCCAGGAAGGCTTTCGTTACACCACTGATGAATGTCCAAGTAATGCAATGCTGCTTCTTAGTGGTCTGTTCACACTCGAAACCGTGCTGTTCATTGGCTATCCACTCAATATCGGTCAGCTCTTCAATATCCTGTCCAGACTATCCAGATTCCTAAATGTTGGCAATCACCACTACAGAATGTTCCATTCAATCACGCGAATCTGGAATTCATCAGAGTCTCCACTCCTGGAAGGTTTTCGTGACACCACTGGTAAATGTCCAAGGAAGACAATGCTGGTTTTAAGCCGCCTGCTAACACACTCAGCCGTGCTGTTCAATTTGCTATCCACCCAACCCTATTCAGCTCTACATTTTCCTGTCCTCATAACCCAACCTTCAGAAATAATTGGTATCTCCTCCACAGAATGTTCCGTTCATTCACTGCGAATCTTAAATTCATCTGACTCTCAACTCCCGGCGGGTTATCGTTACACCACTTGTGAATGTCCAAGTAAGCCAATGCTGGTTTTCAGTGGCCTGTTCATACTAAGAGACGTGCTGTTCATTTGGCTATCCACTCCACCCTGTTCAGCTCTACATTCTCGTGTCCACAAAACCCAGCCTTCAGAAATCATTGGAATCACCACTAGAGAATGTTCCATTCATTCACTGCGAATCTGGAATTCCTCTGAACCTCCACTCCTGGCAGGTTTTCGTTACGCCACTGGTGAATGTCCAAGTAACTCAATACTGGTTTTCAGAGGCATGTTCAACTCGCAGAAGTGCTGTTCAATGGGCTATCCACTCAATATTGGTCAGCTCTTCATTTTCCTCTCCACACAAACCAGCCTTCAGAAATCATTGGGCTCTCCACTACAGACTGTTCCATTCATTCACTGCGATTCTGCAATTCATCTGACTCTCCGCTCCAGGCAGGTTTTCATTACAGCACTGGTGAATGACCAAGTAATCCAATGCTGGTTTTCAGCCGCCTTTTCACACTCGCAGTGTGCTGTTCAATTGTCTATCCACTCAAACCTGGTCAGCCTTTCATTTTCTTTTCCACAATATCAGACTTCAGAAATCATTGGAATCGCCAGTACAGAATGTTCCATTCATTCACTGCCAATCTGGAATTCATCTGAATCTGCACTCCAGGTAGGCTTTCATTACACCACTTATGAATGTCCAAGTAACACAATGCTGGTTTTCAGCGGTCTGTTCACACTCTAAGCCCTGCTTTTTACTGGGTATCCACACAACTGTGGTCAGCTCTTCATTTTCATGTCCAAACAATCCAGACTTGAGAAATCATTGCAATCTCCAGTACAGAATGTTCCATTCATTCACTGCGAATCTGGAATTCAACTGAATCTCCACTACCTGCAGATTTATCTTACACCACTTGTGAATGTCCAAGTAAAACAATGCTGGTTTTCAGAGGCCTGTTCATGTTCGCAGTCGTGCTGTTCAATTGGCTATCCACTCAACCTGTTTTGCTCCTCATTTTCCTGTGCACACAACCCAGCCTTCAGAAATCATTGTAATCTCCACTACAGGATGTTCCATTCATTCACTGGGAATCTGGAATTCATCTGAATCTGCACTCCACGCAGGCTTTCGTTACACCACTGCTGAAAGTCGAAGTAATGCAATACTGGTTTTCAGTGGTCTGTTCACATTCGAAGCCGAGGCTTTTTACAGGCTATCCACTCAACACTGGTCAGCTCTTCATTTTCGTGTCCCCACAATCCAGATTTCAGAAATCATTGCAATCTCCACTACAGAATGTTCCATTCATTCACTGCGAGTCTGGAGTTTATCTGATTCTCCACTCCCGCCTGGTTAACATTACACCACTTGTGAATGTCCAAGTAAGCCAATGCTGGTTTTCAGAGGCCTGTTCATACTCGCAGCCGTGCTGTTTAATTGACAATTCACTCCACCCTGTTCAGCTCTTCATTGTCCCACCACACTACCAGCCTTCAGAAATCTTTGTTATCTCCACTACAGAATGTTCCATTCATTCACTGCGAATCTGGAATTCATCTGACTCTCAACACCACGCAGGTTTTCATTACACCACTGTTGAATGTCCAAGTAACCCAATGCTGGTTTTCAGCGGCCTGTTCATATTCGCAGCCCTGCTGTTTACTTGGCTATCGATTCAAGCCTGGTCAGCTCTTCATTTTCCTGTCCACACAACACAGGCTTCAGAAATCATTGGAATCTCCTCTACAGAATGTTCCATTCATTCACTGCGAATGTGGAATTCAACTGACTCTCCACTCCATGCAGGTTTTCCTTACACCACTGATGAATGTCCAAGTAACCCAATGCTGGTTTTCAGCTGCATGTTCACACTCGCAGCCATGCTATACAATTGGCTTTCCACTAAATCCTGATTAGTTCTTGATTTTCCTTCCACACGACCCAGCCTTCAGAAATCGTTGGAATCTCCACTAGAGAATGTTCCATTCATTCACTGCGAATCTGGAATTCCTCTGAACCTCCACTCCCGGCAGTTTTTCGTTACACCACTGTTGAATGTCCAAGTAACCCAATGTTTTAAGTGTTTTCTTCACAAGCGCAGTGGTGCTGTTCAATTGGCTATCCACTCAACCCTGGCCAGCTCTACATTTTCCTGTCCACACCACAGAGACTGGAGAAATCATTGTTATCTCCACTACAGAATGTTCCATTCATTCACAGCGAATCTGGAATTCATCTGAATCTCCACTCCCGGCAGGTTTTCGTGACACCACTGGTAAATATCCAAGTAAGCCAATGCTGGTTTTAAGTGGCCTGCTCATACTCTCAGCCGTGCTGTTCAATTTGCTATCCACTCAACCCTCTTCAGCTCCATTTTCCCGTCCACATAACCCAAACTTCAGAAACAATTGGTATCTCCTCCACAGAATGTTCCATTCATTGACGGCAAATCTGAAATTCATCTAATTCTCAACTCCCGTCAGGTTTTCGTTACACCACTTGTGAATGTCCAATTAAGCCAAAGCTGGTTTTCAGTGGCCTGTTCTTACTACGAGACGTGCTGTTCATTTGGCTATCCATTCCACCCTGTTCAGCTCTACATTTTCGTGTCCACAAAACCCAGCCTTCAGAAATCATTGGAATCACCACTAGAGAATGTTCCATTCATTCACTGCGAATCTGGAATTCATCTGAATCTCCACTCCCGGCAGGTTTTCATTGCACCACTGCTGAATGTTCAAGTAACGCAATGATGGTTTTCAGCGGTCTATTCACACTCGAACCCGTGCTGTTCACGGTCTAGCGACTCAACACTGGTGAGTTCTTCTTTTTCCAGTTCAGACAATACAAACCTCAGAAACCATTGCAATCTACACTACAGAATGTTTCATTCATTCAGGCGAATCTTGAATTCATCTTGTTCTCCACTCCCAGCAGGTTTTCGTTTCACCACTGGTGAATGTCCAAGCAACCCAAGGCTGGTTTCAGCTGCGTGTTAACACTCGCAGCCGTGCTGTTCAATTGGCTATCCAGTGAACGCTGGTTAGCTCTTGATTTTCCTTCCACACACCGAGCCTTCAGAAATCATTCTTATCTCCACTTCAGAATGTTCCATTCGTTCCCTGCGAATCTGGAATTCCTCTGACTCTCCACACCAGGCAGATTTTCCTAACAACACTGGTGAATGACCAGGTAATCCAATGCTGGTTTTCAGCGGCTGTTCACACTCACAGCCTTGCTGTTCAATTGGCAATCCAGTCAAACCTAGTCAGCTCTTCATTTTCCTGTCCACACAACCCAGCGTTCAGAACTCATTGGAATCTCTACTACAGAAATTTCCATTCATTCACTGTGAATCTGGAAATACTCTGAATCTGCATTCCAGGAAGGCTTTCGTTACACCACTGATGAATGTCCAAGTAATGCAATGCTGCTTCTTAGTGGTCTGTTCACACTCGAAACCGTGCTGTTCATTGGCTATCCACTCAATATCGGTCAGCTCTTCAATATCCTGTCCAGACTATCCAGATTCCTAAATGTTGGCAATCACCACTACAGAATGTTCCATTCAATCACGCGAATCTGGAATTCATCAGAGTCTCCACTCCTGGAAGGTTTTCGTGACACCACTGGTAAATGTCCAAGGAAGACAATGCTGGTTTTAAGCCGCCTGCTAACACACTCAGCCGTGCTGTTCAATTTGCTATCCACCCAACCCTATTCAGCTCTACATTTTCCTGTCCTCATAACCCAACCTTCAGAAATAATTGGTATCTCCTCCACAGAATGTTCCGTTCATTCACTGCGAATCTTAAATTCATCTGACTCTCAACTCCCGGCGGGTTATCGTTACACCACTTGTGAATGTCCAAGTAAGCCAATGCTGGTTTTCAGTGGCCTGTTCATACTAAGAGACGTGCTGTTCATTTGGCTATCCACTCCACCCTGTTCAGCTCTACATTTTCGTGTCCACAAAACCCAGCCTTCAGAAATCATTGGAATCACCACTAGAGAATGTTCCATTCATTCACTGCGAATCTGGAATTCCTCTGAACCTCCACTCCTGGCAGGTTTTCGTTACGCCACTGGTGAATGTCCAAGTAACTCAATACTGGTTTTCAGAGGCATGTTCAACTCGCAGAAGTGCTGTTCAATGGGCTATCCACTCAATATTGGTCAGCTCTTCATTTTCCTCTCCACACAAACCAGCCTTCAGAAATCATTGGGCTCTCCACTACAGACTGTTCCATTCATTCACTGCGATTCTGCAATTCATCTGACTCTCCGCTCCAGGCAGGTTTTCATTACAGCACTGGTGAATGACCAAGTAATCCAATGCTGGTTTTCAGCCGCCTTTTCACACTCGCAGTGTGCTGTTCAATTGTCTATCCACTCAAACCTGGTCAGCCTTTCATTTTCTTTTCCACAATATCAGACTTCAGAAATCATTGGAATCGCCAGTACAGAATGTTCCATTCATTCACTGCCAATCTGGAATTCATCTGAATCTGCACTCCAGGTAGGCTTTCATTACACCACTTATGAATGTCCAAGTAACACAATGCTGGTTTTCAGCGGTCTGTTCACACTCTAAGCCCTGCTTTTTACTGGGTATCCACACAACTGTGGTCAGCTCTTCATTTTCATGTCCAAACAATCCAGACTTGAGAAATCATTGCAATCTCCAGTACAGAATGTTCCATTCATTCACTGCGAATCTGGAATTCAACTGAATCTCCACTACCTGCAGATTTATCTTACACCACTTGTGAATGTCCAAGTAAAACAATGCTGGTTTTCAGAGGCCTGTTCATGTTCGCAGTCGTGCTGTTCAATTGGCTATCCACTCAACCTGTTTTGCTCCTCATTTTCCTGTGCACACAACCCAGCCTTCAGAAATCATTGTAATCTCCACTACAGGATGTTCCATTCATTCACTGGGAATCTGGAATTCATCTGAATCTGCACTCCACGCAGGCTTTCGTTACACCACTGCTGAAAGTCGAAGTAATGCAATACTGGTTTTCAGTGGTCTGTTCACATTCGAAGCCGAGGCTTTTTACAGGCTATCCACTCAACACTGGTCAGCTCTTCATTTTCGTGTCCCCACAATCCAGATTTCAGAAATCATTGCAATCTCCACTACAGAATGTTCCATTCATTCACTGCGAGTCTGGAGTTTATCTGATTCTCCACTCCCGCCTGGTTAACATTACACCACTTGTGAATGTCCAAGTAAGCCAATGCTGGTTTTCAGAGGCCTGTTCATACTCGCAGCCGTGCTGTTTAATTGACAATTCACTCCACCCTGTTCAGCTCTTCATTGTCCCACCACACTACCAGCCTTCAGAAATCTTTGTTATCTCCACTACAGAACGTTCCATTCATTCACTGCGAATCTGGAATTCATCTGACTCTCAACTCCACGCAGGTTTTCATTACACCACTGTTGAATGTCCAAGTAACCCAATGCTGGTTTTCAGCGGCCTGTTCATATTCGCAGCCCTGCTGTTTACTTGGCTATCGATTCAAGCCTGGTCAGCTCTTCATTTTCCTGTCCACACAACACAGGCTTCAGAAATCATTGGAATCTCCTCTACAGAATGTTCCATTCATTCACTGCGAATGTGGAATTCAACTGACTCTCCACTCCATGCAGGTTTTCCTTACACCACTGATGAATGTCCAAGTAACCCAATGCTGGTTTTCAGCTGCATGTTCACACTCGCAGCCATGCTATACAATTGGCTTTCCACTAAATCCTGATTAGTTCTTGATTTTCCTTCCACACGACCCAGCCTTCAGAAATCGTTGGAATCTCCACTAGAGAATGTTCCATTCATTCACTGCGAATCTGGAATTCCTCTGAACCTCCACTCCCGGCAGGTTTTCGTTACACCACTGTTGAATGTCCAAGTAACCCAATGTTTTAAGTGTTTTCTTCACAAGCGCAGTGGTGCTGTTCAATTGGCTATCCACTCAACCCTGGCCAGCTCTACATTTTCCTGTCCACACCACAGAGACTGGAGAAATCATTGTTATCTCCACTACAGAATGTTCCATTCATTCACAGCGAATCTGGAATTCATCTGAATCTCCACTCCCGGCAGGTTTTCGTGACACCACTGGTAAATATCCAAGTAAGCCAATGCTGGTTTTAAGTGGCCTGCTCATACTCTCAGCCGTGCTGTTCAATTTGCTATCCACTCAACCCTCTTCAGCTCCATTTTCCTGTCCACATAACCCAAACTTCAGAAACAATTGGTATCTCCTCCACAGAATGTTCCATTCATTGACGGCAAATCTGAAATTCATCTAATTCTCAACTCCCGTCAGGTTTTCGTTACACCACTTGTGAATGTCCAATTAAGCCAAAGCTGGTTTTCAGTGGCCTGTTCTTACTACGAGACGTGCTGTTCATTTGGCTATCCATTCCACCCTGTTCAGCTCTACATTTTCGTGTCCACAAAACCCAGCCTTCAGAAATCATTGGAATCACCACTAGAGAATGTTCCATTCATTCACTGCGAATCTGGAATTCATCTGAATCTCCACTCCCGGCAGGTTTTCATTGCACCACTGCTGAATGTTCAAGTAACGCAATGATGGTTTTCAGCGGTCTATTCACACTCGAACCCGTGCTGTTCACGGTCTAGCGACTCAACACTGGTGAGTTCTTCTTTTTCCAGTTCAGACAATACAAACCTCAGAAACCATTGCAATCTACACTACAGAATGTTTCATTCATTCAGGCGAATCTTGAATTCATCTTGTTCTCCACTCCCAGCAGGTTTTCGTTTCACCACTGGTGAATGTCCAAGCAACCCAAGGCTGGTTTCAGCTGCGTGTTAACACTCGCAGCCGTGCTGTTCAATTGGCTATCCAGTGAACGCTGGTTAGCTCTTGATTTTCCTTCCACACACCGAGCCTTCAGAAATCATTCTTATCTCCACTTCAGAGTGTTCCATTCGTTCCCTGCGAATCTGGAATTCCTCTGACTCTCCACACCAGGCAGATTTTCCTAACAACACTGGTGAATGACCAGGTAATCCAATGCTGGTTTTCAGCGGCTGTTCACACTCACAGCCTTGCTGTTCAATTGGCAATCCAGTCAAACCTAGTCAGCTCTTCATTTTCCTGTCCACACAACCCAGCGTTCAGAAATCATTGGAATCTCTACTACAGAAATTTCCATTCATTCACTGTGAATCTGGAAATACTCTGAATCTGCATTCCAGGAAGGCTTTCGTTACACCACTGATGAATGTCCAAGTAATGCAATGCTGCTTCTTAGTGGTCTGTTCACACTCGAAACCGTGCTGTTCATTGGCTATCCACTCAATATCGGTCAGCTCTTCAATATCCTGTCCAGACTATCCAGATTCCTAAATGTTGGCAATCACCACTACAGAATGTTCCATTCAATCACGCGAATCTGGAATTCATCAGAGTCTCCACTCCTGGAAGGTTTTCGTGACACCACTGGTAAATGTCCAAGGAAGACAATGCTGGTTTTAAGCCGCCTGCTAACACACTCAGCCGTGCTGTTCAATTTGCTATCCACCCAACCCTATTCAGCTCTACATTTTCCTGTCCTCATAACCCAACCTTCAGAAATAATTGGTATCTCCTCCACAGAATGTTCCGTTCATTCACTGCGAATCTTAAATTCATCTGACTCTCAACTCCCGGCGGGTTATCGTTACACCACTTGTGAATGTCCAAGTAAGCCAATGCTGGTTTTCAGTGGCCTGTTCATACTAAGAGACGTGCTGTTCATTTGGCTATCCACTCCACCCTGTTCAGCTCTACATTTTCGTGTCCACAAAACCCAGCCTTCAGAAATCATTGGAATCACCACTAGAGAATGTTCCATTCATTCACTGCGAATCTGGAATTCATCTGAACCTCCACTCCTGGCAGGTTTTCGTTACGCCACTGGTGAATGTCCAAGTAACTCAATACTGGTTTTCAGAGGCATGTTCAACTCGCAGAAGTGCTGTTCAATGGGCTATCCACTCAATATTGGTCAGCTCTTCATTTTCCTCTCCACACAAACCAGCCTTCAGAAATCATTGGGCTCTCCACTACAGACTGTTCCATTCATTCACTGCGATTCTGCAATTCATCTGACTCTCCGCTCCAGGCAGGTTTTCATTACAGCACTGGTGAATGACCAAGTAATCCAATGCTGGTTTTCAGCCGCCTTTTCACACTCGCAGTGTGCTGTTCAATTGTCTATCCACTCAAACCTGGTCAGCCTTTCATTTTCTTTTCCACAATATCAGACTTCAGAAATCATTGGAATCGCCAGTACAGAATGTTCCATTCATTCACTGCCAATCTGGAATTCATCTGAATCTGCACTCCAGGTAGGCTTTCATTACACCACTTATGAATGTCCAAGTAACACAATGCTGGTTTTCAGCGGTCTGTTCACACTCTAAGCCCTGCTTTTTACTGGGTATCCACACAACTGTGGTCAGCTCTTCATTTTCATGTCCAAACAATCCAGACTTGAGAAATCATTGCAATCTCCAGTACAGAATGTTCCATTCATTCACTGCGAATCTGGAATTCAACTGAATCTCCACTACCTGCAGATTTATCTTACACCACTTGTGAATGTCCAAGTAAAACAATGCTGGTTTTCAGAGGCCTGTTCATGTTCGCAGTCGTGCTGTTCAATTGGCTATCCACTCAACCTGTTTTGCTCCTCATTTTCCTGTGCACACAACCCAGCCTTCAGAAATCATTGTAATCTCCACTACAGGATGTTCCATTCATTCACTGGGAATCTGGAATTCATCTGAATCTGCACTCCACGCAGGCTTTCGTTACACCACTGCTGAAAGTCGAAGTAATGCAATACTGGTTTTCAGTGGTCTGTTCACATTCGAAGCCGAGGCTTTTTACAGGCTATCCACTCAACACTGGTCAGCTCTTCATTTTCGTGTCCCCACAATCCAGATTTCAGAAATCATTGCAATCTCCACTACAGAATGTTCCATTCATTCACTGCGAGTCTGGAGTTTATCTGATTCTCCACTCCCGCCTGGTTAACATTACACCACTTGTGAATGTCCAAGTAAGCCAATGCTGGTTTTCAGAGGCCTGTTCATACTCGCAGCCGTGCTGTTTAATTGACAATTCACTCCACCCTGTTCAGCTCTTCATTGTCCCACCACACTACCAGCCTTCAGAAATCTTTGTTATCTCCACTACAGAATGTTCCATTCATTCACTGCGAATCTGGAATTCATCTGACTCTCAACTCCACGCAGGTTTTCATTACACCACTGTTGAATGTCCAAGTAACCCAATGCTGGTTTTCAGCGGCCTGTTCATATTCGCAGCCCTGCTGTTTACTTGGCTATCGATTCAAGCCTGGTCAGCTCTTCATTTTCCTGTCCACACAACACAGGCTTCAGAAATCATTGGAATCTCCTCTACAGAATGTTCCATTCATTCACTGCGAATGTGGAATTCAACTGACTCTCCACTCCATGCAGGTTTTCCTTACACCACTGATGAATGTCCAAGTAACCCAATGCTGGTTTTCAGCTGCATGTTCACACTCGCAGCCATGCTATACAATTGGCTTTCCACTAAATCCTGATTAGTTCTTGATTTTCCTTCCACACGACCCAGCCTTCAGAAATCGTTGGAATCTCCACTAGAGAATGTTCCATTCATTCACTGCGAATCTGGAATTCCTCTGAACCTCCACTCCCGGCAGGTTTTCGTTACACCACTGTTGAATGTCCAAGTAACCCAATGTTTTAAGTGTTTTCTTCACAAGCGCAGTGGTGCTGTTCAATTGGTTATCCACTCAACCCTGGCCAGCTCTACATTTTCCTGTCCACACCACAGAGACTGGAGAAATCATTGTTATCTCCACTACAGAATGTTCCATTCATTCACAGCGAATCTGGAATTCATCTGAATCTCCACTCCCGGCAGGTTTTCGTGACACCACTGGTAAATATCCAAGTAAGCCAATGCTGGTTTTAAGTGGCCTGCTCATACTCTCAGCCGTGCTGTTCAATTTGCTATCCACTCAACCCTCTTCAGCTCCATTTTCCTGTCCACATAACCCAAACTTCAGAAACAATTGGTATCTCCTCCACAGAATGTTCCATTCATTGACGGCAAATCTGAAATTCATCTAATTCTCAACTCCCGTCAGGTTTTCGTTACACCACTTGTGAATGTCCAATTAAGCCAAAGCTGGTTTTCAGTGGCCTGTTCTTACTACGAGACGTGCTGTTCATTTGGCTATCCATTCCACCCTGTTCAGCTCTACATTTTCGTGTCCACAAAACCCAGCCTTCAGAAATCATTGGAATCACCACTAGAGAATGTTCCATTCATTCACTGCGAATCTGGAATTCATCTGAATCTCCACTCCCGGCAGGTTTTCATTGCACCACTGCTGAATGTTCAAGTAACGCAATGATGGTTTTCAGCGGTCTATTCACACTCGAACCCGTGCTGTTCACGGTCTAGCGACTCAACACTGGTGAGTTCTTCTTTTTCCAGTTCAGACAATACAAACCTCAGAAACCATTGCAATCTACACTACAGAATGTTTCATTCATTCAGGCGAATCTTGAATTCATCTTGTTCTCCACTCCCAGCAGGTTTTCGTTTCACCACTGGTGAATGTCCAAGCAACCCAAGGCTGGTTTCAGCTGCGTGTTAACACTCGCAGCCGTGCTGTTCAATTGGCTATCCAGTGAACGCTGGTTAGCTCTTGATTTTCCTTCCACACACCGAGCCTTCAGAAATCATTCTTATCTCCACTTCAGAATGTTCCATTCGTTCCCTGCGAATCTGGAATTCCTCTGACTCTCCACACCAGGCAGATTTTCCTAACAACACTGGTGAATGACCAGGTAATCCAATGCTGGTTTTCAGCGGCTGTTCACACTCACAGCCTTGCTGTTCAATTGGCAATCCAGTCAAACCTAGTCAGCTCTTCATTTTCCTGTCCACACAACCCAGCGTTCAGAAATCATTGGAATCTCTACTACAGAAATTTCCATTCATTCACTGTGAATCTGGAAATACTCTGAATCTGCATTCCAGGAAGGCTTTCGTTACACCACTGATGAATGTCCAAGTAATGCAATGCTGCTTCTTAGTGGTCTATTCACACTCGAAACCGTGCTGTTCATTGGATATCCACTCAATATCGGTCAGCTCTTCAATATCCTGTCCAGACTATCCAGATTCCTAAATGTTGGCAATCACCACTACAGAATGTTCCATTCAATCACGCGAATCTGGAATTCATCAGAGTCTCCACTCCTGGAAGGTTTTCGTGACACCACTGGTAAATGTCCAAGGAAGACAATGCTGGTTTTAAGCCGCCTGCTAACACACTCAGCCGTGCTGTTCAATTTGCTATCCACCCAACCCTATTCAGCTCTACATTTTCCTGTCCTCATAACCCAACCTTCAGAAATAATTGGTATCTCCTCCACAGAATGTTCCGTTCATTCACTGCGAATCTTAAATTCATCTGACTCTCAACTCCCGGCGGGTTATCGTTACACCACTTGTGAATGTCCAAGTAAGCCAATGCTGGTTTTCAGTGGCCTGTTCATACTAAGAGACGTGCTGTTCATTTGGCTATCCACTCCACCCTGTTCAGCTCTACATTCTCGTGTCCACAAAACCCAGCCTTCAGAAATCATTGGAATCACCACTAGAGAATGTTCCATTCATTCACTGCGAATCTGGAATTCCTCTGAACCTCCACTCCTGGCAGGTTTTCGTTACGCCACTGGTGAATGTCCAAGTAACTCAATCCTGGTTTTCAGAGGCATGTTCAACTCGCAGAAGTGCTGTTCAATGGGCTATCCACTCAATATTGGTCAGCTCTTCATTTTCCTCTCCACACAAACCAGCCTTCAGAAATCATTGGGCTCTCCACTACAGACTGTTCCATTCATTCACTGCGATTCTGCAATTCATCTGACTCTCCGCTCCAGGCAGGTTTTCATTACAGCACTGGTGAATGACCAAGTAATCCAATGCTGGTTTTCAGCCGCCTTTTCACACTCGCAGTGTGCTGTTCAATTGTCTATCCACTCAAACCTGGTCAGCCTTTCATTTTCTTTTCCACAATATCAGACTTCAGAAATCATTGGAATCGCCAGTACAGAATGTTCCATTCATTCACTGCCAATCTGGAATTCATCTGAATCTGCACTCCAGGTAGGCTTTCATTACACCACTTATGAATGTCCAAGTAACACAATGCTGGTTTTCAGCGGTCTGTTCACACTCTAAGCCCTGCTTTTTACTGGGTATCCACACAACTGTGGTCAGCTCTTCATTTTCATGTCCAAACAATCCAGACTTGAGAAATCATTGCAATCTCCAGTACAGAATGTTCCATTCATTCACTGCGAATCTGGAATTCAACTGAATCTCCACTACCTGCAGATTTATCTTACACCACTTGTGAATGTCCAAGTAAAACAATGCTGGTTTTCAGAGGCCTGTTCATGTTCGCAGTCGTGCTGTTCAATTGGCTATCCACTCAACCTGTTTTGCTCCTCATTTTCCTGTGCACACAACCCAGCCTTCAGAAATCATTGTAATCTCCACTACAGGATGTTCCATTCATTCACTGGGAATCTGGAATTCATCTGAATCTGCACTCCACGCAGGCTTTCGTTACACCACTGCTGAAAGTCGAAGTAATGCAATACTGGTTTTCAGTGGTCTGTTCACATTTGAAGCCGAGGCTTTTTACAGGCTATCCACTCAACACTGGTCAGCTCTTCATTTTCGTGTCCCCACAATCCAGATTTCAGAAATCATTGCAATCTCCACTACAGAATGTTCCATTCATTCACTGCGAGTCTGGAGTTTATCTGATTCTCCACTCCCGCCTGGTTAACATTACACCACTTGTGAATGTCCAAGTAAGCCAATGCTGGTTTTCAGAGGCCTGTTCATACTCGCAGCCGTGCTGTTTAATTGACAATTCACTCCACCCTGTTCAGCTCTTCATTGTCCCACCACACTACCAGCCTTCAGAAATCTTTGTTATCTCCACTACAGAATGTTCCATTCATTCACTGCGAATCTGGAATTCATCTGACTCTCAACTCCACGCAGGTTTTCATTACACCACTGTTGAATGTCCAAGTAACCCAATGCTGGTTTTCAGCGGCCTGTTCATATTCGCAGCCCTGCTGTTTACTTGGCTATCGATTCAAGCCTGGTCAGCTCTTCATTTTCCTGTCCACACAACACAGGCTTCAGAAATCATTGGAATCTCCTCTACAGAATGTTCCATTCATTCACTGCGAATGTGGAATTCAACTGACTCTCCACTCCATGCAGGTTTTCCTTACACCACTGATGAATGTCCAAGTAACCCAATGCTGGTTTTCAGCTGCATGTTCACACTCGCAGCCATGCTATACAATTGGCTTTCCACTAAATCCTGATTAGTTCTTGATTTTCCTTCCACACGACCCAGCCTTCAGAAATCGTTGGAATCTCCACTAGAGAATGTTCCATTCATTCACTGCGAATCTGGAATTCCTCTGAACCTCCACTCCCGGCAGGTTTTCGTTACACCACTGTTGAATGTCCAAGTAACCCAATGTTTTAAGTGTTTTCTTCACAAGCGCAGTGGTGCTGTTCAATTGGCTATCCACTCAACCCTGGCCAGCTCTACATTTTCCTGTCCACACCACAGAGACTGGAGAAATCATTGTTATCTCCACTACAGAATGTTCCATTCATTCACAGCGAATCTGGAATTCATCTGAATCTCCACTCCCGGCAGGTTTTCGTGACACCACTGGTAAATATCCAAGTAAGCCAATGCTGGTTTTAAGTGGCCTGCTCATACTCTCAGCCGTGCTGTTCAATTTGCTATCCACTCAACCCTCTTCAGCTCCATTTTCCTGTCCACATAACCCAAACTTCAGAAACAATTGGTATCTCCTCCACAGAATGTTCCATTCATTGACGGCAAATCTGAAATTCATCTAATTCTCAACTCCCGTCAGGTTTTCGTTACACCACTTGTGAATGTCCAATTAAGCCAAAGCTGGTTTTCAGTGGCCTGTTCTTACTACGAGACGTGCTGTTCATTTGGCTATCCATTCCACCCTGTTCAGCTCTACATTTTCGTGTCCACAAAACCCAGCCTTCAGAAATCATTGGAATCACCACTAGAGAATGTTCCATTCATTCACTGCGAATCTGGAATTCATCTGAATCTCCACTCCCGGCAGGTTTTCATTGCACCACTGCTGAATGTTCAAGTAACGCAATGATGGTTTTCAGCGGTCTATTCACACTCGAACCCGTGCTGTTCACGGTCTAGCGACTCAACACTGGTGAGTTCTTCTTTTTCCAGTTCAGACAATACAAACCTCAGAAACCATTGCAATCTACACTACAGAATGTTTCATTCATTCAGGCGAATCTTGAATTCATCTTGTTCTCCACTCCCAGCAGGTTTTCGTTTCACCACTGGTGAATGTCCAAGCAACCCAAGGCTGGTTTCAGCTGCGTGTTAACACTCGCAGCCGTGCTGTTCAATTGGCTATCCAGTGAACGCTGGTTAGCTCTTGATTTTCCTTCCACACACCGAGCCTTCAGAAATCATTCTTATCTCCACTTCAGAATGTTCCATTCGTTCCCTGCGAATCTGGAATTCCTCTGACTCTCCACACCAGGCAGATTTTCCTAACAACACTGGTGAATGACCAGGTAATCCAATGCTGGTTTTCAGCGGCTGTTCACACTCACAGCCTTGCTGTTCAATTGGCAATCCAGTCAAACCTAGTCAGCTCTTCATTTTCCTGTCCACACAACCCAGCGTTCAGAAATCATTGGAATCTCTACTACAGAAATTTCCATTCATTCACTGTGAATCTGGAAATACTCTGAATCTGCATTCCAGGAAGGCTTTCGTTACACCACTGATGAATGTCCAAGTAATGCAATGCTGCTTCTTAGTGGTCTGTTCACACTCGAAACCGTGCTGTTCATTGGCTATCCACTCAATATCGGTCAGCTCTTCAATATCCTGTCCAGACTATCCAGATTCCTAAATGTTGGCAATCACCACTACAGAATGTTCCATTCAATCACGCGAATCTGGAATTCATCAGAGTCTCCACTCCTGGAAGGTTTTCGTGACACCACTGGTAAATGTCCAAGGAAGACAATGCTGGTTTTAAGCCGCCTGCTAACACACTCAGCCGTGCTGTTCAATTTGCTATCCACCCAACCCTATTCAGCTCTACATTTTCCTGTCCTCATAACCCAACCTTCAGAAATAATTGGTATCTCCTCCACAGAATGTTCCGTTCATTCACTGCGAATCTTAAATTCATCTGACTCTCAACTCCCGGCGGGTTATCGTTACACCACTTGTGAATGTCCAAGTAAGCCAATGCTGGTTTTCAGTGGCCTGTTCATACTAAGAGACGTGCTGTTCATTTGGCTATCCACTCCACCCTGTTCAGCTCTACATTTTCGTGTCCACAAAACCCAGCCTTCAGAAATCATTGGAATCACCACTAGAGAATGTTCCATTCATTCACTGCGAATCTGGAATTCCTCTGAACCTCCACTCCTGGCAGGTTTTCGTTACGCCACTGGTGAATGTCCAAGTAACTCAATACTGGTTTTCAGAGGCATGTTCAACTCGCAGAAGTGCTGTTCAATGGGCTATCCACTCAATATTGGTCAGCTCTTCATTTTCCTCTCCACACAAACCAGCCTTCAGAAATCATTGGGCTCTCCACTACAGACTGTTCCATTCATTCACTGCGATTCTGCAATTCATCTGACTCTCCGCTCCAGGCAGGTTTTCATTACAGCACTGGTGAATGACCAAGTAATCCAATGCTGGTTTTCAGCCGCCTTTTCACACTCGCAGTGTGCTGTTCAATTGTCTATCCACTCAAACCTGGTCAGCCTTTCATTTTCTTTTCCACAATATCAGACTTCAGAAATCATTGGAATCGCCAGTACAGAATGTTCCATTCATTCACTGCCAATCTGGAATTCATCTGAATCTGCACTCCAGGTAGGCTTTCATTACACCACTTATGAATGTCCAAGTAACACAATGCTGGTTTTCAGCGGTCTGTTCACACTCTAAGCCCTGCTTTTTACTGGGTATCCACACAACTGTGGTCAGCTCTTCATTTTCATGTCCAAACAATCCAGACTTGAGAAATCATTGCAATCTCCAGTACAGAATGTTCCATTCATTCACTGCGAATCTGGAATTCAACTGAATCTCCACTACCTGCAGATTTATCTTACACCACTTGTGAATGTCCAAGTAAAACAATGCTGGTTTTCAGAGGCCTGTTCATGTTCGCAGTCGTGCTGTTCAATTGGCTATCCACTCAACCTGTTTTGCTCCTCATTTTCCTGTGCACACAACCCAGCCTTCAGAAATCATTGTAATCTCCACTACAGGATGTTCCATTCATTCACTGGGAATCTGGAATTCATCTGAATCTGCACTCCACGCAGGCTTTCGTTACACCACTGCTGAAAGTCGAAGTAATGCAATACTGGTTTTCAGTGGTCTGTTCACATTTGAAGCCGAGGCTTTTTACAGGCTATCCACTCAACACTGGTCAGCTCTTCATTTTCGTGTCCCCACAATCCAGATTTCAGAAATCATTGCAATCTCCACTACAGAATGTTCCATTCATTCACTGCGAGTCTGGAGTTTATCTGATTCTCCACTCCCGCCTGGTTAACATTACACCACTTGTGAATGTCCAAGTAAGCCAATGCTGGTTTTCAGAGGCCTGTTCATACTCGCAGCCGTGCTGTTTAATTGACAATTCACTCCACCCTGTTCAGCTCTTCATTGTCCCACCACACTACCAGCCTTCAGAAATCTTTGTTATCTCCACTACAGAATGTTCCATTCATTCACTGCGAATCTGGAATTCATCTGACTCTCAACTCCACGCAGGTTTTCATTACACCACTGTTGAATGTCCAAGTAACCCAATGCTGGTTTTCAGCGGCCTGTTCATATTCGCAGCCCTGCTGTTTACTTGGCTATCGATTCAAGCCTGGTCAGCTCTTCATTTTCCTGTCCACACAACACAGGCTTCAGAAATCATTGGAATCTCCTCTACAGAATGTTCCATTCATTCACTGCGAATGTGGAATTCAACTGACTCTCCACTCCATGCAGGTTTTCCTTACACCACTGATGAATGTCCAAGTAACCCAATGCTGGTTTTCAGCTGCATGTTCACACTCGCAGCCATGCTATACAATTGGCTTTCCACTAAATCCTGATTAGTTCTTGATTTTCCTTCCACACGACCCAGCCTTCAGAAATCGTTGGAATCTCCACTAGAGAATGTTCCATTCATTCACTGCGAATCTGGAATTCCTCTGAACCTCCACTCCCGGCAGGTTTTCGTTACACCACTGTTGAATGTCCAAGTAACCCAATGTTTTAAGTGTTTTCTTCACAAGCGCAGTGGTGCTGTTCAATTGGCTATCCACTCAACCCTGGCCAGCTCTACATTTTCCTGTCCACACCACAGAGACTGGAGAAATCATTGTTATCTCCACTACAGAATGTTCCATTCATTCACAGCGAATCTGGAATTCATCTGAATCTCCACTCCCGGCAGGTTTTCGTGACACCACTGGTAAATATCCAAGTAAGCCAATGCTGGTTTTAAGTGGCCTGCTCATACTCTCAGCCGTGCTGTTCAATTTGCTATCCACTCAACCCTCTTCAGCTCCATTTTCCTGTCCACATAACCCAAACTTCAGAAACAATTGGTATCTCCTCCACAGAATGTTCCATTCATTGACGGCAAATCTGAAATTCATCTAATTCTCAACTCCCGTCAGGTTTTCGTTACACCACTTGTGAATGTCCAATTAAGCCAAAGCTGGTTTTCAGTGGCCTGTTCTTACTACGAGACGTGCTGTTCATTTGGCTATCCATTCCACCCTGTTCAGCTCTACATTTTCGTGTCCACAAAACCCAGCCTTCAGAAATCATTGGAATCACCACTAGAGAATGTTCCATTCATTCACTGCGAATCTGGAATTCATCTGAATCTCCACTCCCGGCAGGTTTTCATTGCACCACTGCTGAATGTTCAAGTAACGCAATGATGGTTTTCAGCGGTCTATTCACACTCGAACCCGTGCTGTTCACGGTCTAGCGACTCAACACTGGTGAGTTCTTCTTTTTCCAGTTCAGACAATACAAACCTCAGAAACCATTGCAATCTACACTACAGAATGTTTCATTCATTCAGGCGAATCTTGAATTCATCTTGTTCTCCACTCCCAGCAGGTTTTCGTTTCACCACTGGTGAATGTCCAAGCAACCCAAGGCTGGTTTCAGCTGCGTGTTAACACTCGCAGCCGTGCTGTTCAATTGGCTATCCAGTGAACGCTGGTTAGCTCTTGATTTTCCTTCCACACACCGAGCCTTCAGAAATCATTCTTATCTCCACTTCAGAATGTTCCATTCGTTCCCTGCGAATCTGGAATTCCTCTGACTCTCCACACCAGGCAGATTTTCCTAACAACACTGGTGAATGACCAGGTAATCCAATGCTGGTTTTCAGCGGCTGTTCACACTCACAGCCTTGCTGTTCAATTGGCAATCCAGTCAAACCTAGTCAGCTCTTCATTTTCCTGTCCACACAACCCAGCGTTCAGAAATCATTGGAATCTCTACTACAGAAATTTCCATTCATTCACTGTGAATCTGGAAATACTCTGAATCTGCATTCCAGGAAGGCTTTCGTTACACCACTGATGAATGTCCAAGTAATGCAATGCTGCTTCTTAGTGGTCTGTTCACACTCGAAACCGTGCTGTTCATTGGCTATCCACTCAATATCGGTCAGCTCTTCAATATCCTGTCCAGACTATCCAGATTCCTAAATGTTGGCAATCACCACTACAGAATGTTCCATTCAATCACGCGAATCTGGAATTCATCAGAGTCTCCACTCCTGGAAGGTTTTCGTGACACCACTGGTAAATGTCCAAGGAAGACAATGCTGGTTTTAAGCCGCCTGCTAACACACTCAGCCGTGCTGTTCAATTTGCTATCCACCCAACCCTATTCAGCTCTACATTTTCCTGTCCTCATAACCCAACCTTCAGAAATAATTGGTATCTCCTCCACAGAATGTTCCGTTCATTCACTGCGAATCTTAAATTCATCTGACTCTCAACTCCCGGCGGGTTATCGTTACACCACTTGTGAATGTCCAAGTAAGCCAATGCTGGTTTTCAGTGGCCTGTTCATACTAAGAGACGTGCTGTTCATTTGGCTATCCACTCCACCCTGTTCAGCTCTACATTTTCGTGTCCACAAAACCCAGCCTTCAGAAATCATTGGAATCACCACTAGAGAATGTTCCATTCATTCACTGCGAATCTGGAATTCCTCTGAACCTCCACTCCTGGCAGGTTTTCGTTACGCCACTGGTGAATGTCCAAGTAACTCAATACTGGTTTTCAGAGGCATGTTCAACTCGCAGAAGTGCTGTTCAATGGGCTATCCACTCAATATTGGTCAGCTCTTCATTTTCCTCTCCACACAAACCAGCCTTCAGAAATCATTGGGCTCTCCACTACAGACTGTTCCATTCATTCACTGCGATTCTGCAATTCATCTGACTCTCCGCTCCAGGCAGGTTTTCATTACAGCACTGGTGAATGACCAAGTAATCCAATGCTGGTTTTCAGCCGCCTTTTCACACTCGCAGTGTGCTGTTCAATTGTCTATCCACTCAAACCTGGTCAGCCTTTCATTTTCTTTTCCACAATATCAGACTTCAGAAATCATTGGAATCGCCAGTACAGAATGTTCCATTCATTCACTGCCAATCTGGAATTCATCTGAATCTGCACTCCAGGTAGGCTTTCATTACACCACTTATGAATGTCCAAGTAACACAATGCTGGTTTTCAGCGGTCTGTTCACACTCTAAGCCCTGCTTTTTACTGGGTATCCACACAACTGTGGTCAGCTCTTCATTTTCATGTCCAAACAATCCAGACTTGAGAAATCATTGCAATCTCCAGTACAGAATGTTCCATTCATTCACTGCGAATCTGGAATTCAACTGAATCTCCACTACCTGCAGATTTATCTTACACCACTTGTGAATGTCCAAGTAAAACAATGCTGGTTTTCAGAGGCCTGTTCATGTTCGCAGTCGTGCTGTTCAATTGGCTATCCACTCAACCTGTTTTGCTCCTCATTTTCCTGTGCACACAACCCAGCCTTCAGAAATCATTGTAATCTCCACTACAGGATGTTCCATTCATTCACTGGGAATCTGGAATTCATCTGAATCTGCACCCCACGCAGGCTTTCGTTACACCACTGCTGAAAGTCGACGTAATGCAATACTGGTTTTCAGTGGTCTGTTCACATTCGAAGCCGAGGCTTTTTACAGGCTATCCACTCAACACTGGTCAGCTCTTCATTTTCGTGTCCCCACAATCCAGATTTCAGAAATCATTGCAATCTCCACTACAGAATGTTCCATTCATTCACTGCGAGTCTGGAGTTTATCTGATTCTCCACTCCCGCCTGGTTAACATTACACCACTTGTGAATGTCCAAGTAAGCCAATGCTGGTTTTCAGAGGCCTGTTCATACTCGCAGCCGTGCTGTTTAATTGACAATTCACTCCACCCTGTTCAGCTCTTCATTGTCCCACCACACTACCAGCCTTCAGAAATCTTTGTTATCTCCACTACAGAATGTTCCATTCATTCACTGCGAATCTGGAATTCATCTGACTCTCAACTCCACGCAGGTTTTCATTACCTGCAGGTTTTCATTACCACTGTTGAATGTCCAAGTAACCCAATGCTGGTTTTCAGCGGCCTGTTCATATTCGCAGCCCTGCTGTTTACTTGGCTATCGATGCAAGCCTGGTCAGCTCTTCATTTTCCTGTCCACACAACACAGGCTTCAGAAATCATTGGAATCTCCTCTACAGAATGTTCCATTCATTCACTGCGAATGTGGAATTCAACTGACTCTCCACTCCATGCAGGTTTTCCTTACACCACTGATGAATGTCCAAGTAACCCAATGCTGGTTTTCAGCTGCATGTTCACACTCGCAGCCATGCTATACAATTGGCTTTCCACTAAATCCTGATTAGTTCTTGATTTTCCTTCCACACGACCCAGCCTTCAGAAATCATTGGAATCTCCACTAGAGAATGTTCCATTCATTCACTGCGAATCTGGAATTCCTCTGAACCTCCACTCCCGGCAGGTTTTCGTTACACCACTGTTGAATGTCCAAGTAACCCAATGTTTTAAGTGTTTTCTTCACAAGCGCAGTGGTGCTGTTCAATTGGCTATCCACTCAACCCTGGCCAGCTCTACATTTTCCTGTCCACACCACAGAGACTGGAGAAATCATTGTTATCTCCACTACAGAATGTTCCATTCATTCACAGCGAATCTGGAATTCATCTGAATCTCCACTCCCGGCAGGTTTTCGTGACACCACTGGTAAATATCCAAGTAAGCCAATGCTGGTTTTAAGTGGCCTGCTCATACTCTCAGCCGTGCTGTTCAATTTGCTATCCACTCAACCCTCTTCAGCTCCATTTTCCTGTCCACATAACCCAAACTTCAGAAACAATTGGTATCTCCTCCACAGAATGTTCCATTCATTGACGGCAAATCTGAAATTCATCTAATTCTCAACTCCCGTCAGGTTTTCGTTACACCACTTGTGAATGTCCAATTAAGCCAAAGCTGGTTTTCAGTGGCCTGTTCTTACTACGAGACGTGCTGTTCATTTGGCTATCCATTCCACCCTGTTCAGCTCTACATTTTCGTGTCCACAAAACCCAGCCTTCAGAAATCATTGGAATCACCACTAGAGAATGTTCCATTCATTCACTGCGAATCTGGAATTCATCTGAATCTCCACTCCCGGCAGGTTTTCATTGCACCACTGCTGAATGTTCAAGTAACGCAATGATGGTTTTCAGCGGTCTATTCACACTCGAACCCGTGCTGTTCACGGTCTAGCGACTCAACACTGGTGAGTTCTTCTTTTTCCAGTTCAGACAATACAAACCTCAGAAACCATTGCAATCTACACTACAGAATGTTTCATTCATTCAGGCGAATCTTGAATTCATCTTGTTCTCCACTCCCAGCAGGTTTTCGTTTCACCACTGGTGAATGTCCAAGCAACCCAAGGCTGGTTTCAGCTGCGTGTTAACACTCGCAGCCGTGCTGTTCAATTGGCTATCCAGTGAACGCTGGTTAGCTCTTGATTTTCCTTCCACACACCGAGCCTTCAGAAATCATTCTTATCTCCACTTCAGAATGTTCCATTCGTTCCCTGCGAATCTGGAATTCCTCTGACTCTCCACACCAGGCAGATTTTCCTAACAACACTGGTGAATGACCAGGTAATCCAATGCTGGTTTTCAGCGGCTGTTCACACTCACAGCCTTGCTGTTCAATTGGCAATCCAGTCAAACCTAGTCAGCTCTTCATTTTCCTGTCCACACAACCCAGCGTTCAGAAATCATTGGAATCTCTACTACAGAAATTTCCATTCATTCACTGTGAATCTGGAAATACTCTGAATCTGCATTCCAGGAAGGCTTTCGTTACACCACTGATGAATGTCCAAGTAATGCAATGCTGCTTCTTAGTGGTCTGTTCACACTCGAAACCGTGCTGTTCATTGGCTATCCACTCAATATCGGTCAGCTCTTCAATATCCTGTCCAGACTATCCAGATTCCTAAATGTTGGCAATCACCACTACAGAATGTTCCATTCAATCACGGGAATCTGGAATTCATCAGAGTCTCCACTCCTGGAAGGTTTTCGTGACACCACTGGTAAATGTCCAAGGAAGACAATGCTGGTTTTAAGCCGCCTGCTAACACACTCAGCCGTGCTGTTCAATTTGCTATCCACCCAACCCTATTCAGCTCTACATTTTCCTGTCCTCATAACCCAACCTTCAGAAATAATTGGTATCTCCTCCACAGAATGTTCCGTTCATTCACTGCGAATCTTAAATTCATCTGACTCTCAACTCCCGGCGGGTTATCGTTACACCACTTGTGAATGTCCAAGTAAGCCAATGCTGGTTTTCAGTGGCCTGTTCATACTAAGAGACGTGCTGTTCATTTGGCTATCCACTCCACCCTGTTCAGCTCTACATTCTCGTGTCCACAAAACCCAGCCTTCAGAAATCATTGGAATCACCACTAGAGAATGTTCCATTCATTCACTGCGAATCTGGAATTCATCTGAACCTCCACTCCTGGCAGGTTTTCGTTACGCCACTGGTGAATGTCCAAGTAACTCAATACTGGTTTTCAGAGGCATGTTCAACTCGCAGAAGTGCTGTTCAATGGGCTATCCACTCAATATTGGTCAGCTCTTCATTTTCCTCTCCACACAAACCAGCCTTCAGAAATCATTGGGCTCTCCACTACAGACTGTTCCATTCATTTACTGCGATTCTGCAATTCATCTGACTCTCCGCTCCAGGCAGGTTTTCATTACAGCACTGGTGAATGACCAAGTAATCCAATGCTGGTTTTCAGCCGCCTTTTCACACTCGCAGAGTGCTGTTCAATTGTCTATCCACTCAAACCTGGTCAGCCTTTCATTTTCTTTTCCACAATATCAGACTTCAGAAATCATTGGAATCGCCAGTACAGAATGTTCCATTCATTCACTGCCAATCTGGAATTCATCTGAATCTGCACTCCAGGTAGGCTTTCATTACACCACTTATGAATGTCCAAGTAACACAATGCTGGTTTTCAGCGGTCTGTTCACACTCTAAGCCCTGCTTTTTACTGGGTATCCACACAACTGTGGTCAGCTCTTCATTTTCATGTCCAAACAATCCAGACTTGAGAAATCATTGCAATCTCCAGTACAGAATGTTCCATTCATTCACTGCGAATCTGGAATTCAACTGAATCTCCACTACCTGCAGATTTATCTTACACCACTTGTGAATGTCCAAGTAAAACAATGCTGGTTTTCAGAGGCCTGTTCATGTTCGCAGTCGTGCTGTTCAATTGGCTATCCACTCAACCTGTTTTGCTCCTCATTTTCCTGTGCACACAACCCAGCCTTCAGAAATCATTGTAATCTCCACTACAGGATGTTCCATTCATTCACTGGGAATCTGGAATTCATCTGAATCTGCACTCCACGCAGGCTTTCGTTACACCACTGCTGAAAGTCGAAGTAATGCAATACTGGTTTTCAGTGGTCTGTTCACATTCGAAGCCGAGGCTTTTTACAGGCTATCCACTCAACACTGGTCAGCTCTTCATTTTCGTGTCCCCACAATCCAGATTTCAGAAATCATTGCAATCTCCACTACAGAATGTTCCATTCATTCACTGCGAGTCTGGAGTTTATCTGATTCTCCACTCCCGCCTGGTTAACATTACACCACTTGTGAATGTCCAAGTAAGCCAATGCTGGTTTTCAGAGGCCTGTTCATACTCGCAGCCGTGCTGTTTAATTGACAATTCACTCCACCCTGTTCAGCTCTTCATTGTCCCACCACACTACCAGCCTTCAGAAATCTTTGTTATCTCCACTACAGAACGTTCCATTCATTCACTGCGAATCTGGAATTCATCTGACTCTCAACTCCACGCAGGTTTTCATTACACCACTGTTGAATGTCCAAGTAACCCAATGCTGGTTTTCAGCGGCCTGTTCATATTCGCAGCCCTGCTGTTTACTTGGCTATCGATTCAAGCCTGGTCAGCTCTTCATTTTCCTGTCCACACAACACAGGCTTCAGAAATCATTGGAATCTCCTCTACAGAATGTTCCATTCATTCACTGCGAATGTGGAATTCAACTGACTCTCCACTCCATGCAGGTTTTCCTTACACCACTGATGAATGTCCAAGTAACCCAATGCTGGTTTTCAGCTGCATGTTCACACTCGCAGCCATGCTATACAATTGGCTTTCCACTAAATCCTGATTAGTTCTTGATTTTCCTTCCACACGACCCAGCCTTCAGAAATCGTTGGAATCTCCACTAGAGAATGTTCCATTCATTCACTGCGAATCTGGAATTCCTCTGAACCTCCACTCCCGGCAGGTTTTCGTTACACCACTGTTGAATGTCCAAGTAACCCAATGTTTTAAGTGTTTTCTTCACAAGCGCAGTGGTGCTGTTCAATTGGCTATCCACTCAACCCTGGCCAGCTCTACATTTTCCTGTCCACACCACAGAGACTGGAGAAATCATTGTTATCTCCACTACAGAATGTTCCATTCATTCACAGCGAATCTGGAATTCATCTGAATCTCCACTCCCGGCAGGTTTTCGTGACACCACTGGTAAATATCCAAGTAAGCCAATGCTGGTTTTAAGTGGCCTGCTCATACTCTCAGCCGTGCTGTTCAATTTGCTATCCACTCAACCCTCTTCAGCTCCATTTTCCTGTCCACATAACCCAAACTTCAGAAACAATTGGTATCTCCTCCACAGAATGTTCCATTCATTGACGGCAAATCTGAAATTCATCTAATTCTCAACTCCCGTCAGGTTTTCGTTACACCACTTGTGAATGTCCAATTAAGCCAAAGCTGGTTTTCAGTGGCCTGTTCTTACTACGAGACGTGCTGTTCATTTGGCTATCCATTCCACCCTGTTCAGCTCTACATTTTCGTGTCCACAAAACCCAGCCTTCAGAAATCATTGGAATCACCACTAGAGAATGTTCCATTCATTCACTGCGAATCTGGAATTCATCTGAATCTCCACTCCCGGCAGGTTTTCATTGCACCACTGCTGAATGTTCAAGTAACGCAATGATGGTTTTCAGCGGTCTATTCACACTCGAACCCGTGCTGTTCACGGTCTAGCGACTCAACACTGGTGAGTTCTTCTTTTTCCAGTTCAGACAATACAAACCTCAGAAACCATTGCAATCTACACTACAGAATGTTTCATTCATTCAGGCGAATCTTGAATTCATCTTGTTCTCCACTCCCAGCAGGTTTTCGTTTCACCACTGGTGAATGTCCAAGCAACCCAAGGCTGGTTTCAGCTGCGTGTTAACACTCGCAGCCGTGCTGTTCAATTGGCTATCCAGTGAACGCTGGTTAGCTCTTGATTTTCCTTCCACACACCGAGCCTTCAGAAATCATTCTTATCTCCACTTCAGAATGTTCCATTCGTTCCCTGCGAATCTGGAATTCCTCTGACTCTCCACACCAGGCAGATTTTCCTAACAACACTGGTGAATGACCAGGTAATCCAATGCTGGTTTTCAGCGGCTGTTCACACTCACAGCCTTGCTGTTCAATTGGCAATCCAGTCAAACCTAGTCAGCTCTTCATTTTCCTGTCCACACAACCCAGCGTTCAGAAATCATTGGAATCTCTACTACAGAAATTTCCATTCATTCACTGTGAATCTGGAAATACTCTGAATCTGCATTCCAGGAAGGCTTTCGTTACACCACTGATGAATGTCCAAGTAATGCAATGCTGCTTCTTAGTGGTCTGTTCACACTCGAAACCGTGCTGTTCATTGGCTATCCACTCAATATCGGTCAGCTCTTCAATATCCTGTCCAGACTATCCAGATTCCTAAATGTTGGCAATCACCACTACAGAATGTTCCATTCAATCACGCGAATCTGGAATTCATCAGAGTCTCCACTCCTGGAAGGTTTTCGTGACACCACTGGTAAATGTCCAAGGAAGACAATGCTGGTTTTAAGCCGCCTGCTAACACACTCAGCCGTGCTGTTCAATTTGCTATCCACCCAACCCTATTCAGCTCTACATTTTCCTGTCCTCATAACCCAACCTTCAGAAATAATTGGTATCTCCTCCACAGAATGTTCCGTTCATTCACTGCGAATCTTAAATTCATCTGACTCTCAACTCCCGGCGGGTTATCGTTACACCACTTGTGAATGTCCAAGTAAGCCAATGCTGGTTTTCAGTGGCCTGTTCATACTAAGAGACGTGCTGTTCATTTGGCTATCCACTCCACCCTGTTCAGCTCTACATTTTCGTGTCCACAAAACCCAGCCTTCAGAAATCATTGGAATCACCACTAGAGAATGTTCCATTCATTCACTGCGAATCTGGAATTCATCTGAACCTCCAATCCTGGCAGGTTTTCGTTACGCCACTGGTGAATGTCCAAGGAACTCAATACTGGTTTTCAGAGGCATGTTCAACTCGCAGAAGTGCTGTTCAATGGGCTATCCACTCAATATTGGTCAGCTCTTCATTTTCCTCTCCACACAAACCAGCCTTCAGAAATCATTGGGCTCTCCACTACAGACTGTTCCATTCATTCACTGCGATTCTGCAATTCATCTGACTCTCCGCTCCAGGCAGGTTTTCATTACAGCACTGGTGAATGACCAAGTAATCCAATGCTGGTTTTCAGCCGCCTTTTCACACTCGCAGTGTGCTGTTCAATTGTCTATCCACTCAAACCTGGTCAGCCTTTCATTTTCTTTTCCACAATATCAGACTTCAGAAATCATTGGAATCGCCAGTACAGAATGTTCCATTCATTCACTGCCAATCTGGAATTCATCTGAATCTGCACTCCAGGTAGGCTTTCATTACACCACTTATGAATGTCCAAGTAACACAATGCTGGTTTTCAGCGGTCTGTTCACACTCTAAGCCCTGCTTTTTACTGGGTATCCACACAACTGTGGTCAGCTCTTCATTTTCATGTCCAAACAATCCAGACTTGAGAAATCATTGCAATCTCCAGTACAGAATGTTCCATTCATTCACTGCGAATCTGGAATTCAACTGAATCTCCACTACCTGCAGATTTATCTTACACCACTTGTGAATGTCCAA
The DNA here is from genome assembly GCF_029834395.1 of Sorex fumeus. NCBI lineage: Eukaryota > Metazoa > Chordata > Mammalia > Eulipotyphla > Soricidae > Sorex > Sorex fumeus. The sequence goes on along the minus strand of NW_026606257.1, from coordinate 794,728 downwards.
GTAAAACAATGCTGGTTTTCAGAGGCCTGTTCATGTTCGCAGTCGTGCTGTTCAATTGGCTATCCACTCAACCTGTTTTGCTCCTCATTTTCCTGTGCACACAACCCAGCCTTCAGAAATCATTGTAATCTCCACTACAGGATGTTCCATTCATTCACTGGGAATCTGGAATTCATCTGAATCTGCACTCCACGCAGGCTTTCGTTACACCACTGCTGAAAGTCGAAGTAATGCAATACTGGTTTTCAGTGGTCTGTTCACATTCGAAGCCGAGGCTTTTTACAGGCTATCCACTCAACACTGGTCAGCTCTTCATTTTCGTGTCCCCACAATCCAGATTTCAGAAATCATTGCAATCTCCACTACAGAATGTTCCATTCATTCACTGCGAGTCTGGAGTTTATCTGATTCTCCACTCCCGCCTGGTTAACATTACACCACTTGTGAATGTCCAAGTAAGCCAATGCTGGTTTTCAGAGGCCTGTTCATACTCGCAGCCGTGCTGTTTAATTGACAATTCACTCCACCCTGTTCAGCTCTTCATTGTCCCACCACACTACCAGCCTTCAGAAATCTTTGTTATCTCCACTACAGAATGTTCCATTCATTCACTGCGAATCTGGAATTCATCTGACTCTCAACTCCACGCAGGTTTTCATTACACCACTGTTGAATGTCCAAGTAACCCAATGCTGGTTTTCAGCGGCCTGTTCATATTCGCAGCCCTGCTGTTTACTTGGCTATCGATTCAAGCCTGGTCAGCTCTTCATTTTCCTGTCCACACAACACAGGCTTCAGAAATCATTGGAATCTCCTCTACAGAATGTTCCATTCATTCACTGCGAATGTGGAATTCAACTGACTCTCCACTCCATGCAGGTTTTCCTTACACCACTGATGAATGTCCAAGTAACCCAATGCTGGTTTTCAGCTGCATGTTCACACTCGCAGCCATGCTATACAATTGGCTTTCCACTAAATCCTGATTAGTTCTTGATTTTCCTTCCACACGACCCAGCCTTCAGAAATCGTTGGAATCTCCACTAGAGAATGTTCCATTCATTCACTGCGAATCTGGAATTCCTCTGAACCTCCACTCCCGGCAGGTTTTCGTTACACCACTGTTGAATGTCCAAGTAACCCAATGTTTTAAGTGTTTTCTTCACAAGCGCAGTGGTGCTGTTCAATTGGCTATCCACTCAACCCTGGCCAGCTCTACATTTTCCTGTCCACACCACAGAGACTGGAGAAATCATTGTTATCTCCACTACAGAATGTTCCATTCATTCACAGCGAATCTGGAATTCATCTGAATCTCCACTCCCGGCAGGTTTTCGTGACACCACTGGTAAATATCCAAGTAAGCCAATGCTGGTTTTAAGTGGCCTGCTCATACTCTCAGCCGTGCTGTTCAATTTGCTATCCACTCAACCCTCTTCAGCTCCATTTTCCTGTCCACATAACCCAAACTTCAGAAACAATTGGTATCTCCTCCACAGAATGTTCCATTCATTGACGGCAAATCAGAAATTCATCTAATTCTCAACTCCCGTCAGGTTTTCGTTACACCACTTGTGAATGTCCAATTAAGCCAAAGCTGGTTTTCAGTGGCCTGTTCTTACTACGAGACGTGCTGTTCATTTGGCTATCCATTCCACCCTGTTCAGCTCTACATTTTCGTGTCCACAAAACCCAGCCTTCAGAAATCATTGGAATCACCACTAGAGAATGTTCCATTCATTCACTGCGAATCTGGAATTCATCTGAACCTCCACTCCTGGCAGGTTTTCGTTACGCCACTGGTGAATGTCCAAGTAACTCAATACTGGTTTTCAGAGGCATGTTCAACTCGCAGAAGTGCTGTTCAATGGGCTATCCACTCAATATTGGTCAGCTCTTCATTTTCCTCTCCACACAAACCAGCCTTCAGAAATCATTGGGCTCTCCACTACAGACTGTTCCATTCATTCACTGCGATTCTGCAATTCATCTGACTCTCCGCTCCAGGCAGGTTTTCATTACAGCACTGGTGAATGACCAAGTAATCCAATGCTGGTTTTCAGCCGCCTTTTCACACTCGCAGTGTGCTGTTCAATTGTCTATCCACTCAAACCTGGTCAGCCTTTCATTTTCTTTTCCACAATATCAGACTTCAGAAATCATTGGAATCGCCAGTACAGAATGTTCCATTCATTCACTGCCAATCTGGAATTCATCTGAATCTGCACTCCAGGTAGGCTTTCATTACACCACTTATGAATGTCCAAGTAACACAATGCTGGTTTTCAGCGGTCTGTTCACACTCTAAGCCCTGCTTTTTACTGGGTATCCACACAACTGTGGTCAGCTCTTCATTTTCATGTCCAAACAATCCAGACTTGAGAAATCATTGCAATCTCCAGTACAGAATGTTCCATTCATTCACTGCGAATCTGGAATTCAACTGAATCTCCACTACCTGCAGATTTATCTTACACCACTTGTGAATGTCCAAGTAAAACAATGCTGGTTTTCAGAGGCCTGTTCATGTTCGCAGTCGTGCTGTTCAATTGGCTATCCACTCAACCTGTTTTGCTCCTCATTTTCCTGTGCACACAACCCAGCCTTCAGAAATCATTGTAATCTCCACTACAGGATGTTCCATTCATTCACTGGGAATCTGGAATTCATCTGAATCTGCACTCCACGCAGGCTTTCGTTACACCACTGCTGAAAGTCGAAGTAATGCAATACTGGTTTTCAGTGGTCTGTTCACATTCGAAGCCGAGGCTTTTTACAGGCTATCCACTCAACACTGGTCAGCTCTTCATTTTCGTGTCCCCACAATCCAGATTTCAGAAATCATTGCAATCTCCACTACAGAATGTTCCATTCATTCACTGCGAGTCTGGAGTTTATCTGATTCTCCACTCCCGCCTGGTTAACATTACACCACTTGTGAATGTCCAAGTAAGCCAATGCTGGTTTTCAGAGGCCTGTTCATACTCGCAGCCGTGCTGTTTAATTGACAATTCACTCCACCCTGTTCAGCTCTTCATTGTCCCACCACACTACCAGCCTTCAGAAATCTTTGTTATCTCCACTACAGAATGTTCCATTCATTCACTGCGAATCTGGAATTCATCTGACTCTCAACTCCACGCAGGTTTTCATTACACCACTGTTGAATGTCCAAGTAACCCAATGCTGGTTTTCAGCGGCCTGTTCATATTCGCAGCCCTGCTGTTTACTTGGCTATCGATTCAAGCCTGGTCAGCTCTTCATTTTCCTGTCCACACAACACAGGCTTCAGAAATCATTGGAATCTCCTCTACAGAATGTTCCATTCATTCACTGCGAATGTGGAATTCAACTGACTCTCCACTCCATGCAGGTTTTCCTTACACCACTGATGAATGTCCAAGTAACCCAATGCTGGTTTTCAGCTGCATGTTCACACTCGCAGCCATGCTATACAATTGGCTTTCCACTAAATCCTGATTAGTTCTTGATTTTCCTTCCACACGACCCAGCCTTCAGAAATCGTTGGAATCTCCACTAGAGAATGTTCCATTCATTCACTGCGAATCTGGAATTCCTCTGAACCTCCACTCCCGGCAGGTTTTCGTTACACCACTGTTGAATGTCCAAGTAACCCAATGTTTTAAGTGTTTTCTTCACAAGCGCAGTGGTGCTGTTCAATTGGCTATCCACTCAACCCTGGCCAGCTCTACATTTTCCTGTCCACACCACAGAGACTGGAGAAATCATTGTTATCTCCACTACAGAATGTTCCATTCATTCACAGCGAATCTGGAATTCATCTGAATCTCCACTCCCGGCAGGTTTTCGTGACACCACTGGTAAATATCCAAGTAAGCCAATGCTGGTTTTAAGTGGCCTGCTCATACTCTCAGCCGTGCTGTTCAATTTGCTATCCACTCAACCCTCTTCAGCTCCATTTTCCTGTCCACATAACCCAAACTTCAGAAACAATTGGTATCTCCTCCACAGAATGTTCCATTCATTGACGGCAAATCTGAAATTCATCTAATTCTCAACTCCCGTCAGGTTTTCGTTACACCACTTGTGAATGTCCAATTAAGCCAAAGCTGGTTTTCAGTGGCCTGTTCTTACTACGAGACGTGCTGTTCATTTGGCTATCCATTCCACCCTGTTCAGCTCTACATTTTCGTGTCCACAAAACCCAGCCTTCAGAAATCATTGGAATCACCACTAGAGAATGTTCCATTCATTCACTGCGAATCTGGAATTCATCTGAATCTCCACTCCCGGCAGGTTTTCATTGCACCACTGCTGAATGTTCAAGTAACGCAATGATGGTTTTCAGCGGTCTATTCACACTCGAACCCGTGCTGTTCACGGTCTAGCGACTCAACACTGGTGAGTTCTTCTTTTTCCAGTTCAGACAATACAAACCTCAGAAACCATTGCAATCTACACTACAGAATGTTTCATTCATTCACGCGAATCTTGAATTCATCTTGTTCTCCACTCCCAGCAGGTTTTCGTTTCACCACTGGTGAATGTCCAAGCAACCCAAGGCTGGTTTCAGCTGCGTGTTAACACTCGCAGCCGTGCTGTTCAATTGGCTATCCAGTGAACGCTGGTTAGCTCTTGATTTTCCTTCCACACACCGAGCCTTCAGAAATCATTCTTATCTCCACTTCAGAATGTTCCATTCGTTCCCTGCGAATCTGGAATTCCTCTGACTCTCCACACCAGGCAGATTTTCCTCACTACACTGGTGAATGACCAGGTAATCCAATGCTGGTTTTCAGCGGCTGTTCACACTCACAGCCTTGCTGTTCAATTGGCAATCCAGTCAAACCTAGTCAGCTCTTCATTTTCCTGTCCACACAACCCAGCGTTCAGAAATCATTGGAATCTCTACTACAGAAATTTCCATTCATTCACTGTGAATCTGGAAATACTCTGAATCTGCATTCCAGGAAGGCTTTCGTTACACCACTGATGAATGTCCAAGTAATGCAATGCTGCTTCTTAGTGGTCTGTTCACACTCGAAACCGTGCTGTTCATTGGCTATCCACTCAATATCGGTCAGCTCTTCAATATCCTGTCCAGACTATCCAGATTCCTAAATGTTGGCAATCACCACTACAGAATGTTCCATTCAATCACGCGAATCTGGAATTCATCAGAGTCTCCACTCCTGGAAGGTTTTCGTGACACCACTGGTAAATGTCCAAGGAAGACAATGCTGGTTTTAAGCCGCCTGCTAACACACTCAGCCGTGCTGTTCAATTTGCTATCCACCCAACCCTATTCAGCTCTACATTTTCCTGTCCTCATAACCCAACCTTCAGAAATAATTGGTATCTCCTCCACAGAATGTTCCGTTCATTCACTGCGAATCTTAAATTCATCTGACTCTCAACTCCCGGCGGGTTATCGTTACACCACTTGTGAATGTCCAAGTAAGCCAATGCTGGTTTTCAGTGGCCTGTTCATACTAAGAGACATGCTGTTCATTTGGCTATCCACTCCACCCTGTTCAGCTCTACATTTTCGTGTCCACAAAACCCAGCCTTCAGAAATCATTGGAATCACCACTAGAGAATGTTCCATTCATTCACTGCGAATCTGGAATTCCTCTGAACCTCCACTCCTGGCAGGTTTTCGTTACGCCACTGGTGAATGTCCAAGTAACTCAATACTGGTTTTCAGAGGCATGTTCAACTCGCAGAAGTGCTGTTCAATGGGCTATCCACTCAATATTGTTCAGCTCTTCATTTTCCTCTCCACACAAACCAGCCTTCAGAAATCATTGGGCTCTCCACTACAGACTGTTCCATTCATTCACTGCGATTCTGCAATTCATCTGACTCTCCGCTCCAGGCAGGTTTTCATTACAGCACTGGTGAATGACCAAGTCATCCAATGCTGGTTTTCAGCCGCCTTTTCACACTCGCAGTGTGCTGTTCAATTGTCTATCCACTCAAACCTGGTCAGCCTTTCATTTTCTTTTCCACAATATCAGACTTCAGAAATCATTGGAATCGCCAGTACAGAATGTTCCATTCATTCACTGCCAATCTGGAATTCATCTGAATCTGCACTCCAGGTAGGCTTTCGTTACACCACTTATGAATGTCCAAGTAACACAATGCTGGTTTTCAGCGGTCTGTTCACACTCTAAGCCCTGCTTTTTACTGGGTATCCACACAACTGTGGTCAGCTCTTCATTTTCATGTCCAAACAATCCAGACTTGAGAAATCATTGCAATCTCCAGTACAGAATGTTCCATTCATTCACTGCGAATCTGGAATTCAACTGAATCTCCACTACCTGCAGATTTATCTTACACCACTTGTGAATGTCCAAGTAAAACAATGCTGGTTTTCAGAGGCCTGTTCATGTTCGCAGTCGTGCTGTTCAATTGGCTATCCACTCAACCTGTTTTGCTCCTCATTTTCCTGTGCACACAACCCAGCCTTCAGAAATCATTGTAATCTCCACTACAGGATGTTCCATTCATTCACTGGGAATCTGGAATTCATCTGAATCTGCACTCCACGCAGGCTTTCGTTACACCACTGCTGAAAGTCGAAGTAATGCAATACTGGTTTTCAGTGGTCTGTTCACATTCGAAGCCGAGGCTTTTTACAGGCTATCCACTCAACACTGGTCAGCTCTTCATTTTCGTGTCCCCACAATCCAGATTTCAGAAATCATTGCAATCTCCACTACAGAATGTTCCATTCATTCACTGCGAGTCTGGAGTTTATCTGATTCTCCACTCCCGCCTGGTTAACATTACACCACTTGTGAATGTCCAAGTAAGCCAATGCTGGTTTTCAGAGGCCCGTTCATACTCGCAGCCGTGCTGTTTAATTGACAATTCACTCCACCCTGTTCAGCTCTTCATTGTCCCACCACACTACCAGCCTTCAGAAATCTTTGTTATCTCCACTACAGAATGTTCCATTCATTCACTGCGAATCTGGAATTCATCTGACTCTCAACTCCACGCAGGTTTTCATTACACCACTGTTGAATGTCCAAGTAACCCAATGCTGGTTTTCAGCGGCCTGTTCATATTCGCAGCCCTGCTGTTTACTTGGCTATCGATTCAAGCCTGGTCAGCTCTTCATTTTCCTGTCCACACAACACAGGCTTCAGAAATCATTGGAATCTCCTCTACAGAATGTTCCATTCATTCACTGCGAATGTGGAATTCAACTGACTCTCCACTCCATGCAGGTTTTCCTTACACCACTGATGAATGTCCAAGTAACCCAATGCTGGTTTTCAGCTGCATGTTCACACTCGCAGCCATGCTATACAATTGGCTTTCCACTAAATCCTGATTAGTTCTTGATTTTCCTTCCACACGACCCAGCCTTCAGAAATCGTTGGAATCTCCACTAGAGAATGTTCCATTCATTCACTGCGAATCTGGAATTCCTCTGAACCTCCACTCCCGGCAGGTTTTCGTTACACCACTGTTGAATGTCCAAGTAACCCAATGTTTTAAGTGTTTTCTTCACAAGCGCAGTGGTGCTGTTCAATTGGCTATCCACTCAACCCTGGCCAGCTCTACATTTTCCTGTCCACACCACAGAGACTGGAGAAATCATTGTTATCTCCACTACAGAATGTTCCATTCATTCACAGCGAATCTGGAATTCATCTGAATCTCCACTCCCGGCAGGTTTTCGTGACACCACTGGTAAATATCCAAGTAAGCCAATGCTGGTTTTAAGTGGCCTGCTCATACTCTCAGCCGTGCTGTTCAATTTGCTATCCACTCAACCCTCTTCAGCTCCATTTTCCTGTCCACATAACCCAAACTTCAGAAACAATTGGTATCTCCTCCACAGAATGTTCCATTCATTGACGGCAAATCTGAAATTCATCTAATTCTCAACTCCCGTCAGGTTTTCGTTACACCACTTGTGAATGTCCAATTAAGCCAAAGCTGGTTTTCAGTGGCCTGTTCTTACTACGAGACGTGCTGTTCATTTGGCTATCCATTCCACCCTGTTCAGCTCTACATTTTCGTGTCCACAAAACCCAGCCTTCAGAAATCATTGGAATCACCACTAGAGAATGTTCCATTCATTCACTGCGAATCTGGAATTCATCTGAATCTCCACTCCCGGCAGGTTTTCATTGCACCACTGCTGAATGTTCAAGTAACGCAATGATGGTTTTCAGCGGTCTATTCACACTCGAACCCGTGCTGTTCACGGTCTAGCGACTCAACACTGGTGAGTTCTTCTTTTTCCAGTTCAGACAATACAAACCTCAGAAACCATTGCAATCTACACTACAGAATGTTTCATTCATTCAGGCGAATCTTGAATTCATCTTGTTCTCCACTCCCAGCAGGTTTTCGTTTCACCACTGGTGAATGTCCAAGCAACCCAAGGCTGGTTTCAGCTGCGTGTTAACACTCGCAGCCGTGCTGTTCAATTGGCTATCCAGTGAACGCTGGTTAGCTCTTGATTTTCCTTCCACACACCGAGCCTTCAGAAATCATTCTTATCTCCACTTCAGAGTGTTCCATTCGTTCCCTGCGAATCTGGAATTCCTCTGACTCTCCACACCAGGCAGATTTTCCTAACAACACTGGTGAATGACCAGGTAATCCAATGCTGGTTTTCAGCGGCTGTTCACACTCACAGCCTTGCTGTTCAATTGGCAATCCAGTCAAACCTAGTCAGCTCTTCATTTTCCTGTCCACACAACCCAGCGTTCAGAAATCATTGGAATCTCTACTACAGAAATTTCCATTCATTCACTGTGAATCTGGAAATACTCTGAATCTGCATTCCAGGAAGGCTTTCGTTACACCACTGATGAATGTCCAAGTAATGCAATGCTGCTTCTTAGTGGTCTGTTCACACTCGAAACCGTGCTGTTCATTGGCTATCCACTCAATATCGGTCAGCTCTTCAATATCCTGTCCAGACTATCCAGATTCCTAAATGTTGGCAATCACCACTACAGAATGTTCCATTCAATCACGCGAATCTGGAATTCATCAGAGTCTCCACTCCTGGAAGGTTTTCGTGACACCACTGGTAAATGTCCAAGGAAGACAATGCTGGTTTTAAGCCGCCTGCTAACACACTCAGCCGTGCTGTTCAATTTGCTATCCACCCAACCCTATTCAGCTCTACATTTTCCTGTCCTCATAACCCAACCTTCAGAAATAATTGGTATCTCCTCCACAGAATGTTCCGTTCATTCACTGCGAATCTTAAATTCATCTGACTCTCAACTCCCGGCGGGTTATCGTTACACCACTTGTGAATGTCCAAGTAAGCCAATGCTGGTTTTCAGTGGCCTGTTCATACTAAGAGACGTGCTGTTCATTTGGCTATCCACTCCACCCTGTTCAGCTCTACATTTTCGTGTCCACAAAACCCAGCCTTCAGAAATCATTGGAATCACCACTAGAGAATGTTCCATTCATTCACTGCGAATCTGGAATTCATCTGAACCTCCACTCCTGGCAGGTTTTCGTTACGCCACTGGTGAATGTCCAAGTAACTCAATACTGGTTTTCAGAGGCATGTTCAACTCGCAGAAGTGCTGTTCAATGGGCTATCCACTCAATATTGGTCAGCTCTTCATTTTCCTCTCCACACAAACCAGCCTTCAGAAATCATTGGTCTCTCCACTATAGACTGTTCCATTCATTCACTGCGATTCTGCAATTCATCTGACTCTCCGCTCCAGGCAGGTTTTCATTACAGCACTGGTGAATGACCAAGTCATCCAATGCTGGTTTTCAGCCGCCTTTTCACACTCGCAGTGTGCTGTTCAATTGTCTATCCACTCAAACCTGGTCAGCCTTTCATTTTCTTTTCCACAATATCAGACTTCAGAAATCATTGGAATCGCCAGTACAGAATGTTCCATTCATTCACTGCCAATCTGGAATTCATCTGAATCTGCACTCCAGGTAGGCTTTCATTACACCACTTATGAATGTCCAAGTAACACAATGCTGGTTTTCAGCGGTCTGTTCACACTCTAAGCCCTGCTTTTTACTGGGTATCCACACAACTGTGGTCAGCTCTTCATTTTCATGTCCAAACAATCCAGACTTGAGAAATCATTGCAATCTCCAGTACAGAATGTTCCATTCATTCACTGCGAATCTGGAATTCAACTGAATCTCCACTACCTGCAGATTTATCTTACACCACTTGTGAATGTCCAAGTAAAACAATGCTGGTTTTCAGAGGCCTGTTCATGTTCGCAGTCGTGCTGTTCAATTGGCTATCCACTCAACCTGTTTTGCTCCTCATTTTCCTGTGCACACAACCCAGCCTTCAGAAATCATTGTAATCTCCACTACAGGATGTTCCATTCATTCACTGGGAATCTGGAATTCATCTGAATCTGCACTCCACGCAGGCTTTCGTTACACCACTGCTGAAAGTCGAAGTAATGCAATACTGGTTTTCAGTGGTCTGTTCACATTCGAAGCCGAGGCTTTTTACAGGCTATCCACTCAACACTGGTCAGCTCTTCATTTTCGTGTCCCCACAATCCAGATTTCAGAAATCATTGCAATCTCCACTACAGAATGTTCCATTCATTCACTGCGAGTCTGGAGTTTATCTGATTCTCCACTCCCGCCTGGTTAACATTACACCACTTGTGAATGTCCAAGTAAGCCAATGCTGGTTTTCAGAGGCCCGTTCATACTCGCAGCCGTGCTGTTTAATTGACAATTCACTCCACCCTGTTCAGCTCTTCATTGTCCCACCACACTACCAGCCTTCAGAAATCTTTGTTATCTCCACTACAGAATGTTCCATTCATTCACTGCGAATCTGGAATTCATCTGACTCTCAACTCCACGCAGGTTTTCATTACACCACTGTTGAATGTCCAAGTAACCCAATGCTGGTTTTCAGCGGCCTGTTCATATTCGCAGCCCTGCTGTTTACTTGGCTATCGATTCAAGCCTGGTCAGCTCTTCATTTTCCTGTCCACACAACACAGGCTTCAGAAATCATTGGAATCTCCTCTACAGAATGTTCCATTCATTCACTGCGAATGTGGAATTCAACTGACTCTCCACTCCATGCAGGTTTTCCTTACACCACTGATGAATGTCCAAGTAACCCAATGCTGGTTTTCAGCTGCATGTTCACACTCGCAGCCATGCTATACAATTGGCTTTCCACTAAATCCTGATTAGTTCTTGATTTTCCTTCCACACGACCCAGCCTTCAGAAATCGTTGGAATCTCCACTAGAGAATGTTCCATTCATTCACTGCGAATCTGGAATTCCTCTGAACCTCCACTCCCGGCAGGTTTTCGTTACACCACTGTTGAATGTCCAAGTAACCCAATGTTTTAAGTGTTTTCTTCACAAGCGCAGTGGTGCTGTTCAATTGGCTATCCACTCAACCCTGGCCAGCTCTACATTTTCCTGTCCACACCACAGAGACTGGAGAAATCATTGTTATCTCCACTACAGAATGTTCCATTCATTCACAGCGAATCTGGAATTCATCTGAATCTCCACTCCCGGCAGGTTTTCGTGACACCACTGGTAAATATCCAAGTAAGCCAATGCTGGTTTTAAGTGGCCTGCTCATACTCTCAGCCGTGCTGTTCAATTTGCTATCCACTCAACCCTCTTCAGCTCCATTTTCCTGTCCACATAACCCAAACTTCAGAAACAATTGGTATCTCCTCCACAGAATGTTCCATTCATTGACGGCAAATCTGAAATTCATCTAATTCTCAACTCCCGTCAGGTTTTCGTTACACCACTTGTGAATGTCCAATTAAGCCAAAGCTGGTTTTCAGTGGCCTGTTCTTACTACGAGACGTGCTGTTCATTTGGCTATCCATTCCACCCTGTTCAGCTCTACATTTTCGTGTCCACAAAACCCAGCCTTCAGAAATCATTGGAATCACCACTAGAGAATGTTCCATTCATTCACTGCGAATCTGGAATTCATCTGAATCTCCACTCCCGGCAGGTTTTCATTGCACCACTGCTGAATGTTCAAGTAACGCAATGATGGTTTTCAGCGGTCTATTCACACTCGAACCCGTGCTGTTCACGGTCTAGCGACTCAACACTGGTGAGTTCTTCTTTTTCCAGTTCAGACAATACAAACCTCAGAAACCATTGCAATCTACACTACAGAATGTTTCATTCATTCAGGCGAATCTTGAATTCATCTTGTTCTCCACTCCCAGCAGGTTTTCGTTTCACCACTGGTGAATGTCCAAGCAACCCAAGGCTGGTTTCAGCTGCGTGTTAACACTCGCAGCCGTGCTGTTCAATTGGCTATCCAGTGAACGCTGGTTAGCTCTTGATTTTCCTTCCACACACCGAGCCTTCAGAAATCATTCTTATCTCCACTTCAGAGTGTTCCATTCGTTCCCTGCGAATCTGGAATTCCTCTGACTCTCCACACCAGGCAGATTTTCCTAACAACACTGGTGAATGACCAGGTAATCCAATGCTGGTTTTCAGCGGCTGTTCACACTCACAGCCTTGCTGTTCAATTGGCAATCCAGTCAAACCTAGTCAGCTCTTCATTTTCCTGTCCACACAACCCAGCGTTCAGAAATCATTGGAATCTCTACTACAGAAATTTCCATTCATTCACTGTGAATCTGGAAATACTCTGAATCTGCATTCCAGGAAGGCTTTCGTTACACCACTGATGAATGTCCAAGTAATGCAATGCTGCTTCTTAGTGGTCTGTTCACACTCGAAACCGTGCTGTTCATTGGCTATCCACTCAATATCGGTCAGCTCTTCAATATCCTGTCCAGACTATCCAGATTCCTAAATGTTGGCAATCACCACTACAGAATGTTCCATTCAATCACGCGAATCTGGAATTCATCAGAGTCTCCACTCCTGGAAGGTTTTCGTGACACCACTGGTAAATGTCCAAGGAAGACAATGCTGGTTTTAAGCCGCCTGCTAACACACTCAGCCGTGCTGTTCAATTTGCTATCCACCCAACCCTATTCAGCTCTACATTTTCCTGTCCTCATAACCCAACCTTCAGAAATAATTGGTATCTCCTCCACAGAATGTTCCGTTCATTCACTGCGAATCTTAAATTCATCTGACTCTCAACTCCCGGCGGGTTATCGTTACACCACTTGTGAATGTCCAAGTAAGCCAATGCTGGTTTTCAGTGGCCTGTTCATACTAAGAGACGTGCTGTTCATTTGGCTATCCACTCCACCCTGTTCAGCTCTACATTTTCGTGTCCACAAAACCCAGCCTTCAGAAATCATTGGAATCACCACTAGAGAATGTTCCATTCATTCACTGCGAATCTGGAATTCATCTGAACCTCCACTCCTGGCAGGTTTTCGTTACGCCACTGGTGAATGTCCAAGTAACTCAATACTGGTTTTCAGAGGCATGTTCAACTCGCAGAAGTGCTGTTCAATGGGCTATCCACTCAATATTGGTCAGCTCTTCATTTTCCTCTCCACACAAACCAGCCTTCAGAAATCATTGGGCTCTCCACTACAGACTGTTCCATTCATTCACTGCGATTCTGCAATTCATCTGACTCTCCGCTCCAGGCAGGTTTTCATTACAGCACTGGTGAATGACCAAGTAATCCAATGCTGGTTTTCAGCCGCCTTTTCACACTCGCAGTGTGCTGTTCAATTGTCTATCCACTCAAACCTGGTCAGCCTTTCATTTTCTTTTCCACAATATCAGACTTCAGAAATCATTGGAATCGCCAGTACAGAATGTTCCATTCATTCACTGCCAATCTGGAATTCATCTGAATCTGCACTCCAGGTAGGCTTTCATTACACCACTTATGAATGTCCAAGTAACACAATGCTGGTTTTCAGCGGTCTGTTCACACTCTAAGCCCTGCTTTTTACTGGGTATCCACACAACTGTGGTCAGCTCTTCATTTTCATGTCCAAACAATCCAGACTTGAGAAATCATTGCAATCTCCAGTACAGAATGTTCCATTCATTCACTGCGAATCTGGAATTCAACTGAATCTCCACTACCTGCAGATTTATCTTACACCACTTGTGAATGTCCAAGTAAAACAATGCTGGTTTTCAGAGGCCTGTTCATGTTCGCAGTCGTGCTGTTCAATTGGCTATCCACTCAACCTGTTTTGCTCCTCATTTTCCTGTGCACACAACCCAGCCTTCAGAAATCATTGTAATCTCCACTACAGGATGTTCCATTCATTCACTGGGAATCTGGAATTCATCTGAATCTGCACTCCACGCAGGCTTTCGTTACACCACTGCTGAAAGTCGAAGTAATGCAATACTGGTTTTCAGTGGTCTGTTCACATTCGAAGCCGAGGCTTTTTACAGGCTATCCACTCAACACTGGTCAGCTCTTCATTTTCGTGTCCCCACAATCCAGATTTCAGAAATCATTGCAATCTCCACTACAGAATGTTCCATTCATTCACTGCGAGTCTGGAGTTTATCTGATTCTCCACTCCCGCCTGGTTAACATTACACCACTTGTGAATGTCCAAGTAAGCCAATGCTGGTTTTCAGAGGCCCGTTCATACTCGCAGCCGTGCTGTTTAATTGACAATTCACTCCACCCTGTTCAGCTCTTCATTGTCCCACCACACTACCAGCCTTCAGAAATCTTTGTTATCTCCACTACAGAATGTTCCATTCATTCACTGCGAATCTGGAATTCATCTGACTCTCAACTCCACGCAGGTTTTCATTACACCACTGTTGAATGTCCAAGTAACCCAATGCTGGTTTTCAGCGGCCTGTTCATATTCGCAGCCCTGCTGTTTACTTGGCTATCGATTCAAGCCTGGTCAGCTCTTCATTTTCCTGTCCACACAACACAGGCTTCAGAAATCATTGGAATCTCCTCTACAGAATGTTCCATTCATTCACTGCGAATGTGGAATTCAACTGACTCTCCACTCCATGCAGGTTTTCCTTACACCACTGATGAATGTCCAAGTAACCCAATGCTGGTTTTCAGCTGCATGTTCACACTCGCAGCCATGCTATACAATTGGCTTTCCACTAAATCCTGATTAGTTCTTGATTTTCCTTCCACACGACCCAGCCTTCAGAAATCGTTGGAATCTCCACTAGAGAATGTTCCATTCATTCACTGCGAATCTGGAATTCCTCTGAACCTCCACTCCCGGCAGGTTTTCGTTACACCACTGTTGAATGTCCAAGTAACCCAATGTTTTAAGTGTTTTCTTCACAAGCGCAGTGGTGCTGTTCAATTGGCTATCCACTCAACCCTGGCCAGCTCTACATTTTCCTGTCCACACCACAGAGACTGGAGAAATCATTGTTATCTCCACTACAGAATGTTCCATTCATTCACAGCGAATCTGGAATTCATCTGAATCTCCACTCCCGGCAGGTTTTCGTGACACCACTGGTAAATATCCAAGTAAGCCAATGCTGGTTTTAAGTGGCCTGCTCATACTCTCAGCCGTGCTGTTCAATTTGCTATCCACTCAACCCTCTTCAGCTCCATTTTCCTGTCCACATAACCCAAACTTCAGAAACAATTGGTATCTCCTCCACAGAATGTTCCATTCATTGACGGCAAATCTGAAATTCATCTAATTCTCAACTCCCGTCAGGTTTTCGTTACACCACTTGTGAATGTCCAATTAAGCCAAAGCTGGTTTTCAGTGGCCTGTTCTTACTACGAGACGTGCTGTTCATTTGGCTATCCATTCCACCCTGTTCAGCTCTACATTTTCGTGTCCACAAAACCCAGCCTTCAGAAATCATTGGAATCACCACTAGAGAATGTTCCATTCATTCACTGCGAATCTGGAATTCATCTGAATCTCCACTCCCGGCAGGTTTTCATTGCACCACTGCTGAATGTTCAAGTAACGCAATGATGGTTTTCAGCGGTCTATTCACACTCGAACCCGTGCTGTTCACGGTCTAGCGACTCAACACTGGTGAGTTCTTCTTTTTCCAGTTCAGACAATACAAACCTCAGAAACCATTGCAATCTACACTACAGAATGTTTCATTCATTCAGGCGAATCTTGAATTCATCTTGTTCTCCACTCCCAGCAGGTTTTCGTTTCACCACTGGTGAATGTCCAAGCAACCCAAGGCTGGTTTCAGCTGCGTGTTAACACTCGCAGCCGTGCTGTTCAATTGGCTATCCAGTGAACGCTGGTTAGCTCTTGATTTTCCTTCCACACACCGAGCCTTCAGAAATCATTCTTATCTCCACTTCAGAATGTTCCATTCGTTCCCTGCGAATCTGGAATTCCTCTGACTCTCCACACCAGGCAGATTTTCCTAACAACACTGGTGAATGACCAGGTAATCCAATGCTGGTTTTCAGCGGCTGTTCACACTCACAGCCTTGCTGTTCAATTGGCAATCCAGTCAAACCTAGTCAGCTCTTCATTTTCCTGTCCACACAACCCAGCGTTCAGAAATCATTGGAATCTCTACTACAGAAATTTCCATTCATTCACTGTGAATCTGGAAATACTCTGAATCTGCATTCCAGGAAGGCTTTCGTTACACCACTGATGAATGTCCAAGTAATGCAATGCTGCTTCTTAGTGGTCTGTTCACACTCGAAACCGTGCTGTTCATTGGCTATCCACTCAATATCGGTCAGCTCTTCAATATCCTGTCCAGACTATCCAGATTCCTAAATGTTGGCAATCACCACTACAGAATGTTCCATTCAATCACGCGAATCTGGAATTCATCAGAGTCTCCACTCCTGGAAGGTTTTCGTGACACCACTGGTAAATGTCCAAGGAAGACAATGCTGGTTTTAAGCCGCCTGCTAACACACTCAGCCGTGCTGTTCAATTTGCTATCCACCCAACCCTATTCAGCTCTACATTTTCCTGTCCTCATAACCCAACCTTCAGAAATAATTGGTATCTCCTCCACAGAATGTTCCGTTCATTCACTGCGAATCTTAAATTCATCTGACTCTCAACTCCCGGCGGGTTATCGTTACACCACTTGTGAATGTCCAAGTAAGCCAATGCTGGTTTTCAGTGGCCTGTTCATACTAAGAGACGTGCTGTTCATTTGGCTATCCACTCCACCCTGTTCAGCTCTACATTTTCGTGTCCACAAAACCCAGCCTTCAGAAATCATTGGAATCACCACTAGAGAATGTTCCATTCATTCACTGCGAATCTGGAATTCATCTGAACCTCCACTCCTGGCAGGTTTTCGTTACGCCACTGGTGAATGTCCAAGTAACTCAATACTGGTTTTCAGAGGCATGTTCAACTCGCAGAAGTGCTGTTCAATGGGCTATCCACTCAATATTGGTCAGCTCTTCATTTTCCTCTCCACACAAACCAGCCTTCAGAAATCATTGGGCTCTCCACTACAGACTGTTCCATTCATTCACTGCGATTCTGCAATTCATCTGACTCTCCGCTCCAGGCAGGTTTTCATTACAGCACTGGTGAATGACCAAGTAATCCAATGCTGGTTTTCAGCCGCCTTTTCACACTCGCAGTGTGCTGTTCAATTGTCTATCCACTCAAACCTGGTCAGCCTTTCATTTTCTTTTCCACAATATCAGACTTCAGAAATCATTGGAATCGCCAGTACAGAATGTTCCATTCATTCACTGCCAATCTGGAATTCATCTGAATCTGCACTCCAGGTAGGCTTTCATTACACCACTTATGAATGTCCAAGTAACACAATGCTGGTTTTCAGCGGTCTGTTCACACTCTAAGCCCTGCTTTTTACTGGGTATCCACACAACTGTGGTCAGCTCTTCATTTTCATGTCCAAACAATCCAGACTTGAGAAATCATTGCAATCTCCAGTACAGAATGTTCCATTCATTCACTGCGAATCTGGAATTCAACTGAATCTCCACTACCTGCAGATTTATCTTACACCACTTGTGAATGTCCAAGTAAAACAATGCTGGTTTTCAGAGGCCTGTTCATGTTCGCAGTCGTGCTGTTCAATTGGCTATCCACTCAACCTGTTTTGCTCCTCATTTTCCTGTGCACACAACCCAGCCTTCAGAAATCATTGTAATCTCCACTACAGGATGTTCCATTCATTCACTGGGAATCTGGAATTCATCTGAATCTGCACTCCACGCAGGCTTTCGTTACACCACTGCTGAAAGTCGAAGTAATGCAATACTGGTTTTCAGTGGTCTGTTCACATTCGAAGCCGAGGCTTTTTACAGGCTATCCACTCAACACTGGTCAGCTCTTCATTTTCGTGTCCCCACAATCCAGATTTCAGAAATCATTGCAATCTCCACTACAGAATGTTCCATTCATTCACTGCGAGTCTGGAGTTTATCTGATTCTCCACTCCCGCCTGGTTAACATTACACCACTTGTGAATGTCCAAGTAAGCCAATGCTGGTTTTCAGAGGCCCGTTCATACTCGCAGCCGTGCTGTTTAATTGACAATTCACTCCACCCTGTTCAGCTCTTCATTGTCCCACCACACTACCAGCCTTCAGAAATCTTTGTTATCTCCACTACAGAATGTTCCATTCATTCACTGCGAATCTGGAATTCATCTGACTCTCAACTCCACGCAGGTTTTCATTACACCACTGTTGAATGTCCAAGTAACCCAATGCTGGTTTTCAGCGGCCTGTTCATATTCGCAGCCCTGCTGTTTACTTGGCTATCGATTCAAGCCTGGTCAGCTCTTCATTTTCCTGTCCACACAACACAGGCTTCAGAAATCATTGGAATCTCCTCTACAGAATGTTCCATTCATTCACTGCGAATGTGGAATTCAACTGACTCTCCACTCCATGCAGGTTTTCCTTACACCACTGATGAATGTCCAAGTAACCCAATGCTGGTTTTCAGCTGCATGTTCACACTCGCAGCCATGCTATACAATTGGCTTTCCACTAAATCCTGATTAGTTCTTGATTTTCCTTCCACACGACCCAGCCTTCAGAAATCGTTGGAATCTCCACTAGAGAATGTTCCATTCATTCACTGCGAATCTGGAATTCCTCTGAACCTCCACTCCCGGCAGGTTTTCGTTACACCACTGTTGAATGTCCAAGTAACCCAATGTTTTAAGTGTTTTCTTCACAAGCGCAGTGGTGCTGTTCAATTGGCTATCCACTCAACCCTGGCCAGCTCTACATTTTCCTGTCCACACCACAGAGACTGGAGAAATCATTGTTATCTCCACTACAGAATGTTCCATTCATTCACAGCGAATCTGGAATTCATCTGAATCTCCACTCCCGGCAGGTTTTCGTGACACCACTGGTAAATATCCAAGTAAGCCAATGCTGGTTTTAAGTGGCCTGCTCATACTCTCAGCCGTGCTGTTCAATTTGCTATCCACTCAACCCTCTTCAGCTCCATTTTCCTGTCCACATAACCCAAACTTCAGAAACAATTGGTATCTCCTCCACAGAATGTTCCATTCATTGACGGCAAATCTGAAATTCATCTAATTCTCAACTCCCGTCAGGTTTTCGTTACACCACTTGTGAATGTCCAATTAAGCCAAAGCTGGTTTTCAGTGGCCTGTTCTTACTACGAGACGTGCTGTTCATTTGGCTATCCATTCCACCCTGTTCAGCTCTACATTTTCGTGTCCACAAAACCCAGCCTTCAGAAATCATTGGAATCACCACTAGAGAATGTTCCATTCATTCACTGCGAATCTGGAATTCATCTGAATCTCCACTCCCGGCAGGTTTTCATTGCACCACTGCTGAATGTTCAAGTAACGCAATGATGGTTTTCAGCGGTCTATTCACACTCGAACCCGTGCTGTTCACGGTCTAGCGACTCAACACTGGTGAGTTCTTCTTTTTCCAGTTCAGACAATACAAACCTCAGAAACCATTGCAATCTACACTACAGAATGTTTCATTCATTCAGGCGAATCTTGAATTCATCTTGTTCTCCACTCCCAGCAGGTTTTCGTTTCACCACTGGTGAATGTCCAAGCAACCCAAGGCTGGTTTCAGCTGCGTGTTAACACTCGCAGCCGTGCTGTTCAATTGGCTATCCAGTGAACGCTGGTTAGCTCTTGATTTTCCTTCCACACACCGAGCCTTCAGAAATCATTCTTATCTCCACTTCAGAATGTTCCATTCGTTCCCTGCGAATCTGGAATTCCTCTGACTCTCCACACCAGGCAGATTTTCCTAACAACACTGGTGAATGACCAGGTAATCCAATGCTGGTTTTCAGCGGCTGTTCACACTCACAGCCTTGCTGTTCAATTGGCAATCCAGTCAAACCTAGTCAGCTCTTCATTTTCCTGTCCACACAACCCAGCGTTCAGAAATCATTGGAATCTCTACTACAGAAATTTCCATTCATTCACTGTGAATCTGGAAATACTCTGAATCTGCATTCCAGGAAGGCTTTCGTTACACCACTGATGAATGTCCAAGTAATGCAATGCTGCTTCTTAGTGGTCTGTTCACACTCGAAACCGTGCTGTTCATTGGCTATCCACTCAATATCGGTCAGCTCTTCAATATCCTGTCCAGACTATCCAGATTCCTAAATGTTGGCAATCACCACTACAGAATGTTCCATTCAATCACGCGAATCTGGAATTCATCAGAGTCTCCACTCCTGGAAGGTTTTCGTGACACCACTGGTAAATGTCCAAGGAAGACAATGCTGGTTTTAAGCCGCCTGCTAACACACTCAGCCGTGCTGTTCAATTTGCTATCCACCCAACCCTATTCAGCTCTACATTTTCCTGTCCTCATAACCCAACCTTCAGAAATAATTGGTATCTCCTCCACAGAATGTTCCGTTCATTCACTGCGAATCTTAAATTCATCTGACTCTCAACTCCCGGCGGGATATCGGTACACCACTTGTGAATGTCCAAGTAAGCCAATGCTGGTTTTCAGTGGCCTGTTCATACTAAGAGACGTGCTGTTCATTTGGCTATCCACTCCACCCTGTTCAGCTCTACATTTTCGTGTCCACAAAACCCAGCCTTCAGAAATCATTGGAATCACCACTAGAGAATGTTCCATTCATTCACTGCGAATCTGGAATTCCTCTGAACCTCCACTCCTGGCAGGTTTTCGTTACGCCACTGGTGAATGTCCAAGTAACTCAATACTGGTTTTCAGAGGCATGTTCAACTCGCAGAAGTGCTGTTCAATGGGCTATCCACTCAATATTGGTCAGCTCTTCATTTTCCTCTCCACACAAACCAGCCTTCAGAAATCATTGGGCTCTCCACTACAGACTGTTCCATTCATTCACTGTGATTCTGCAATTCATCTGACTCTCCGCTCCAGGCAGGTTTTCATTACAGCACTGGTGAATGACCAAGTAATCCAATGCTGGTTTTCAGCCGCCTTTTCACACTCGCAGTGTGCTGTTCAATTGTCTATCCACTCAAACCTGGTCAGCCTTTCATTTTCTTTTCCACAATATCAGACTTCAGAAATCATTGGAATCGCCAGTACAGAATGTTCCATTCATTCACTGCCAATCTGGAATTCATCTGAATCTGCACTCCAGGTAGGCTTTCATTACACCACTTATGAATGTCCAAGTAACACAATGCTGGTTTTCAGCGGTCTGTTCACACTCTAAGCCCTGCTTTTTACTGGGTATCCACACAACTGTGGTCAGCTCTTCATTTTCATGTCCAAACAATCCAGACTTGAGAAATCATTGCAATCTCCAGTACAGAATGTTCCATTCATTCACTGCGAATCTGGAATTCAACTGAATCTCCACTACCTGCAGATTTATCTTACACCACTTGTGAATGTCCAAGTAAAACAATGCTGGTTTTCAGAGGCCTGTTCATGTTCGCAGTCGTGCTGTTCAATTGGCTATCCACTCAACCTGTTTTGCTCCTCATTTTCCTGTGCACACAACCCAGCCTTCAGAAATCATTGTAATCTCCACTACAGGATGTTCCATTCATTCACTGGGAATCTGGAATTCATCTGAATCTGCACTCCACGCAGGCTTTCGTTACACCACTGCTGAAAGTCGAAGTAATGCAATACTGGTTTTCAGTGGTCTGTTCACATTCGAAGCCGAGGCTTTTTACAGGCTATCCACTCAACACTGGTCAGCTCTTCATTTTCGTGTCCCCACAATCCAGATTTCAGAAATCATTGCAATCTCCACTACAGAATGTTCCATTCATTCACTGCGAGTCTGGAGTTTATCTGATTCTCCACTCCCGCCTGGTTAACATTACACCACTTGTGAATGTCCAAGTAAGCCAATGCTGGTTTTCAGAGGCCTGTTCATACTCGCAGCCGTGCTGTTTAATTGACAATTCACTCCACCCTGTTCAGCTCTTCATTGTCCCACCACACTACCAGCCTTCAGAAATCTTTGTTATCTCCACTACAGAATGTTCCATTCATTCACTGCGAATCTGGAATTCATCTGACTCTCAACTCCACGCAGGTTTTCATTACACCACTGTTGAATGTCCAAGTAACCCAATGCTGGTTTTCAGCGGCCTGTTCATATTCGCAGCCCTGCTGTTTACTTGGCTATCGATTCAAGCCTGGTCAGCTCTTCATTTTCCTGTCCACACAACACAGGCTTCAGAAATCATTGGAATCTCCTCTACAGAATGTTCCATTCATTCACTGCGAATGTGGAATTCAACTGACTCTCCACTCCATGCAGGTTTTCCTTACACCACTGATGAATGTCCAAGTAACCCAATGCTGGTTTTCAGCTGCATGTTCACACTCGCAGCCATGCTATACAATTGGCTTTCCACTAAATCCTGATTAGTTCTTGATTTTCCTTCCACACGACCCAGCCTTCAGAAATCGTTGGAATCTCCACTAGAGAATGTTCCATTCATTCACTGCGAATCTGGAATTCCTCTGAACCTCCACTCCCGGCAGGTTTTCGTTACACCACTGTTGAATGTCCAAGTAACCCAATGTTTTAAGTGTTTTCTTCACAAGCGCAGTGGTGCTGTTCAATTGGCTATCCACTCAACCCTGGCCAGCTCTACATTTTCCTGTCCACACCACAGAGACTGGAGAAATCATTGTTATCTCCACTACAGAATGTTCCATTCATTCACAGCGAATCTGGAATTCATCTGAATCTCCACTCCCGGCAGGTTTTCGTGACACCACTGGTAAATATCCAAGTAAGCCAATGCTGGTTTTAAGTGGCCTGCTCATACTCTCAGCCGTGCTGTTCAATTTGCTATCCACTCAACCCTCTTCAGCTCCATTTTCCTGTCCACATAACCCAAACTTCAGAAACAATTGGTATCTCCTCCACAGAATGTTCCATTCATTGACGGCAAATCTGAAATTCATCTAATTCTCAACTCCCGTCAGGTTTTCGTTACACCACTTGTGAATGTCCAATTAAGCCAAAGCTGGTTTTCAGTGGCCTGTTCTTACTACGAGACGTGCTGTTCATTTGGCTATCCATTCCACCCTGTTCAGCTCTACATTTTCGTGTCCACAAAACCCAGCCTTCAGAAATCATTGGAATCACCACTAGAGAATGTTCCATTCATTCACTGCGAATCTGGAATTCATCTGAATCTCCACTCCCGGCAGGTTTTCATTGCACCACTGCTGAATGTTCAAGTAACGCAATGATGGTTTTCAGCGGTCTATTCACACTCGAACCCGTGCTGTTCACGGTCTAGCGACTCAACACTGGTGAGTTCTTCTTTTTCCAGTTCAGACAATACAAACCTCAGAAACCATTGCAATCTACACTACAGAATGTTTCATTCATTCAGGCGAATCTTGAATTCATCTTGTTCTCCACTCCCAGCAGGTTTTCGTTTCACCACTGGTGAATGTCCAAGCAACCCAAGGCTGGTTTCAGCTGCGTGTTAACACTCGCAGCCGTGCTGTTCAATTGGCTATCCAGTGAACGCTGGTTAGCTCTTGATTTTCCTTCCACACACCGAGCCTTCAGAAATCATTCTTATCTCCACTTCAGAATGTTCCATTCGTTCCCTGCGAATCTGGAATTCCTCTGACTCTCCACACCAGGCAGATTTTCCTAACAACACTGGTGAATGACCAGGTAATCCAATGCTGGTTTTCAGCGGCTGTTCACACTCACAGCCTTGCTGTTCAATTGGCAATCCAGTCAAACCTAGTCAGCTCTTCATTTTCCTGTCCACACAACCCAGCGTTCAGAAATCATTGGAATCTCTACTACAGAAATTTCCATTCATTCACTGTGAATCTGGAAATACTCTGAATCTGCATTCCAGGAAGGCTTTCGTTACACCACTGATGAATGTCCAAGTAATGCAATGCTGCTTCTTAGTGGTCTGTTCACACTCGAAACCGTGCTGTTCATTGGCTATCCACTCAATATCGGTCAGCTCTTCAATATCCTGTCCAGACTATCCAGATTCCTAAATGTTGGCAATCACCACTACAGAATGTTCCATTCAATCACGCGAATCTGGAATTCATCAGAGTCTCCACTCCTGGAAGGTTTTCGTGACACCACTGGTAAATGTCCAAGGAAGACAATGCTGGTTTTAAGCCGCCTGCTAACACACTCAGCCGTGCTGTTCAATTTGCTATCCACCCAACCCTATTCAGCTCTACATTTTCCTGTCCTCATAACCCAACCTTCAGAAATAATTGGTATCTCCTCCACAGAATGTTCCGTTCATTCACTGCGAATCTTAAATTCATCTGACTCTCAACTCCCGGCGGGTTATCGTTACACCACTTGTGAATGTCCAAGTAAGCCAATGCTGGTTTTCAGTGGCCTGTTCATACTAAGAGACGTGCTGTTCATTTGGCTATCCACTCCACCCTGTTCAGCTCTACATTTTCGTGTCCACAAAACCCAGCCTTCAGAAATCATTGGAATCACCACTAGAGAATGTTCCATTCATTCACTGCGAATCTGGAATTCATCTGAACCTCCACTCCTGGCAGGTTTTCGTTACGCCACTGGTGAATGTCCAAGTAACTCAATACTGGTTTTCAGAGGCATGTTCAACTCGCAGAAGTGCTGTTCAATGGGCTATCCACTCAATATTGGTCAGCTCTTCATTTTCCTCTCCACACAAACCAGCCTTCAGAAATCATTGGGCTCTCCACTACAGACTGTTCCATTCATTCACTGCGATTCTGCAATTCATCTGACTCTCCGCTCCAGGCAGGTTTTCATTACAGCACTGGTGAATGACCAAGTAATCCAATGCTGGTTTTCAGCCGCCTTTTCACACTCGCAGTGTGCTGTTCAATTGTCTATCCACTCAAACCTGGTCAGCCTTTCATTTTCTTTTCCACAATATCAGACTTCAGAAATCATTGGAATCGCCAGTACAGAATGTTCCATTCATTCACTGCCAATCTGGAATTCATCTGAATCTGCACTCCAGGTAGGCTTTCATTACACCACTTATGAATGTCCAAGTAACACAATGCTGGTTTTCAGCGGTCTGTTCACACTCTAAGCCCTGCTTTTTACTGGGTATCCACACAACTGTGGTCAGCTCTTCATTTTCATGTCCAAACAATCCAGACTTGAGAAATCATTGCAATCTCCAGTACAGAATGTTCCATTCATTCACTGCGAATCTGGAATTCAACTGAATCTCCACTACCTGCAGATTTATCTTACACCACTTGTGAATGTCCAAGTAAAACAATGCTGGTTTTCAGAGGCCTGTTCATGTTCGCAGTCGTGCTGTTCAATTGGCTATCCACTCAACCTGTTTTGCTCCTCATTTTCCTGTGCACACAACCCAGCCTTCAGAAATCATTGTAATCTCCACTACAGGATGTTCCATTCATTCACTGGGAATCTGGAATTCATCTGAATCTGCACTCCACGCAGGCTTTCGTTACACCACTGCTGAAAGTCGAAGTAATGCAATACTGGTTTTCAGTGGTCTGTTCACATTCGAAGCCGAGGCTTTTTACAGGCTATCCACTCAACACTGGTCAGCTCTTCATTTTCGTGTCCCCACAATCCAGATTTCAGAAATCATTGCAATCTCCACTACAGAATGTTCCATTCATTCACTGCGAGTCTGGAGTTTATCTGATTCTCCACTCCCGCCTGGTTAACATTACACCACTTGTGAATGTCCAAGTAAGCCAATGCTGGTTTTCAGAGGCCTGTTCATACTCGCAGCCGTGCTGTTTAATTGACAATTCACTCCACCCTGTTCAGCTCTTCATTGTCCCACCACACTACCAGCCTTCAGAAATCTTTGTTATCTCCACTACAGAACGTTCCATTCATTCACTGCGAATCTGGAATTCATCTGACTCTCAACTCCACGCAGGTTTTCATTACACCACTGTTGAATGTCCAAGTAACCCAATGCTGGTTTTCAGCGGCCTGTTCATATTCGCAGCCCTGCTGTTTACTTGGCTATCGATTCAAGCCTGGTCAGCTCTTCATTTTCCTGTCCACACAACACAGGCTTCAGAAATCATTGGAATCTCCTCTACAGAATGTTCCATTCATTCACTGCGAATGTGGAATTCAACTGACTCTCCACTCCATGCAGGTTTTCCTTACACCACTGATGAATGTCCAAGTAACCCAATGCTGGTTTTCAGCTGCATGTTCACACTCGCAGCCATGCTATACAATTGGCTTTCCACTAAATCCTGATTAGTTCTTGATTTTCCTTCCACACGACCCAGCCTTCAGAAATCGTTGGAATCTCCACTAGAGAATGTTCCATTCATTCACTGCGAATCTGGAATTCCTCTGAACCTCCACTCCCGGCAGGTTTTCGTTACACCACTGTTGAATGTCCAAGTAACCCAATGTTTTAAGTGTTTTCTTCACAAGCGCAGTGGTGCTGTTCAATTGGCTATCCACTCAACCCTGGCCAGCTCTACATTTTCCTGTCCACACCACAGAGACTGGAGAAATCATTGTTATCTCCACTACAGAATGTTCCATTCATTCACAGCGAATCTGGAATTCATCTGAATCTCCACTCCCGGCAGGTTTTCGTGACACCACTGGTAAATATCCAAGTAAGCCAATGCTGGTTTTAAGTGGCCTGCTCATACTCTCAGCCGTGCTGTTCAATTTGCTATCCACTCAACCCTCTTCAGCTCCATTTTCCTGTCCACATAACCCAAACTTCAGAAACAATTGGTATCTCCTCCACAGAATGTTCCATTCATTGACGGCAAATCTGAAATTCATCTAATTCTCAACTCCCGTCAGGTTTTCGTTACACCACTTGTGAATGTCCAATTAAGCCAAAGCTGGTTTTCAGTGGCCTGTTCTTACTACGAGACGTGCTGTTCATTTGGCTATCCATTCCACCCTGTTCAGCTCTACATTTTCGTGTCCACAAAACCCAGCCTTCAGAAATCATTGGAATCACCACTAGAGAATGTTCCATTCATTCACTGCGAATCTGGAATTCATCTGAATCTCCACTCCCGGCAGGTTTTCATTGCACCACTGCTGAATGTTCAAGTAACGCAATGATGGTTTTCAGCGGTCTATTCACACTCGAACCCGTGCTGTTCACGGTCTAGCGACTCAACACTGGTGAGTTCTTCTTTTTCCAGTTCAGACAATACAAACCTCAGAAACCATTGCAATCTACACTACAGAATGTTTCATTCATTCAGGCGAATCTTGAATTCATCTTGTTCTCCACTCCCAGCAGGTTTTCGTTTCACCACTGGTGAATGTCCAAGCAACCCAAGGCTGGTTTCAGCTGCGTGTTAACACTCGCAGCCGTGCTGTTCAATTGGCTATCCAGTGAACGCTGGTTAGCTCTTGATTTTCCTTCCACACACCGAGCCTTCAGAAATCATTCTTATCTCCACTTCAGAATGTTCCATTCGTTCCCTGCGAATCTGGAATTCCTCTGACTCTCCACACCAGGCAGATTTTCCTAACAACACTGGTGAATGACCAGGTAATCCAATGCTGGTTTTCAGCGGCTGTTCACACTCACAGCCTTGCTGTTCAATTGGCAATCCAGTCAAACCTAGTCAGCTCTTCATTTTCCTGTCCACACAACCCAGCGTTCAGAAATCATTGGAATCTCTACTACAGAAATTTCCATTCATTCACTGTGAATCTGGAAATACTCTGAATCTGCATTCCAGGAAGGCTTTCGTTACACCACTGATGAATGTCCAAGTAATGCAATGCTGCTTCTTAGTGGTCTGTTCACACTCGAAACCGTGCTGTTCATTGGCTATCCACTCAATATCGGTCAGCTCTTCAATATCCTGTCCAGACTATCCAGATTCCTAAATGTTGGCAATCACCACTACAGAATGTTCCATTCAATCACGCGAATCTGGAATTCATCAGAGTCTCCACTCCTGGAAGGTTTTCGTGACACCACTGGTAAATGTCCAAGGAAGACAATGCTGGTTTTAAGCCGCCTGCTAACACACTCAGCCGTGCTGTTCAATTTGCTATCCACCCAACCCTATTCAGCTCTACATTTTCCTGTCCTCATAACCCAACCTTCAGAAATAATTGGTATCTCCTCCACAGAATGTTCCGTTCATTCACTGCGAATCTTAAATTCATCTGACTCTCAACTCCCGGCGGGTTATCGGTACACCACTTGTGAATGTCCAAGTAAGCCAATGCTGGTTTTCAGTGGCCTGTTCATACTAAGAGACGTGCTGTTCATTTGGCTATCCACTCCACCCTGTTCAGCTCTACATTTTCGTGTCCACAAAACCCAGCCTTCAGAAATCATTGGAATCACCACTAGAGAATGTTCCATTCATTCACTGCGAATCTGGAATTCATCTGAACCTCCACTCCTGGCAGGTTTTCGTTACGCCACTGGTGAATGTCCAAGTAACTCAATACTGGTTTTCAGAGGCATGTTCAACTCGCAGAAGTGCTGTTCAATGGGCTATCCACTCAATATTGGTCAGCTCTTCATTTTCCTCTCCACACAAACCAGCCTTCAGAAATCATTGGGCTCTCCACTACAGACTGTTCCATTCATTCACTGCGATTCTGCAATTCATCTGACTCTCCGCTCCAGGCAGGTTTTCATTACAGCACTGGTGAATGACCAAGTAATCCAATGCTGGTTTTCAGCCGCCTTTTCACACTCGCAGTGTGCTGTTCAATTGTCTATCCACTCAAACCTGGTCAGCCTTTCATTTTCTTTTCCACAATATCAGACTTCAGAAATCATTGGAATCGCCAGTACAGAATGTTCCATTCATTCACTGCCAATCTGGAATTCATCTGAATCTGCACTCCAGGTAGGCTTTCATTACACCACTTATGAATGTCCAAGTAACACAATGCTGGTTTTCAGCGGTCTGTTCACACTCTAAGCCCTGCTTTTTACTGGGTATCCACACAACTGTGGTCAGCTCTTCATTTTCATGTCCAAACAATCCAGACTTGAGAAATCATTGCAATCTCCAGTACAGAATGTTCCATTCATTCACTGCGAATCTGGAATTCAACTGAATCTCCACTACCTGCAGATTTATCTTACACCACTTGTGAATGTCCAAGTAAAACAATGCTGGTTTTCAGAGGCCTGTTCATGTTCGCAGTCGTGCTGTTCAATTGGCTATCCACTCAACCTGTTTTGCTCCTCATTTTCCTGTGCACACAACCCAGCCTTCAGAAATCATTGTAATCTCCACTACAGGATGTTCCATTCATTCACTGGGAATCTGGAATTCATCTGAATCTGCACTCCACGCAGGCTTTCGTTACACCACTGCTGAAAGTCGAAGTAATGCAATACTGGTTTTCAGTGGTCTGTTCACATTCGAAGCCGAGGCTTTTTACAGGCTATCCACTCAACACTGGTCAGCTCTTCATTTTCGTGTCCCCACAATCCAGATTTCAGAAATCATTGCAATCTCCACTACAGAATGTTCCATTCATTCACTGCGAGTCTGGAGTTTATCTGATTCTCCACTCCCGCCTGGTTAACATTACACCACTTGTGAATGTCCAAGTAAGCCAATGCTGGTTTTCAGAGGCCTGTTCATACTCGCAGCCGTGCTGTTTAATTGACAATTCACTCCACCCTGTTCAGCTCTTCATTGTCCCACCACACTACCAGCCTTCAGAAATCTTTGTTATCTCCACTACAGAATGTTCCATTCATTCACTGCGAATCTGGAATTCATCTGACTCTCAACTCCACGCAGGTTTTCATTACACCACTGTTGAATGTCCAAGTAACCCAATGCTGGTTTTCAGCGGCCTGTTCATATTCGCAGCCCTGCTGTTTACTTGGCTATCGATTCAAGCCTGGTCAGCCTCTTCATTTTCCTGTCCACACAACACAGGCTTCAGAAATCATTGGAATCTCCTCTACAGAATGTTCCATTCATTCACTGCGAATGTGGAATTCAACTGACTCTCCACTCCATGCAGGTTTTCCTTACACCACTGATGAATGTCCAAGTAACCCAATGCTGGTTTTCAGCTGCATGTTCACACTCGCAGCCATGCTATACAATTGGCTTTCCACTAAATCCTGATTAGTTCTTGATTTTCCTTCCACACGACCCAGCCTTCAGAAATCGTTGGAATCTCCACTAGAGAATGTTCCATTCATTCACTGCGAATCTGGAATTCCTCTGAACCTCCACTCCCGGCAGGTTTTCGTTACACCACTGTTGAATGTCCAAGTAACCCAATGTTTTAAGTGTTTTCTTCACAAGCGCAGTGGTGCTGTTCAATTGGCTATCCACTCAACCCTGGCCAGCTCTACATTTTCCTGTCCACACCACAGAGACTGGAGAAATCATTGTTATCTCCACTACAGAATGTTCCATTCATTCACAGCGAATCTGGAATTCATCTGAATCTCCACTCCCGGCAGGTTTTCGTGACACCACTGGTAAATATCCAAGTAAGCCAATGCTGGTTTTAAGTGGCCTGCTCATACTCTCAGCCGTGCTGTTCAATTTGCTATCCACTCAACAATCTTCAGCTCCATTTTCCTGTCCACATAACCCAAACTTCAGAAACAATTGGTATCTCCTCCACAGAATGTTCCATTCATTGACGGCAAATCTGAAATTCATCTAATTCTCAACTCCCGTCAGGTTTTCGTTACACCACTTGTGAATGTCCAATTAAGCCAAAGCTGGTTTTCAGTGGCCTGTTCTTACTACGAGACGTGCTGTTCATTTGGCTATCCATTCCACCCTGTTCAGCTCTACATTTTCGTGTCCACAAAACCCAGCCTTCAGAAATCATTGGAATCACCACTAGAGAATGTTCCATTCATTCACTGCGAATCTGGAATTCATCTGAATCTCCACTCCCGGCAGGTTTTCATTGCACCACTGCTGAATGTTCAAGTAACGCAATGATGGTTTTCAGCGGTCTATTCACACTCGAACCCGTGCTGTTCACGGTCTAGCGACTCAACACTGGTGAGTTCTTCTTTTTCCAGTTCAGACAATACAAACCTCAGAAACCATTGCAATCTACACTACAGAATGTTTCATTCATTCAGGCGAATCTTGAATTCATCTTGTTCTCCACTCCCAGCAGGTTTTCGTTTCACCACTGGTGAATGTCCAAGCAACCCAAGGCTGGTTTCAGCTGCGTGTTAACACTCGCAGCCGTGCTGTTCAATTGGCTATCCAGTGAACGCTGGTTAGCTCTTGATTTTCCTTCCACACACCGAGCCTTCAGAAATCATTCTTATCTCCACTTCAGAATGTTCCATTCGTTCCCTGCGAATCTGGAATTCCTCTGACTCTCCACACCAGGCAGATTTTCCTAACAACACTGGTGAATGACCAGGTAATCCAATGCTGGTTTTCAGCGGCTGTTCACACTCACAGCCTTGCTGTTCAATTGGCAATCCAGTCAAACCTAGTCAGCTCTTCATTTTCCTGTCCACACAACCCAGAGTTCAGAAATCATTGGAATCTCTACTACAGAAATTTCCATTCATTCACTGTGAATCTGGAAATACTCTGAATCTGCATTCCAGGAAGGCTTTCGTTACACCACTGATGAATGTCCAAGTAATGCAATGCTGCTTCTTAGTGGTCTGTTCACACTCGAAACCGTGCTGTTCATTGGCTATCCACTCAATATCGGTCAGCTCTTCAATATCCTGTCCAGACTATCCAGATTCCTAAATGTTGGCAATCACCACTACAGAATGTTCCATTCAATCACGCGAATCTGGAATTCATCAGAGTCTCCACTCCTGGAAGGTTTTCGTGACACCACTGGTAAATGTCCAAGGAAGACAATGCTGGTTTTAAGCCGCCTGCTAACACACTCAGCCGTGCTGTTCAATTTGCTATCCACCCAACCCTATTCAGCTCTACATTTTCCTGTCCTCATAACCCAACCTTCAGAAATAATTGGTATCTCCTCCACAGAATGTTCCGTTCATTCACTGCGAATCTTAAATTCATCTGACTCTCAACTCCCGGCGGGTTATCGTTACACCACTTGTGAATGTCCAAGTAAGCCAATGCTGGTTTTCAGTGGCCTGTTCATACTAAGAGACGTGCTGTTCATTTGGCTATCCACTCCACCCTGTTCAGCTCTACATTTTCGTGTCCACAAAACCCAGCCTTCAGAAATCATTGGAATCACCACTAGAGAATGTTCCATTCATTCACTGCGAATCTGGAATTCATCTGAACCTCCACTCCTGGCAGGTTTTCGTTACGCCACTGGTGAATGTCCAAGTAACTCAATACTGGTTTTCAGAGGCATGTTCAACTCGCAGAAGTGCTGTTCAATGGGCTATCCACTCAATATTGGTCAGCTCTTCATTTTCCTCTCCACACAAACCAGCCTTCAGAAATCATTGGGCTCTCCACTACAGACTGTTCCATTCATTCACTGCGATTCTGCAATTCATCTGACTCTCCGCTCCAGGCAGGTTTTCATTACAGCACTGGTGAATGACCAAGTAATCCAATGCTGGTTTTCAGCCGCCTTTTCACACTCGCAGTGTGCTGTTCAATTGTCTATCCACTCAAACCTGGTCAGCCTTTCATTTTCTTTTCCACAATATCAGACTTCAGAAATCATTGGAATCGCCAGTACAGAATGTTCCATTCATTCACTGCCAATCTGGAATTCATCTGAATCTGCACTCCAGGTAGGCTTTCATTACACCACTTATGAATGTCCAAGTAACACAATGCTGGTTTTCAGCGGTCTGTTCACACTCTAAGCCCTGCTTTTTACTGGGTATCCACACAACTGTGGTCAGCTCTTCATTTTCATGTCCAAACAATCCAGACTTGAGAAATCATTGCAATCTCCAGTACAGAATGTTCCATTCATTCACTGCGAATCTGGAATTCAACTGAATCTCCACTACCTGCAGATTTATCTTACACCACTTGTGAATGTCCAAGTAAAACAATGCTGGTTTTCAGAGGCCTGTTCATGTTCGCAGTCGTGCTGTTCAATTGGCTATCCACTCAACCTGTTTTGCTCCTCATTTTCCTGTGCACACAACCCAGCCTTCAGAAATCATTGTAATCTCCACTACAGGATGTTCCATTCATTCACTGGGAATCTGGAATTCATCTGAATCTGCACTCCACGCAGGCTTTCGTTACACCACTGCTGAAAGTCGAAGTAATGCAATACTGGTTTTCAGTGGTCTGTTCACATTCGAAGCCGAGGCTTTTTACAGGCTATCCACTCAACACTGGTCAGCTCTTCATTTTCGTGTCCCCACAATCCAGATTTCAGAAATCATTGCAATCTCCACTACAGAATGTTCCATTCATTCACTGCGAGTCTGGAGTTTATCTGATTCTCCACTCCCGCCTGGTTAACATTACACCACTTGTGAATGTCCAAGTAAGCCAATGCTGGTTTTCAGAGGCCTGTTCATACTCGCAGCCGTGCTGTTTAATTGACAATTCACTCCACCCTGTTCAGCTCTTCATTGTCCCACCACACTACCAGCCTTCAGAAATCTTTGTTATCTCCACTACAGAACGTTCCATTCATTCACTGCGAATCTGGAATTCATCTGACTCTCAACTCCACGCAGGTTTTCATTACACCACTGTTGAATGTCCAAGTAACCCAATGCTGGTTTTCAGCGGCCTGTTCATATTCGCAGCCCTGCTGTTTACTTGGCTATCGATTCAAGCCTGGTCAGCTCTTCATTTTCCTGTCCACACAACACAGGCTTCAGAAATCATTGGAATCTCCTCTACAGAATGTTCCATTCATTCACTGCGAATGTGGAATTCAACTGACTCTCCAC
Source organism: Sorex fumeus (assembly GCF_029834395.1). Lineage (NCBI taxonomy): Eukaryota > Metazoa > Chordata > Mammalia > Eulipotyphla > Soricidae > Sorex > Sorex fumeus. The sequence goes on along the minus strand of NW_026606257.1, from coordinate 760,539 downwards.
TCCATGCAGGTTTTCCTTACACCACTGATGAATGTCCAAGTAACCCAATGCTGGTTTTCAGCTGCATGTTCACACTCGCAGCCATGCTATACAATTGGCTTTCCACTAAATCCTGATTAGTTCTTGATTTTCCTTCCACACGACCCAGCCTTCAGAAATCGTTGGAATCTCCACTAGAGAATGTTCCATTCATTCACTGCGAATCTGGAATTCCTCTGAACCTCCACTCCCGGCAGGTTTTCGTTACACCACTGTTGAATGTCCAAGTAACCCAATGTTTTAAGTGTTTTCTTCACAAGCGCAGTGGTGCTGTTCAATTGGCTATCCACTCAACCCTGGCCAGCTCTACATTTTCCTGTCCACACCACAGAGACTGGAGAAATCATTGTTATCTCCACTACAGAATGTTCCATTCATTCACAGCGAATCTGGAATTCATCTGAATCTCCACTCCCGGCAGGTTTTCGTGACACCACTGGTAAATATCCAAGTAAGCCAATGCTGGTTTTAAGTGGCCTGCTCATACTCTCAGCCGTGCTGTTCAATTTGCTATCCACTCAACCCTCTTCAGCTCCATTTTCCTGTCCACATAACCCAAACTTCAGAAACAATTGGTATCTCCTCCACAGAATGTTCCATTCATTGACGGCAAATCTGAAATTCATCTAATTCTCAACTCCCGTCAGGTTTTCGTTACACCACTTGTGAATGTCCAATTAAGCCAAAGCTGGTTTTCAGTGGCCTGTTCTTACTACGAGACGTGCTGTTCATTTGGCTATCCATTCCACCCTGTTCAGCTCTACATTTTCGTGTCCACAAAACCCAGCCTTCAGAAATCATTGGAATCACCACTAGAGAATGTTCCATTCATTCACTGCGAATCTGGAATTCATCTGAATCTCCACTCCCGGCAGGTTTTCATTGCACCACTGCTGAATGTTCAAGTAACGCAATGATGGTTTTCAGCGGTCTATTCACACTCGAACCCGTGCTGTTCACGGTCTAGCGACTCAACACTGGTGAGTTCTTCTTTTTCCAGTTCAGACAATACAAACCTCAGAAACCATTGCAATCTACACTACAGAATGTTTCATTCATTCAGGCGAATCTTGAATTCATCTTGTTCTCCACTCCCAGCAGGTTTTCGTTTCACCACTGGTGAATGTCCAAGCAACCCAAGGCTGGTTTCAGCTGCGTGTTAACACTCGCAGCCGTGCTGTTCAATTGGCTATCCAGTGAACGCTGGTTAGCTCTTGATTTTCCTTCCACACACCGAGCCTTCAGAAATCATTCTTATCTCCACTTCAGAATGTTCCATTCGTTCCCTGCGAATCTGGAATTCCTCTGACTCTCCACACCAGGCAGATTTTCCTAACAACACTGGTGAATGACCAGGTAATCCAATGCTGGTTTTCAGCGGCTGTTCACACTCACAGCCTTGCTGTTCAATTGGCAATCCAGTCAAACCTAGTCAGCTCTTCATTTTCCTGTCCACACAACCCAGCGTTCAGAAATCATTGGAATCTCTACTACAGAAATTTCCATTCATTCACTGTGAATCTGGAAATACTCTGAATCTGCATTCCAGGAAGGCTTTCGTTACACCACTGATGAATGTCCAAGTAATGCAATGCTGCTTCTTAGTGGTCTGTTCACACTCGAAACCGTGCTGTTCATTGGCTATCCACTCAATATCGGTCAGCTCTTCAATATCCTGTCCAGACTATCCAGATTCCTAAATGTTGGCAATCACCACTACAGAATGTTCCATTCAATCACGCGAATCTGGAATTCATCAGAGTCTCCACTCCTGGAAGGTTTTCGTGACACCACTGGTAAATGTCCAAGGAAGACAATGCTGGTTTTAAGCCGCCTGCTAACACACTCAGCCGTGCTGTTCAATTTGCTATCCACCCAACCCTATTCAGCTCTACATTTTCCTGTCCTCATAACCCAACCTTCAGAAATAATTGGTATCTCCTCCACAGAATGTTCCGTTCATTCACTGCGAATCTTAAATTCATCTGACTCTCAACTCCCGGCGGGTTATCGTTACACCACTTGTGAATGTCCAAGTAAGCCAATGCTGGTTTTCAGTGGCCTGTTCATACTAAGAGACGTGCTGTTCATTTGGCTATCCACTCCACCCTGTTCAGCTCTACATTCTCGTGTCCACAAAACCCAGCCTTCAGAAATCATTGGAATCACCACTAGAGAATGTTCCATTCATTCACTGCGAATCTGGAATTCCTCTGAACCTCCACTCCTGGCAGGTTTTCGTTACGCCACTGGTGAATGTCCAAGTAACTCAATACTGGTTTTCAGAGGCATGTTCAACTCGCAGAAGTGCTGTTCAATGGGCTATCCACTCAATATTGGTCAGCTCTTCATTTTCCTCTCCACACAAACCAGCCTTCAGAAATCATTGGGCTCTCCACTACAGACTGTTCCATTCATTCACTGCGATTCTGCAATTCATCTGACTCTCCGCTCCAGGCAGGTTTTCATTACAGCACTGGTGAATGACCAAGTAATCCAATGCTGGTTTTCAGCCGCCTTTTCACACTCGCAGTGTGCTGTTCAATTGTCTATCCACTCAAACCTGGTCAGCCTTTCATTTTCTTTTCCACAATATCAGACTTCAGAAATCATTGGAATCGCCAGTACAGAATGTTCCATTCATTCACTGCCAATCTGGAATTCATCTGAATCTGCACTCCAGGTAGGCTTTCATTACACCACTTATGAATGTCCAAGTAACACAATGCTGGTTTTCAGCGGTCTGTTCACACTCTAAGCCCTGCTTTTTACTGGGTATCCACACAACTGTGGTCAGCTCTTCATTTTCATGTCCAAACAATCCAGACTTGAGAAATCATTGCAATCTCCAGTACAGAATGTTCCATTCATTCACTGCGAATCTGGAATTCAACTGAATCTCCACTACCTGCAGATTTATCTTACACCACTTGTGAATGTCCAAGTAAAACAATGCTGGTTTTCAGAGGCCTGTTCATGTTCGCAGTCGTGCTGTTCAATTGGCTATCCACTCAACCTGTTTTGCTCCTCATTTTCCTGTGCACACAACCCAGCCTTCAGAAATCATTGTAATCTCCACTACAGGATGTTCCATTCATTCACTGGGAATCTGGAATTCATCTGAATCTGCACTCCACGCAGGCTTTCGTTACACCACTGCTGAAAGTCGAAGTAATGCAATACTGGTTTTCAGTGGTCTGTTCACATTCGAAGCCGAGGCTTTTTACAGGCTATCCACTCAACACTGGTCAGCTCTTCATTTTCGTGTCCCCACAATCCAGATTTCAGAAATCATTGCAATCTCCACTACAGAATGTTCCATTCATTCACTGCGAGTCTGGAGTTTATCTGATTCTCCACTCCCGCCTGGTTAACATTACACCACTTGTGAATGTCCAAGTAAGCCAATGCTGGTTTTCAGAGGCCTGTTCATACTCGCAGCCGTGCTGTTTAATTGACAATTCACTCCACCCTGTTCAGCTCTTCATTGTCCCACCACACTACCAGCCTTCAGAAATCTTTGTTATCTCCACTACAGAATGTTCCATTCATTCACTGCGAATCTGGAATTCATCTGACTCTCAACTCCACGCAGGTTTTCATTACACCACTGTTGAATGTCCAAGTAACCCAATGCTGGTTTTCAGCGGCCTGTTCATATTCGCAGCCCTGCTGTTTACTTGGCTATCGATTCAAGCCTGGTCAGCTCTTCATTTTCCTGTCCACACAACACAGGCTTCAGAAATCATTGGAATCTCCTCTACAGAATGTTCCATTCATTCACTGCGAATGTGGAATTCAACTGACTCTCCACTCCATGCAGGTTTTCCTTACACCACTGATGAATGTCCAAGTAACCCAATGCTGGTTTTCAGCTGCATGTTCACACTCGCAGCCATGCTATACAATTGGCTTTCCACTAAATCCTGATTAGTTCTTGATTTTCCTTCCACACGACCCAGCCTTCAGAAATCGTTGGAATCTCCACTAGAGAATGTTCCATTCATTCACTGCGAATCTGGAATTCCTCTGAACCTCCACTCCCGGCAGGTTTTCGTTACACCACTGTTGAATGTCCAAGTAACCCAATGTTTTAAGTGTTTTCTTCACAAGCGCAGTGGTGCTGTTCAATTGGCTATCCACTCAACCCTGGCCAGCTCTACATTTTCCTGTCCACACCACAGAGACTGGAGAAATCATTGTTATCTCCACTACAGAATGTTCCATTCATTCACAGCGAATCTGGAATTCATCTGAATCTCCACTCCCGGCAGGTTTTCGTGACACCACTGGTAAATATCCAAGTAAGCCAATGCTGGTTTTAAGTGGCCTGCTCATACTCTCAGCCGTGCTGTTCAATTTGCTATCCACTCAACCCTCTTCAGCTCCATTTTCCTGTCCACATAACCCAAACTTCAGAAACAATTGGTATCTCCTCCACAGAATGTTCCATTCATTGACGGCAAATCTGAAATTCATCTAATTCTCAACTCCCGTCAGGTTTTCGTTACACCACTTGTGAATGTCCAATTAAGCCAAAGCTGGTTTTCAGTGGCCTGTTCTTACTACGAGACGTGCTGTTCATTTGGCTATCCATTCCACCCTGTTCAGCTCTACATTTTCGTGTCCACAAAACCCAGCCTTCAGAAATCATTGGAATCACCACTAGAGAATGTTCCATTCATTCACTGCGAATCTGGAATTCATCTGAATCTCCACTCCCGGCAGGTTTTCATTGCACCACTGCTGAATGTTCAAGTAACGCAATGATGGTTTTCAGCGGTCTATTCACACTCGAACCCGTGCTGTTCACGGTCTAGCGACTCAACACTGGTGAGTTCTTCTTTTTCCAGTTCAGACAATACAAACCTCAGAAACCATTGCAATCTACACTACAGAATGTTTCATTCATTCAGGCGAATCTTGAATTCATCTTGTTCTCCACTCCCAGCAGGTTTTCGTTTCACCACTGGTGAATGTCCAAGCAACCCAAGGCTGGTTTCAGCTGCGTGTTAACACTCGCAGCCGTGCTGTTCAATTGGCTATCCAGTGAACGCTGGTTAGCTCTTGATTTTCCTTCCACACACCGAGCCTTCAGAAATCATTCTTATCTCCACTTCAGAATGTTCCATTCGTTCCCTGCGAATCTGGAATTCCTCTGACTCTCCACACCAGGCAGATTTTCCTAACAACACTGGTGAATGACCAGGTAATCCAATGCTGGTTTTCAGCGGCTGTTCACACTCACAGCCTTGCTGTTCAATTGGCAATCCAGTCAAACCTAGTCAGCTCTTCATTTTCCTGTCCACACAACCCAGCGTTCAGAAATCATTGGAATCTCTACTACAGAAATTTCCATTCATTCACTGTGAATCTGGAAATACTCTGAATCTGCATTCCAGGAAGGCTTTCGTTACACCACTGATGAATGTCCAAGTAATGCAATGCTGCTTCTTAGTGGTCTGTTCACACTCGAAACCGTGCTGTTCATTGGCTATCCACTCAATATCGGTCAGCTCTTCAATATCCTGTCCAGACTATCCAGATTCCTAAATGTTGGCAATCACCACTACAGAATGTTCCATTCAATCACGCGAATCTGGAATTCATCAGAGTCTCCACTCCTGGAAGGTTTTCGTGACACCACTGGTAAATGTCCAAGGAAGACAATGCTGGTTTTAAGCCGCCTGCTAACACACTCAGCCGTGCTGTTCAATTTGCTATCCACCCAACCCTATTCAGCTCTACATTTTCCTGTCCTCATAACCCAACCTTCAGAAATAATTGGTATCTCCTCCACAGAATGTTCCGTTCATTCACTGCGAATCTTAAATTCATCTGACTCTCAACTCCCGGCGGGTTATCGTTACACCACTTGTGAATGTCCAAGTAAGCCAATGCTGGTTTTCAGTGGCCTGTTCATACTAAGAGACGTGCTGTTCATTTGGCTATCCACTCCACCCTGTTCAGCTCTACATTCTCGTGTCCACAAAACCCAGCCTTCAGAAATCATTGGAATCACCACTAGAGAATGTTCCATTCATTCACTGCGAATCTGGAATTCATCTGAACCTCCACTCCTGGCAGGTTTTCGTTACGCCACTGGTGAATGTCCAAGTAACTCAATACTGGTTTTCAGAGGCATGTTCAACTCGCAGAAGTGCTGTTCAATGGGCTATCCACTCAATATTGGTCAGCTCTTCATTTTCCTCTCCACACAAACCAGCCTTCAGAAATCATTGGGCTCTCCACTACAGACTGTTCCATTCATTCACTGCGATTCTGCAATTCATCTGACTCTCCGCTCCAGGCAGGTTTTCATTACAGCACTGGTGAATGACCAAGTAATCCAATGCTGGTTTTCAGCCGCCTTTTCACACTCGCAGTGTGCTGTTCAATTGTCTATCCACTCAAACCTGGTCAGCCTTTCATTTTCTTTTCCACAATATCAGACTTCAGAAATCATTGGAATCGCCAGTACAGAATGTTCCATTCATTCACTGCCAATCTGGAATTCATCTGAATCTGCACTCCAGGTAGGCTTTCATTACACCACTTATGAATGTCCAAGTAACACAATGCTGGTTTTCAGCGGTCTGTTCACACTCTAAGCCCTGCTTTTTACTGGGTATCCACACAACTGTGGTCAGCTCTTCATTTTCATGTCCAAACAATCCAGACTTGAGAAATCATTGCAATCTCCAGTACAGAATGTTCCATTCATTCACTGCGAATCTGGAATTCAACTGAATCTCCACTACCTGCAGATTTATCTTACACCACTTGTGAATGTCCAAGTAAAACAATGCTGGTTTTCAGAGGCCTGTTCATGTTCGCAGTCGTGCTGTTCAATTGGCTATCCACTCAACCTGTTTTGCTCCTCATTTTCCTGTGCACACAACCCAGCCTTCAGAAATCATTGTAATCTCCACTACAGGATGTTCCATTCATTCACTGGGAATCTGGAATTCATCTGAATCTGCACTCCACGCAGGCTTTCGTTACACCACTGCTGAAAGTCGAAGTAATGCAATACTGGTTTTCAGTGGTCTGTTCACATTCGAAGCCGAGGCTTTTTACAGGCTATCCACTCAACACTGGTCAGCTCTTCATTTTCGTGTCCCCACAATCCAGATTTCAGAAATCATTGCAATCTCCACTACAGAATGTTCCATTCATTCACTGCGAGTCTGGAGTTTATCTGATTCTCCACTCCCGCCTGGTTAACATTACACCACTTGTGAATGTCCAAGTAAGCCAATGCTGGTTTTCAGAGGCCTGTTCATACTCGCAGCCGTGCTGTTTAATTGACAATTCACTCCACCCTGTTCAGCTCTTCATTGTCCCACCACACTACCAGCCTTCAGAAATCTTTGTTATCTCCACTACAGAACGTTCCATTCATTCACTGCGAATCTGGAATTCATCTGACTCTCAACTCCACGCAGGTTTTCATTACACCACTGTTGAATGTCCAAGTAACCCAATGCTGGTTTTCAGCGGCCTGTTCATATTCGCAGCCCTGCTGTTTACTTGGCTATCGATTCAAGCCTGGTCAGCTCTTCATTTTCCTGTCCACACAACACAGGCTTCAGAAATCATTGGAATCTCCTCTACAGAATGTTCCATTCATTCACTGCGAATGTGGAATTCAACTGACTCTCCACTCCATGCAGGTTTTCCTTACACCACTGATGAATGTCCAAGTAACCCAATGCTGGTTTTCAGCTGCATGTTCACACTCGCAGCCATGCTATACAATTGGCTTTCCACTAAATCCTGATTAGTTCTTGATTTTCCTTCCACACGACCCAGCCTTCAGAAATCGTTGGAATCTCCACTAGAGAATGTTCCATTCATTCACTGCGAATCTGGAATTCCTCTGAACCTCCACTCCCGGCAGGTTTTCGTTACACCACTGTTGAATGTCCAAGTAACCCAATGTTTTAAGTGTTTTCTTCACAAGCGCAGTGGTGCTGTTCAATTGGCTATCCACTCAACCCTGGCCAGCTCTACATTTTCCTGTCCACACCACAGAGACTGGAGAAATCATTGTTATCTCCACTACAGAATGTTCCATTCATTCACAGCGAATCTGGAATTCATCTGAATCTCCACTCCCGGCAGGTTTTCGTGACACCACTGGTAAATATCCAAGTAAGCCAATGCTGGTTTTAAGTGGCCTGCTCATACTCTCAGCCGTGCTGTTCAATTTGCTATCCACTCAACCCTCTTCAGCTCCATTTTCCTGTCCACATAACCCAAACTTCAGAAACAATTGGTATCTCCTCCACAGAATGTTCCATTCATTGACGGCAAATCTGAAATTCATCTAATTCTCAACTCCCGTCAGGTTTTCGTTACACCACTTGTGAATGTCCAATTAAGCCAAAGCTGGTTTTCAGTGGCCTGTTCTTACTACGAGACGTGCTGTTCATTTGGCTATCCATTCCACCCTGTTCAGCTCTACATTTTCGGGTCCACAAAACCCAGCCTTCAGAAATCATTGGAATCACCACTAGAGAATGTTCCATTCATTCACTGCGAATCTGGAATTCATCTGAATCTCCACTCCCGGCAGGTTTTCATTGCACCACTGCTGAATGTTCAAGTAACGCAATGATGGTTTTCAGCGGTCTATTCACACTCGAACCCGTGCTGTTCACGGTCTAGCGACTCAACACTGGTGAGTTCTTCTTTTTCCAGTTCAGACAATACAAACCTCAGAAACCATTGCAATCTACACTACAGAATGTTTCATTCATTCAGGCGAATCTTGAATTCATCTTGTTCTCCACTCCCAGCAGGTTTTCGTTTCACCACTGGTGAATGTCCAAGCAACCCAAGGCTGGTTTCAGCTGCGTGTTAACACTCGCAGCCGTGCTGTTCAATTGGCTATCCAGTGAACGCTGGTTAGCTCTTGATTTTCCTTCCACACACCGAGCCTTCAGAAATCATTCTTATCTCCACTTCAGAATGTTCCATTCGTTCCCTGCGAATCTGGAATTCCTCTGACTCTCCACACCAGGCAGATTTTCCTAACAACACTGGTGAATGACCAGGTAATCCAATGCTGGTTTTCAGCGGCTGTTCACACTCACAGCCTTGCTGTTCAATTGGCAATCCAGTCAAACCTAGTCAGCTCTTCATTTTCCTGTCCACACAACCCAGCGTTCAGAAATCATTGGAATCTCTACTACAGAAATTTCCATTCATTCACTGTGAATCTGGAAATACTCTGAATCTGCATTCCAGGAAGGCTTTCGTTACACCACTGATGAATGTCCAAGTAATGCAATGCTGCTTCTTAGTGGTCTGTTCACACTCGAAACCGTGCTGTTCATTGGCTATCCACTCAATATCGGTCAGCTCTTCAATATCCTGTCCAGACTATCCAGATTCCTAAATGTTGGCAATCACCACTACAGAATGTTCCATTCAATCACGCGAATCTGGAATTCATCAGAGTCTCCACTCCTGGAAGGTTTTCGTGACACCACTGGTAAATGTCCAAGGAAGACAATGCTGGTTTTAAGCCGCCTGCTAACACACTCAGCCGTGCTGTTCAATTTGCTATCCACCCAACCCTATTCAGCTCTACATTTTCCTGTCCTCATAACCCAACCTTCAGAAATAATTGGTATCTCCTCCACAGAATGTTCCGTTCATTCACTGCGAATCTTAAATTCATCTGACTCTCAACTCCCGGCGGGTTATCGTTACACCACTTGTGAATGTCCAAGTAAGCCAATGCTGGTTTTCAGTGGCCTGTTCATACTAAGAGACGTGCTGTTCATTTGGCTATCCACTCCACCCTGTTCAGCTCTACATTCTCGTGTCCACAAAACCCAGCCTTCAGAAATCATTGGAATCACCACTAGAGAATGTTCCATTCATTCACTGCGAATCTGGAATTCCTCTGAACCTCCACTCCTGGCAGGTTTTCGTTACGCCACTGGTGAATGTCCAAGTAACTCAATACTGGTTTTCAGAGGCATGTTCAACTCGCAGAAGTGCTGTTCAATGGGCTATCCACTCAATATTGGTCAGCTCTTCATTTTCCTCTCCACACAAACCAGCCTTCAGAAATCATTGGGCTCTCCACTACAGACTGTTCCATTCATTCACTGCGATTCTGCAATTCATCTGACTCTCCGCTCCAGGCAGGTTTTCATTACAGCACTGGTGAATGACCAAGTAATCCAATGCTGGTTTTCAGCCGCCTTTTCACACTCGCAGTGTGCTGTTCAATTGTCTATCCACTCAAACCTGGTCAGCCTTTCATTTTCTTTTCCACAATATCAGACTTCAGAAATCATTGGAATCGCCAGTACAGAATGTTCCATTCATTCACTGCCAATCTGGAATTCATCTGAATCTGCACTCCAGGTAGGCTTTCATTACACCACTTATGAATGTCCAAGTAACACAATGCTGGTTTTCAGCGGTCTGTTCACACTCTAAGCCCTGCTTTTTACTGGGTATCCACACAACTGTGGTCAGCTCTTCATTTTCATGTCCAAACAATCCAGACTTGAGAAATCATTGCAATCTCCAGTACAGAATGTTCCATTCATTCACTGCGAATCTGGAATTCAACTGAATCTCCACTACCTGCAGATTTATCTTACACCACTTGTGAATGTCCAAGTAAAACAATGCTGGTTTTCAGAGGCCTGTTCATGTTCGCAGTCGTGCTGTTCAATTGGCTATCCACTCAACCTGTTTTGCTCCTCATTTTCCTGTGCACACAACCCAGCCTTCAGAAATCATTGTAATCTCCACTACAGGATGTTCCATTCATTCACTGGGAATCTGGAATTCATCTGAATCTGCACTCCACGCAGGCTTTCGTTACACCACTGCTGAAAGTCGAAGTAATGCAATACTGGTTTTCAGTGGTCTGTTCACATTCGAAGCCGAGGCTTTTTACAGGCTATCCACTCAACACTGGTCAGCTCTTCATTTTCGTGTCCCCACAATCCAGATTTCAGAAATCATTGCAATCTCCACTACAGAATGTTCCATTCATTCACTGCGAGTCTGGAGTTTATCTGATTCTCCACTCCCGCCTGGTTAACATTACACCACTTGTGAATGTCCAAGTAAGCCAATGCTGGTTTTCAGAGGCCTGTTCATACTCGCAGCCGTGCTGTTTAATTGACAATTCACTCCACCCTGTTCAGCTCTTCATTGTCCCACCACACTACCAGCCTTCAGAAATCTTTGTTATCTCCACTACAGAATGTTCCATTCATTCACTGCGAATCTGGAATTCATCTGACTCTCAACTCCACGCAGGTTTTCATTACACCACTGTTGAATGTCCAAGTAACCCTATGCTGGTTTTCAGCGGCCTGTTCATATTCGCAGCCCTGCTGTTTACTTGGCTATCGATTCAAGCCTGGTCAGCTCTTCATTTTCCTGTCCACACAACACAGGCTTCAGAAATCATTGGAATCTCCTCTACAGAATGTTCCATTCATTCACTGCGAATGTGGAATTCAACTGACTCTCCACTCCATGCAGGTTTTCCTTACACCACTGATGAATGTCCAAGTAACCCAATGCTGGTTTTCAGCTGCATGTTCACACTCGCAGCCATGCTATACAATTGGCTTTCCACTAAATCCTGATTAGTTCTTGATTTTCCTTCCACACGACCCAGCCTTCAGAAATCGTTGGAATCTCCACTAGAGAATGTTCCATTCATTCACTGCGAATCTGGAATTCCTCTGAACCTCCACTCCCGGCAGGTTTTCGTTACACCACTGTTGAATGTCCAAGTAACCCAATGTTTTAAGTGTTTTCTTCACAAGCGCAGTGGTGCTGTTCAATTGGCTATCCACTCAACCCTGGCCAGCTCTACATTTTCCTGTCCACACCACAGAGACTGGAGAAATCATTGTTATCTCCACTACAGAATGTTCCATTCATTCACAGCGAATCTGGAATTCATCTGAATCTCCACTCCCGGCAGGTTTTCGTGACACCACTGGTAAATATCCAAGTAAGCCAATGCTGGTTTTAAGTGGCCTGCTCATACTCTCAGCCGTGCTGTTCAATTTGCTATCCACTCAACCCTCTTCAGCTCCATTTTCCTGTCCACATAACCCAAACTTCAGAAACAATTGGTATCTCCTCCACAGAATGTTCCATTCATTGACAGCAAATCTGAAATTCATCTAATTCTCAACTCCCGTCAGGTTTTCGTTACACCACTTGTGAATGTCCAATTAAGCCAAAGCTGGTTTTCAGTGGCCTGTTCTTACTACGAGACGTGCTGTTCATTTGGCTATCCATTCCACCCTGTTCAGCTCTACATTTTCGTGTCCACAAAACCCAGCCTTCAGAAATCATTGGAATCACCACTAGAGAATGTTCCATTCATTCACTGCGAATCTGGAATTCATCTGAATCTCCACTCCCGGCAGGTTTTCATTGCACCACTGCTGAATGTTCAAGTAACGCAATGATGGTTTTCAGCGGTCTATTCACACTCGAACCCGTGCTGTTCACGGTCTAGCGACTCAACACTGGTGAGTTCTTCTTTTTCCAGTTCAGACAATACAAACCTCAGAAACCATTGCAATCTACACTACAGAATGTTTCATTCATTCAGGCGAATCTTGAATTCATCTTGTTCTCCACTCCCAGCAGGTTTTCGTTTCACCACTGGTGAATGTCCAAGCAACCCAAGGCTGGTTTCAGCTGCGTGTTAACACTCGCAGCCGTGCTGTTCAATTGGCTATCCAGTGAACGCTGGTTAGCTCTTGATTTTCCTTCCACACACCGAGCCTTCAGAAATCATTCTTATCTCCACTTCAGAATGTTCCATTCGTTCCCTGCGAATCTGGAATTCCTCTGACTCTCCACACCAGGCAGATTTTCCTAACAACACTGGTGAATGACCAGGTAATCCAATGCTGGTTTTCAGCGGCTGTTCACACTCACAGCCTTGCTGTTCAATTGGCAATCCAGTCAAACCTAGTCAGCTCTTCATTTTCCTGTCCACACAACCCAGCGTTCAGAAATCATTGGAATCTCTACTACAGAAATTTCCATTCATTCACTGTGAATCTGGAAATACTCTGAATCTGCATTCCAGGAAGGCTTTCGTTACACCACTGATGAATGTCCAAGTAATGCAATGCTGCTTCTTAGTGGTCTGTTCACACTCGAAACCGTGCTGTTCATTGGCTATCCACTCAATATCGGTCAGCTATTCAATATCCTGTCCAGACTATCCAGATTCCTAAATGTTGGCAATCACCACTACAGAATGTTCCATTCAATCACGCGAATCTGGAATTCATCAGAGTCTCCACTCCTGGAAGGTTTTCGTGACACCACTGGTAAATGTCCAAGGAAGACAATGCTGGTTTTAAGCCGCCTGCTAACACACTCAGCCGTGCTGTTCAATTTGCTATCCACCCAACCCTATTCAGCTCTACATTTTCCTGTCCTCATAACCCAACCTTCAGAAATAATTGGTATCTCCTCCACAGAATGTTCCGTTCATTCACTGCGAATCTTAAATTCATCTGACTCTCAACTCCCGGCGGGTTATCGTTACACCACTTGTGAATGTCCAAGTAAGCCAATGCTGGTTTTCAGTGGACTGTTCATAATAAGAGACGTGCTGTTCATTTGGCTATCCACTCCACCCTGTTCAGCTCTACATTCTCGTGTCCACAAAACCCAGCCTTCAGAAATCATTGGAATCACCACTAGAGAATGTTCCATTCATTCACTGCGAATCTGGAATTCATCTGAACCTCCACTCCTGGCAGGTTTTCGTTACGCCACTGGTGAATGTCCAAGTAACTCAATACTGGTTTTCAGAGGCATGTTCAACTCGCAGAAGTGCTGTTCAATGGGCTATCCACTCAATATTGGTCAGCTCTTCATTTTCCTCTCCACACAAACCAGCCTTCAGAAATCATTGGGCTCTCCACTACAGACTGTTCCATTCATTCACTGCGATTCTGCAATTCATCTGACTCTCCGCTCCAGGCAGGTTTTCATTACAGCACTGGTGAATGACCAAGTAATCCAATGCTGGTTTTCAGCCGCCTTTTCACACTCGCAGTGTGCTGTTCAATTGTCTATCCACTCAAACCTGGTCAGCCTTTCATTTTCTTTTCCACAATATCAGACTTCAGAAATCATTGGAATCGCCAGTACAGAATGTTCCATTCATTCACTGCCAATCTGGAATTCATCTGAATCTGCACTCCAGGTAGGCTTTCATTACACCACTTATGAATGTCCAAGTAACACAATGCTGGTTTTCAGCGGTCTGTTCACACTCTAAGCCCTGCTTTTTACTGGGTATCCACACAACTGTGGTCAGCTCTTCATTTTCATGTCCAAACAATCCAGACTTGAGAAATCATTGCAATCTCCAGTACAGAATGTTCCATTCATTCACTGCGAATCTGGAATTCAACTGAATCTCCACTACCTGCAGATTTATCTTACACCACTTGTGAATGTCCAAGTAAAACAATGCTGGTTTTCAGAGGCCTGTTCATGTTCGCAGTCGTGCTGTTCAATTGGCTATCCACTCAACCTGTTTTGCTCCTCATTTTCCTGTGCACACAACCCAGCCTTCAGAAATCATTGTAATCTCCACTACAGGATGTTCCATTCATTCACTGGGAATCTGGAATTCATCTGAATCTGCACTCCACGCAGGCTTTCGTTACACCACTGCTGAAAGTCGAAGTAATGCAATACTGGTTTTCAGTGGTCTGTTCACATTCGAAGCCGAGGCTTTTTACAGGCTATCCACTCAACACTGGTCAACTCTTCATTTTCGTGTCCCCACAATCCAGATTTCAGAAATCATTGCAATCTCCACTACAGAATGTTCCATTCATTCACTGCGAGTCTGGAGTTTATCTGATTCTCCACTCCCGCCTGGTTAACATTACACCACTTGTGAATGTCCAAGTAAGCCAATGCTGGTTTTCAGAGGCCTGTTCATACTCGCAGCCGTGCTGTTTAATTGACAATTCACTCCACCCTGTTCAGCTCTTCATTGTCCCACCACACTACCAGCCTTCAGAAATCTTTGTTATCTCCACTACAGAATGTTCCATTCATTCACTGCGAATCTGGAATTCATCTGACTCTCAACTCCACGCAGGTTTTCATTACACCACTGTTGAATGTCCAAGTAACCCAATGCTGGTTTTCAGCGGCCTGTTCATATTCGCAGCCCTGCTGTTTACTTGGCTATCGATTCAAGCCTGGTCAGCTCTTCATTTTCCTGTCCACACAACACAGGCTTCAGAAATCATTGGAATCTCCTCTACAGAATGTTCCATTCATTCACTGCGAATGTGGAATTCAACTGACTCTCCACTCCATGCAGGTTTTCCTTACACCACTGATGAATGTCCAAGTAACCCAATGCTGGTTTTCAGCTGCATGTTCACACTCGCAGCCATGCTATACAATTGGCTTTCCACTAAATCCTGATTAGTTCTTGATTTTCCTTCCACACGACCCAGCCTTCAGAAATCGTTGGAATCTCCACTAGAGAATGTTCCATTCATTCACTGCGAATCTGGAATTCCTCTGAACCTCCACTCCCGGCAGGTTTTCGTTACACCACTGTTGAATGTCCAAGTAACCCAATGTTTTAAGTGTTTTCTTCACAAGCGCAGTGGTGCTGTTCAATTGGCTATCCACTCAACCCTGGCCAGCTCTACATTTTCCTGTCCACACCACAGAGACTGGAGAAATCATTGTTATCTCCACTACAGAATGTTCCATTCATTCACAGCGAATCTGGAATTCATCTGAATCTCCACTCCCGGCAGGTTTTCGTGACACCACTGGTAAATATCCAAGTAAGCCAATGCTGGTTTTAAGTGGCCTGCTCATACTCTCAGCCGTGCTGTTCAATTTGCTATCCACTCAACCCTCTTCAGCTCCATTTTCCTGTCCACATAACCCAAACTTCAGAAACAATTGGTATCTCCTCCACAGAATGTTCCATTCATTGACGGCAAATCTGAAATTCATCTAATTCTCAACTCCCGTCAGGTTTTCGTTACACCACTTGTGAATGTCCAATTAAGCCAAAGCTGGTTTTCAGTGGCCTGTTCTTACTACGAGACGTGCTGTTCATTTGGCTATCCATTCCACCCTGTTCAGCTCTACATTTTCGTGTCCACAAAACCCAGCCTTCAGAAATCATTGGAATCACCACTAGAGAATGTTCCATTCATTCACTGCGAATCTGGAATTCATCTGAATCTCCACTCCCGGCAGGTTTTCATTGCACCACTGCTGAATGTTCAAGTAACGCAATGATGGTTTTCAGCGGTCTATTCACACTCGAACCCGTGCTGTTCACGGTCTAGCGACTCAACACTGGTGAGTTCTTCTTTTTCCAGTTCAGACAATACAAACCTCAGAAACCATTGCAATCTACACTACAGAATGTTTCATTCATTCAGGCGAATCTTGAATTCATCTTGTTCTCCACTCCCAGCAGGTTTTCGTTTCACCACTGGTGAATGTCCAAGCAACCCAAGGCTGGTTTCAGCTGCGTGTTAACACTCGCAGCCGTGCTGTTCAATTGGCTATCCAGTGAACGCTGGTTAGCTCTTGATTTTCCTTCCACACACCGAGCCTTCAGAAATCATTCTTATCTCCACTTCAGAATGTTCCATTCGTTCCCTGCGAATCTGGAATTCCTCTGACTCTCCACACCAGGCAGATTTTCCTAACAACACTGGTGAATGACCAGGTAATCCAATGCTGGTTTTCAGCGGCTGTTCACACTCACAGCCTTGCTGTTCAATTGGCAATCCAGTCAAACCTAGTCAGCTCTTCATTTTCCTGTCCACACAACCCAGCGTTCAGAAATCATTGGAATCTCTACTACAGAAATTTCCATTCATTCACTGTGAATCTGGAAATACTCTGAATCTGCATTCCAGGAAGGCTTTCGTTACACCACTGATGAATGTCCAAGTAATGCAATGCTGCTTCTTAGTGGTCTGTTCACACTCGAAACCGTGCTGTTCATTGGCTATCCACTCAATATCGGTCAGCTCTTCAATATCCTGTCCAGACTATCCAGATTCCTAAATGTTGGCAATCACCACTACAGAATGTTCCATTCAATCACGCGAATCTGGAATTCATCAGAGTCTCCACTCCTGGAAGGTTTTCGTGACACCACTGGTAAATGTCCAAGGAAGACAATGCTGGTTTTAAGCCGCCTGCTAACACACTCAGCCGTGCTGTTCAATTTGCTATCCACCCAACCCTATTCAGCTCTACATTTTCCTGTCCTCATAACCCAACCTTCAGAAATAATTGGTATCTCCTCCACAGAATGTTCCGTTCATTCACTGCGAATCTTAAATTCATCTGACTCTCAACTCCCGGCGGGTTATCGTTACACCACTTGTGAATGTCCAAGTAAGCCAATGCTGGTTTTCAGTGGCCTGTTCATACTAAGAGACGTGCTGTTCATTTGGCTATCCACTCCACCCTGTTCAGCTCTACATTTTCGTGTCCACAAAACCCAGCCTTCAGAAATCATTGGAATCACCACTAGAGAATGTTCCATTCATTCACTGCGAATCTGGAATTCATCTGAACCTCCACTCCTGGCAGGTTTTCGTTACGCCACTGGTGAATGTCCAAGTAACTCAATACTGGTTTTCAGAGGCATGTTCAACTCGCAGAAGTGCTGTTCAATGGGCTATCCACTCAATATTGGTCAGCTCTTCATTTTCCTCTCCACACAAACCAGCCTTCAGAAATCATTGGGCTCTCCACTACAGACTGTTCCATTCATTCACTGCGATTCTGCAATTCATCTGACTCTCCGCTCCAGGCAGGTTTTCATTACAGCACTGGTGAATGACCAAGTAATCCAATGCTGGTTTTCAGCCGCCTTTTCACACTCGCAGTGTGCTGTTCAATTGTCTATCCACTCAAACCTGGTCAGCCTTTCATTTTCTTTTCCACAATATCAGACTTCAGAAATCATTGGAATCGCCAGTACAGAATGTTCCATTCATTCACTGCCAATCTGGAATTCATCTGAATCTGCACTCCAGGTAGGCTTTCATTACACCACTTATGAATGTCCAAGTAACACAATGCTGGTTTTCAGCGGTCTGTTCACACTCTAAGCCCTGCTTTTTACTGGGTATCCACACAACTGTGGTCAGCTCTTCATTTTCATGTCCAAACAATCCAGACTTGAGAAATCATTGCAATCTCCAGTACAGAATGTTCCATTCATTCACTGCGAATCTGGAATTCAACTGAATCTCCACTACCTGCAGATTTATCTTACACCACTTGTGAATGTCCAAGTAAAACAATGCTGGTTTTCAGAGGCCTGTTCATGTTCGCAGTCGTGCTGTTCAATTGGCTATCCACTCAACCTGTTTTGCTCCTCATTTTCCTGTGCACACAACCCAGCCTTCAGAAATCATTGTAATCTCCACTACAGGATGTTCCATTCATTCACTGGGAATCTGGAATTCATCTGAATCTGCACTCCACGCAGGCTTTCGTTACACCACTGCTGAAAGTCGAAGTAATGCAATACTGGTTTTCAGTGGTCTGTTCACATTCGAAGCCGAGGCTTTTTACAGGCTATCCACTCAACACTGGTCAGCTCTTCATTTTCGTGTCCCCACAATCCAGATTTCAGAAATCATTGCAATCTCCACTACAGAATGTTCCATTCATTCACTGCGAGTCTGGAGTTTATCTGATTCTCCACTCCCGCCTGGTTAACATTACACCACTTGTGAATGTCCAAGTAAGCCAATGCTGGTTTTCAGAGGCCTGTTCATACTCGCAGCCGTGCTGTTTAATTGACAATTCACTCCACCCTGTTCAGCTCTTCATTGTCCCACCACACTACCAGCCTTCAGAAATCTTTGTTATCTCCACTACAGAATGTTCCATTCATTCACTGCGAATCTGGAATTCATCTGACTCTCAACTCCACGCAGGTTTTCATTACACCACTGTTGAATGTCCAAGTAACCCAATGCTGGTTTTCAGCGGCCTGTTCATATTCGCAGCCCTGCTGTTTACTTGGCTATCGATTCAAGCCTGGTCAGCTCTTCATTTTCCTGTCCACACAACACAGGCTTCAGAAATCATTGGAATCTCCTCTACAGAATGTTCCATTCATTCACTGCGAATGTGGAATTCAACTGACTCTCCACTCCATGCAGGTTTTCCTTACACCACTGATGAATGTCCAAGTAACCCAATGCTGGTTTTCAGCTGCATGTTCACACTCGCAGCCATGCTATACAATTGGCTTTCCACTAAATCCTGATTAGTTCTTGATTTTCCTTCCACACGACCCAGCCTTCAGAAATCGTTGGAATCTCCACTAGAGAATGTTCCATTCATTCACTGCGAATCTGGAATTCCTCTGAACCTCCACTCCCGGCAGGTTTTCGTTACACCACTGTTGAATGTCCAAGTAACCCAATGTTTTAAGTGTTTTCTTCACAAGCGCAGTGGTGCTGTTCAATTGGCTATCCACTCAACCCTGGCCAGCTCTACATTTTCCTGTCCACACCACAGAGACTGGAGAAATCATTGTTATCTCCACTACAGAATGTTCCATTCATTCACAGCGAATCTGGAATTCATCTGAATCTCCACTCCCGGCAGGTTTTCGTGACACCACTGGTAAATATCCAAGTAAGCCAATGCTGGTTTTAAGTGGCCTGCTCATACTCTCAGCCGTGCTGTTCAATTTGCTATCCACTCAACCCTCTTCAGCTCCATTTTCCTGTCCACATAACCCAAACTTCAGAAACAATTGGTATCTCCTCCACAGAATGTTCCATTCATTGACGTCAAATCTGAAATTCATCTAATTCTCAACTCCCGTCAGGTTTTCGTTACACCACTTGTGAATGTCCAATTAAGCCAAAGCTGGTTTTCAGTGGCCTGTTCTTACTACGAGACGTGCTGTTCATTTGGCTATCCATTCCACCCTGTTCAGCTCTACATTTTCGTGTCCACAAAACCCAGCCTTCAGAAATCATTGGAATCACCACTAGAGAATGTTCCATTCATTCACTGCGAATCTGGAATTCATCTGAATCTCCACTCCCGGCAGGTTTTCATTGCACCACTGCTGAATGTTCAAGTAACGCAATGATGGTTTTCAGCGGTCTATTCACACTCGAACCCGTGCTGTTCACGGTCTAGCGACTCAACACTGGTGAGTTCTTCTTTTTCCAGTTCAGACAATACAAACCTCAGAAACCATTGCAATCTACACTACAGAATGTTTCATTCATTCAGGCGAATCTTGAATTCATCTTGTTCTCCACTCCCAGCAGGTTTTCGTTTCACCACTGGTGAATGTCCAAGCAACCCAAGGCTGGTTTCAGCTGCGTGTTAACACTCGCAGCCGTGCTGTTCAATTGGCTATCCAGTGAACGCTGGTTAGCTCTTGATTTTCCTTCCACACACCGAGCCTTCAGAAATCATTCTTATCTCCACTTCAGAATGTTCCATTCGTTCCCTGCGAATCTGGAATTCCTCTGACTCTCCACACCAGGCAGATTTTCCTAACAACACTGGTGAATGACCAGGTAATCCAATGCTGGTTTTCAGCGGCTGTTCACACTCACAGCCTTGCTGTTCAATTGGCAATCCAGTCAAACCTAGTCAGCTCTTCATTTTCCTGTCCACACAACCCAGCGTTCAGAAATCATTGGAATCTCTACTACAGAAATTTCCATTCATTCACTGTGAATCTGGAAATACTCTGAATCTGCATTCCAGGAAGGCTTTCGTTACACCACTGATGAATGTCCAAGTAATGCAATGCTGCTTCTTAGTGGTCTGTTCACACTCGAAACCGTGCTGTTCATTGGCTATCCACTCAATATCGGTCAGCTCTTCAATATCCTGTCCAGACTATCCAGATTCCTAAATGTTGGCAATCACCACTACAGAATGTTCCATTCAATCACGCGAATCTGGAATTCATCAGAGTCTCCACTCCTGGAAGGTTTTCGTGACACCACTGGTAAATGTCCAAGGAAGACAATGCTGGTTTTAAGCCGCCTGCTAACACACTCAGCCGTGCTGTTCAATTTGCTATCCACCCAACCCTATTCAGCTCTACATTTTCCTGTCCTCATAACCCAACCTTCAGAAATAATTGGTATCTCCTCCACAGAATGTTCCGTTCATTCACTGCGAATCTTAAATTCATCTGACTCTCAACTCCCGGCGGGTTATCGGTACACCACTTGTGAATGTCCAAGTAAGCCAATGCTGGTTTTCAGTGGCCTGTTCATACTAAGAGACGTGCTGTTCATTTGGCTATCCACTCCACCCTGTTCAGCTCTACATTTTCGTGTCCACAAAACCCAGCCTTCAGAAATCATTGGAATCACCACTAGAGAATGTTCCATTCATTCACTGCGAATCTGGAATTCCTCTGAACCTCCACTCCTGGCAGGTTTTCGTTACGCCACTGGTGAATGTCCAAGTAACTCAATACTGGTTTTCAGAGGCATGTTCAACTCGCAGAAGTGCTGTTCAATGGGCTATCCACTCAATATTGGTCAGCTCTTCATTTTCCTCTCCACACAAACCAGCCTTCAGAAATCATTGGGCTCTCCACTACAGACTGTTCCATTCATTCACTGCGATTCTGCAATTCATCTGACTCTCCGCTCCAGGCAGGTTTTCATTACAGCACTGGTGAATGACCAAGTAATCCAATGCTGGATTTCAGCCGCCTTTTCACACTCGCAGTGTGCTGTTCAATTGTCTATCCACTCAAACCTGGTCAGCCTTTCATTTTCTTTTCCACAATATCAGACTTCAGAAATCATTGGAATCGCCAGTACAGAATGTTCCATTCATTCACTGCCAATCTGGAATTCATCTGAATCTGCACTCCAGGTAGGCTTTCATTACACCACTTATGAATGTCCAAGTAACACAATGCTGGTTTTCAGCGGTCTGTTCACACTCTAAGCCCTGCTTTTTACTGGGTATCCACACAACTGTGGTCAGCTCTTCATTTTCATGTCCAAACAATCCAGACTTGAGAAATCATTGCAATCTCCAGTACAGAATGTTCCATTCATTCACTGCGAATCTGGAATTCAACTGAATCTCCACTACCTGCAGATTTATCTTACACCACTTGTGAATGTCCAAGTAAAACAATGCTGGTTTTCAGAGGCCTGTTCATGTTCGCAGTCGTGCTGTTCAATTGGCTATCCACTCAACCTGTTTTGCTCCTCATTTTCCTGTGCACACAACCCAGCCTTCAGAAATCATTGTAATCTCCACTACAGGATGTTCCATTCATTCACTGGGAATCTGGAATTCATCTGAATCTGCACTCCACGCAGGCTTTCGTTACACCACTGCTGAAAGTCGAAGTAATGCAATACTGGTTTTCAGTGGTCTGTTCACATTCGAAGCCGAGGCTTTTTACAGGCTATCCACTCAACACTGGTCAGCTCTTCATTTTCGTGTCCCCACAATCCAGATTTCAGAAATCATTGCAATCTCCACTACAGAATGTTCCATTCATTCACTGCGAGTCTGGAGTTTATCTGATTCTCCACTCCCGCCTGGTTAACATTACACCACTTGTGAATGTCCAAGTAAGCCAATGCTGGTTTTCAGAGGCCTGTTCATACTCGCAGCCGTGCTGTTTAATTGACAATTCACTCCACCCTGTTCAGCTCTTCATTGTCCCACCACACTACCAGCCTTCAGAAATCTTTGTTATCTCCACTACAGAATGTTCCATTCATTCACTGCGAATCTGGAATTCATCTGACTCTCAACTCCACGCAGGTTTTCATTACACCACTGTTGAATGTCCAAGTAACCCAATGCTGGTTTTCAGCGGCCTGTTCATATTCGCAGCCCTGCTGTTTACTTGGCTATCGATTCAAGCCTGGTCAGCTCTTCATTTTCCTGTCCACACAACACAGGCTTCAGAAATCATTGGAATCTCCTCTACAGAATGTTCCATTCATTCACTGCGAATGTGGAATTCAACTGACTCTCCACTCCATGCAGGTTTTCCTTACACCACTGATGAATGTCCAAGTAACCCAATGCTGGTTTTCAGCTGCATGTTCACACTCGCAGCCATGCTATACAATTGGCTTTCCACTAAATCCTGATTAGTTCTTGATTTTCCTTCCACACGACCCAGCCTTCAGAAATCGTTGGAATCTCCACTAGAGAATGTTCCATTCATTCACTGCGAATCTGGAATTCCTCTGAACCTCCACTCCCGGCAGGTTTTCGTTACACCACTGTTGAATGTCCAAGTAACCCAATGTTTTAAGTGTTTTCTTCACAAGCGCAGTGGTGCTGTTCAATTGGCTATCCACTCAACCCTGGCCAGCTCTACATTTTCCTGTCCACACCACAGAGACTGGAGAAATCATTGTTATCTCCACTACAGAATGTTCCATTCATTCACAGCGAATCTGGAATTCATCTGAATCTCCACTCCCGGCAGGTTTTCGTGACACCACTGGTAAATATCCAAGTAAGCCAATGCTGGTTTTAAGTGGCCTGCTCATACTCTCAGCCGTGCTGTTCAATTTGCTATCCACTCAACCCTCTTCAGCTCCATTTTCCTGTCCACATAACCCAAACTTCAGAAACAATTGGTATCTCCTCCACAGAATGTTCCATTCATTGACGGCAAATCTGAAATTCATCTAATTCTCAACTCCCGTCAGGTTTTCGTTACACCACTTGTGAATGTCCAATTAAGCCAAAGCTGGTTTTCAGTGGCCTGTTCTTACTACGAGACGTGCTGTTCATTTGGCTATCCATTCCACCCTGTTCAGCTCTACATTTTCGTGTCCACAAAACCCAGCCTTCAGAAATCATTGGAATCACCACTAGAGAATGTTCCATTCATTCACTGCGAATCTGGAATTCATCTGAATCTCCACTCCCGGCAGGTTTTCATTGCACCACTGCTGAATGTTCAAGTAACGCAATGATGGTTTTCAGCGGTCTATTCACACTCGAACCCGTGCTGTTCACGGTCTAGCGACTCAACACTGGTGAGTTCTTCTTTTTCCAGTTCAGACAATACAAACCTCAGAAACCATTGCAATCTACACTACAGAATGTTTCATTCATTCAGGCGAATCTTGAATTCATCTTGTTCTCCACTCCCAGCAGGTTTTCGTTTCACCACTGGTGAATGTCCAAGCAACCCAAGGCTGGTTTCAGCTGCGTGTTAACACTCGCAGCCGTGCTGTTCAATTGGCTATCCAGTGAACGCTGGTTAGCTCTTGATTTTCCTTCCACACACCGAGCCTTCAGAAATCATTCTTATCTCCACTTCAGAGTGTTCCATTCGTTCCCTGCGAATCTGGAATTCCTCTGACTCTCCACACCAGGCAGATTTTCCTAACAACACTGGTGAATGACCAGGTAATCCAATGCTGGTTTTCAGCGGCTGTTCACACTCACAGCCTTGCTGTTCAATTGGCAATCCAGTCAAACCTAGTCAGCTCTTCATTTTCCTGTCCACACAACCCAGCGTTCAGAAATCATTGGAATCTCTACTACAGAAATTTCCATTCATTCACTGTGAATCTGGAAATACTCTGAATCTGCATTCCAGGAAGGCTTTCGTTACACCACTGATGAATGTCCAAGTAATGCAATGCTGCTTCTTAGTGGTCTGTTCACACTCGAAACCGTGCTGTTCATTGGCTATCCACTCAATATCGGTCAGCTCTTCAATATCCTGTCCAGACTATCCAGATTCCTAAATGTTGGCAATCACCACTACAGAATGTTCCATTCAATCACGCGAATCTGGAATTCATCAGAGTCTCCACTCCTGGAAGGTTTTCGTGACACCACTGGTAAATGTCCAAGGAAGACAATGCTGGTTTTAAGCCGCCTGCTAACACACTCAGCCGTGCTGTTCAATTTGCTATCCACCCAACCCTATTCAGCTCTACATTTTCCTGTCCTCATAACCCAACCTTCAGAAATAATTGGTATCTCCTCCACAGAATGTTCCGTTCATTCACTGCGAATCTTAAATTCATCTGACTCTCAACTCCCGGCGGGTTATCGTTACACCACTTGTGAATGTCCAAGTAAGCCAATGCTGGTTTTCAGTGGCCTGTTCATACTAAGAGACGTGCTGTTCATTTGGCTATCCACTCCACCCTGTTCAGCTCTACATTTTCGTGTCCACAAAACCCAGCCTTCAGAAATCATTGGAATCACCACTAGAGAATGTTCCATTCATTCACTGCGAATCTGGAATTCATCTGAACCTCCACTCCTGGCAGGTTTTCGTTACGCCACTGGTGAATGTCCAAGTAACTCAATACTGGTTTTCAGAGGCATGTTCAACTCGCAGAAGTGCTGTTCAATGGGCTATCCACTCAATATTGGTCAGCTCTTCATTTTCCTCTCCACACAAACCAGCCTTCAGAAATCATTGGGCTCTCCACTACAGACTGTTCCATTCATTCACTGCGATTCTGCAATTCATCTGACTCTCCGCTCCAGGCAGGTTTTCATTACAGCACTGGTGAATGACCAAGTAATCCAATGCTGGTTTTCAGCCGCCTTTTCACACTCGCAGTGTGCTGTTCAATTGTCTATCCACTCAAACCTGGTCAGCCTTTCATTTTCTTTTCCACAATATCAGACTTCAGAAATCATTGGAATCGCCAGTACAGAATGTTCCATTCATTCACTGCCAATCTGGAATTCATCTGAATCTGCACTCCAGGTAGGCTTTCATTACACCACTTATGAATGTCCAAGTAACACAATGCTGGTTTTCAGCGGTCTGTTCACACTCTAAGCCCTGCTTTTTACTGGGTATCCACACAACTGTGGTCAGCTCTTCATTTTCATGTCCAAACAATCCAGACTTGAGAAATCATTGCAATCTCCAGTACAGAATGTTCCATTCATTCACTGCGAATCTGGAATTCAACTGAATCTCCACTACCTGCAGATTTATCTTACACCACTTGTGAATGTCCAAGTAAAACAATGCTGGTTTTCAGAGGCCTGTTCATGTTCGCAGTCGTGCTGTTCAATTGGCTATCCACTCAACCTGTTTTGCTCCTCATTTTCCTGTGCACACAACCCAGCCTTCAGAAATCATTGTAATCTCCACTACAGGATGTTCCATTCATTCACTGGGAATCTGGAATTCATCTGAATCTGCACTCCACGCAGGCTTTCGTTACACCACTGCTGAAAGTCGAAGTAATGCAATACTGGTTTTCAGTGGTCTGTTCACATTCGAAGCCGAGGCTTTTTACAGGCTATCCACTCAACACTGGTCACAGCTCTTCATTTTCGTGTCCCCACAATCCAGATTTCAGAAATCATTGCAATCTCCACTACAGAATGTTCCATTCATTCACTGCGAGTCTGGAGTTTATCTGATTCTCCACTCCCGCCTGGTTAACATTACACCACTTGTGAATGTCCAAGTAAGCCAATGCTGGTTTTCAGAGGCCTGTTCATACTCGCAGCCGTGCTGTTTAATTGACAATTCACTCCACCCTGTTCAGCTCTTCATTGTCCCACCACACTACCAGCCTTCAGAAATCTTTGTTATCTCCACTACAGAACGTTCCATTCATTCACTGCGAATCTGGAATTCATCTGACTCTCAACTCCACGCAGGTTTTCATTACACCACTGTTGAATGTCCAAGTAACCCAATGCTGGTTTTCAGCGGCCTGTTCATATTCGCAGCCCTGCTGTTTACTTGGCTATCGATTCAAGCCTGGTCAGCTCTTCATTTTCCTGTCCACACAACACAGGCTTCAGAAATCATTGGAATCTCCTCTACAGAATGTTCCATTCATTCACTGCGAATGTGGAATTCAACTGACTCTCCACTCCATGCAGGTTTTCCTTACACCACTGATGAATGTCCAAGTAACCCAATGCTGGTTTTCAGCTGCATGTTCACACTCGCAGCCATGCTATACAATTGGCTTTCCACTAAATCCTGATTAGTTCTTGATTTTCCTTCCACACGACCCAGCCTTCAGAAATCGTTGGAATCTCCACTAGAGAATGTTCCATTCATTCACTGCGAATCTGGAATTCCTCTGAACCTCCACTCCCGGCAGGTTTTCGTTACACCACTGTTGAATGTCCAAGTAACCCAATGTTTTAAGTGTTTTCTTCACAAGCGCAGTGGTGCTGTTCAATTGGCTATCCACTCAACCCTGGCCAGCTCTACATTTTCCTGTCCACACCACAGAGACTGGAGAAATCATTGTTATCTCCACTACAGAATGTTCCATTCATTCACAGCGAATCTGGAATTCATCTGAATCTCCACTCCCGGCAGGTTTTCGTGACACCACTGGTAAATATCCAAGTAAGCCAATGCTGGTTTTAAGTGGCCTGCTCATACTCTCAGCCGTGCTGTTCAATTTGCTATCCACTCAACCCTCTTCAGCTCCATTTTCCTGTCCACATAACCCAAACTTCAGAAACAATTGGTATCTCCTCCACAGAATGTTCCATTCATTGACGGCAAATCTGAAATTCATCTAATTCTCAACTCCCGTCAGGTTTTCGTTACACCACTTGTGAATGTCCAATTAAGCCAAAGCTGGTTTTCAGTGGCCTGTTCTTACTACGAGACGTGCTGTTCATTTGGCTATCCATTCCACCCTGTTCAGCTCTACATTTTCGTGTCCACAAAACCCAGCCTTCAGAAATCATTGGAATCACCACTAGAGAATGTTCCATTCATTCACTGCGAATCTGGAATTCATCTGAATCTCCACTCCCGGCAGGTTTTCATTGCACCACTGCTGAATGTTCAAGTAACGCAATGATGGTTTTCAGCGGTCTATTCACACTCGAACCCGTGCTGTTCACGGTCTAGCGACTCAACACTGGTGAGTTCTTCTTTTTCCAGTTCAGACAATACAAACCTCAGAAACCATTGCAATCTACACTACAGAATGTTTCATTCATTCAGGCGAATCTTGAATTCATCTTGTTCTCCACTCCCAGCAGGTTTTCGTTTCACCACTGGTGAATGTCCAAGCAACCCAAGGCTGGTTTCAGCTGCGTGTTAACACTCGCAGCCGTGCTGTTCAATTGGCTATCCAGTGAACGCTGGTTAGCTCTTGATTTTCCTTCCACACACCGAGCCTTCAGAAATCATTCTTATCTCCACTTCAGAGTGTTCCATTCGTTCCCTGCGAATCTGGAATTCCTCTGACTCTCCACACCAGGCAGATTTTCCTAACAACACTGGTGAATGACCAGGTAATCCAATGCTGGTTTTCAGCGGCTGTTCACACTCACAGCCTTGCTGTTCAATTGGCAATCCAGTCAAACCTAGTCAGCTCTTCATTTTCCTGTCCACACAACCCAGCGTTCAGAAATCATTGGAATCTCTACTACAGAAATTTCCATTCATTCACTGTGAATCTGGAAATACTCTGAATCTGCATTCCAGGAAGGCTTTCGTTACACCACTGATGAATGTCCAAGTAATGCAATGCTGCTTCTTAGTGGTCTGTTCACACTCGAAACCGTGCTGTTCATTGGCTATCCACTCAATATCGGTCAGCTCTTCAATATCCTGTCCAGACTATCCAGATTCCTAAATGTTGGCAATCACCACTACAGAATGTTCCATTCAATCACGCGAATCTGGAATTCATCAGAGTCTCCACTCCTGGAAGGTTTTCGTGACACCACTGGTAAATGTCCAAGGAAGACAATGCTGGTTTTAAGCCGCCTGCTAACACACTCAGCCGTGCTGTTCAATTTGCTATCCACCCAACCCTATTCAGCTCTACATTTTCCTGTCCTCATAACCCAACCTTCAGAAATAATTGGTATCTCCTCCACAGAATGTTCCGTTCATTCACTGCGAATCTTAAATTCATCTGACTCTCAACTCCCGGCGGGTTATCGTTACACCACTTGTGAATGTCCAAGTAAGCCAATGCTGGTTTTCAGTGGCCTGTTCATACTAAGAGACGTGCTGTTCATTTGGCTACCCACTCCACCCTGTTCAGCTCTACATTTTCGTGTCCACAAAACCCAGCCTTCAGAAATCATTGGAATCACCACTAGAGAATGTTCCATTCATTCACTGCGAATCTGGAATTCATCTGAACCTCCACTCCTGGCAGGTTTTCGTTACGCCACTGGTGAATGTCCAAGTAACTCAATACTGGTTTTCAGAGGCATGTTCAACTCGCAGAAGTGCTGTTCAATGGGCTATCCACTCAATATTGGTCAGCTCTTCATTTTCCTCTCCACACAAACCAGCCTTCAGAAATCATTGGGCTCTCCACTACAGACTGTTCCATTCATTCACTGCGATTCTGCAATTCATCTGACTCTCCGCTCCAGGCAGGTTTTCATTACAGCCCTGGTGAATGACCAAGTAATCCAATGCTGGTTTTCAGCCGCCTTTTCACACTCGCAGTGTGCTGTTCAATTGTCTATCCACTCAAACCTGGTCAGCCTTTCATTTTCTTTTCCACAATATCAGACTTCAGAAATCATTGGAATCGCCAGTACAGAATGTTCCATTCATTCACTGCCAATCTGGAATTCATCTGAATCTGCACTCCAGGTAGGCTTTCATTACACCACTTATGAATGTCCAAGTAACACAATGCTGGTTTTCAGCGGTCTGTTCACACTCTAAGCCCTGCTTTTTACTGGGTATCCACACAACTGTGGTCAGCTCTTCATTTTCATGTCCAAACAATCCAGACTTGAGAAATCATTGCAATCTCCAGTACAGAATGTTCCATTCATTCACTGCGAATCTGGAATTCAACTGAATCTCCACTACCTGCAGATTTATCTTACACCACTTGTGAATGTCCAAGTAAAACAATGCTGGTTTTCAGAGGCCTGTTCATGTTCGCAGTCGTGCTGTTCAATTGGCTATCCACTCAACCTGTTTTGCTCCTCATTTTCCTGTGCACACAACCCAGCCTTCAGAAATCATTGTAATCTCCACTACAGGATGTTCCATTCATTCACTGGGAATCTGGAATTCATCTGAATCTGCACTCCACGCAGGCTTTCGTTACACCACTGCTGAAAGTCGAAGTAATGCAATACTGGTTTTCAGTGGTCTGTTCACATTCGAAGCCGAGGCTTTTTACAGGCTATCCACTCAACACTGGTCAGCTCTTCATTTTCGTGTCCCCACAATCCAGATTTCAGAAATCATTGCAATCTCCACTACAGAATGTTCCATTCATTCACTGCGAGTCTGGAGTTTATCTGATTCTCCACTCCCGCCTGGTTAACATTACACCACTTGTGAATGTCCAAGTAAGCCAATGCTGGTTTTCAGAGGCCTGTTCATACTCGCAGCCGTGCTGTTTAATTGACAATTCACTCCACCCTGTTCAGCTCTTCATTGTCCCACCACACTACCAGCCTTCAGAAATCTTTGTTATCTCCACTACAGAACGTTCCATTCATTCACTGCGAATCTGGAATTCATCTGACTCTCAACTCCACGCAGGTTTTCATTACACCACTGTTGAATGTCCAAGTAACCCAATGCTGGTTTTCAGCGGCCTGTTCATATTCGCAGCCCTGCTGTTTACTTGGCTATCGATTCAAGCCTGGTCAGCTCTTCATTTTCCTGTCCACACAACACAGGCTTCAGAAATCATTGCAATCTCCTCTACAGAATGTTCCATTCATTCACTGCGAATGTGGAATTCAACTGACTCTCCACTCCATGCAGGTTTTCCTTACACCACTGATGAATGTCCAAGTAACCCAATGCTGGTTTTCAGCTGCATGTTCACACTCGCAGCCATGCTATACAATTGGCTTTCCACTAAATCCTGATTAGTTCTTGATTTTCCTTCCACACGACCCAGCCTTCAGAAATCGTTGGAATCTCCACTAGAGAATGTTCCATTCATTCACTGCGAATCTGGAATTCCTCTGAACCTCCACTCCCGGCAGGTTTTCGTTACACCACTGTTGAATGTCCAAGTAACCCAATGTTTTAAGTGTTTTCTTCACAAGCGCAGTGGTGCTGTTCAATTGGCTATCCACTCAACCCTGGCCAGCTCTACATTTTCCTGTCCACACCACAGAGACTGGAGAAATCATTGTTATCTCCACTACAGAATGTTCCATTCATTCACAGCGAATCTGGAATTCATCTGAATCTCCACTCCCGGCAGGTTTTCGTGACACCACTGGTAAATATCCAAGTAAGCCAATGCTGGTTTTAAGTGGCCTGCTCATACTCTCAGCCGTGCTGTTCAATTTGCTATCCACTCAACCCTCTTCAGCTCCATTTTCCTGTCCACATAACCCAAACTTCAGAAACAATTGGTATCTCCTCCACAGAATGTTCCATTCATTGACGGCAAATCTGAAATTCATCTAATTCTCAACTCCCGTCAGGTTTTCGTTACACCACTTGTGAATGTCCAATTAAGCCAAAGCTGGTTTTCAGTGGCCTGTTCTTACTACGAGACGTGCTGTTCATTTGGCTATCCATTCCACCCTGTTCAGCTCTACATTTTCGTGTCCACAAAACCCAGCCTTCAGAAATCATTGGAATCACCACTAGAGAATGTTCCATTCATTCACTGCGAATCTGGAATTCATCTGAATCTCCACTCCCGGCAGGTTTTCATTGCACCACTGCTGAATGTTCAAGTAACGCAATGATGGTTTTCAGCGGTCTATTCACACTCGAACCCGTGCTGTTCACGGTCTAGCGACTCAACACTGGTGAGTTCTTCTTTTTCCAGTTCAGACAATACAAACCTCAGAAACCATTGCAATCTACACTACAGAATGTTTCATTCATTCAGGCGAATCTTGAATTCATCTTGTTCTCCACTCCCAGCAGGTTTTCGTTTCACCACTGGTGAATGTCCAAGCAACCCAAGGCTGGTTTCAGCTGCGTGTTAACACTCGCAGCCGTGCTGTTCAATTGGCTATCCAGTGAACGCTGGTTAGCTCTTGATTTTCCTTCCACACACCGAGCCTTCAGAAATCATTCTTATCTCCACTTCAGAGTGTTCCATTCGTTCCCTGCGAATCTGGAATTCCTCTGACTCTCCACACCAGGCAGATTTTCCTAACAACACTGGTGAATGACCAGGTAATCCAATGCTGGTTTTCAGCGGCTGTTCACACTCACAGCCTTGCTGTTCAATTGGCAATCCAGTCAAACCTAGTCAGCTCTTCATTTTCCTGTCCACACAACCCAGCGTTCAGAAATCATTGGAATCTCTACTACAGAAATTTCCATTCATTCACTGTGAATCTGGAAATACTCTGAATCTGCATTCCAGGAAGGCTTTCGTTACACCACTGATGAATGTCCAAGTAATGCAATGCTGCTTCTTAGTGGTCTGTTCACACTCGAAACCGTGCTGTTCATTGGCTATCCACTCAATATCGGTCAGCTCTTCAATATCCTGTCCAGACTATCCAGATTCCTAAATGTTGGCAATCACCACTACAGAATGTTCCATTCAATCACGCGAATCTGGAATTCATCAGAGTCTCCACTCCTGGAAGGTTTTCGTGACACCACTGGTAAATGTCCAAGGAAGACAATGCTGGTTTTAAGCCGCCTGCTAACACACTCAGCCGTGCTGTTCAATTTGCTATCCACCCAACCCTATTCAGCTCTACATTTTCCTGTCCTCATAACCCAACCTTCAGAAATAATTGGTATCTCCTCCACAGAATGTTCCGTTCATTCACTGCGAATCTTAAATTCATCTGACTCTCAACTCCCGGCGGGTTATCGGTACACCACTTGTGAATGTCCAAGTAAGCCAATGCTGGTTTTCAGTGGCCTGTTCATACTAAGAGACGTGCTGTTCATTTGGCTACCCACTCCACCCTGTTCAGCTCTACATTTTCGTGTCCACAAAACCCAGCCTTCAGAAATCATTGGAATCACCACTAGAGAATGTTCCATTCATTCACTGCGAATCTGGAATTCATCTGAACCTCCACTCCTGGCAGGTTTTCGTTACGCCACTGGTGAATGTCCAAGTAACTCAATACTGGTTTTCAGAGGCATGTTCAACTCGCAGAAGTGCTGTTCAATGGGCTATCCACTCAATATTGGTCAGCTCTTCATTTTCCTCTCCACACAAACCAGCCTTCAGAAATCATTGGGCTCTCCACTACAGACTGTTCCATTCATTCACTGCGATTCTGCAATTCATCTGACTCTCCGCTCCAGGCAGGTTTTCATTACAGCCCTGGTGAATGACCAAGTAATCCAATGCTGGTTTTCAGCCGCCTTTTCACACTCGCAGTGTGCTGTTCAATTGTCTATCCACTCAAACCTGGTCAGCCTTTCATTTTCTTTTCCACAATATCAGACTTCAGAAATCATTGGAATCGCCAGTACAGAATGTTCCATTCATTCACTGCCAATCTGGAATTCATCTGAATCTGCACTCCAGGTAGGCTTTCATTACACCACTTATGAATGTCCAAGTAACACAATGCTGGTTTTCAGCGGTCTGTTCACACTCTAAGCCCTGCTTTTTACTGGGTATCCACACAACTGTGGTCAGCTCTTCATTTTCATGTCCAAACAATCCAGACTTGAGAAATCATTGCAATCTCCAGTACAGAATGTTCCATTCATTCACTGCGAATCTGGAATTCAACTGAATCTCCACTACCTGCAGATTTATCTTACACCACTTGTGAATGTCCAAGTAAAACAATGCTGGTTTTCAGAGGCCTGTTCATGTTCGCAGTCGTGCTGTTCAATTGGCTATCCACTCAACCTGTTTTGCTCCTCATTTTCCTGTGCACACAACCCAGCCTTCAGAAATCATTGTAATCTCCACTACAGGATGTTCCATTCATTCACTGGGAATCTGGAATTCATCTGAATCTGCACTCCACGCAGGCTTTCGTTACACCACTGCTGAAAGTCGAAGTAATGCAATACTGGTTTTCAGTGGTCTGTTCACATTCGAAGCCGAGGCTTTTTACAGGCTATCCACTCAACACTGGTCAGCTCTTCATTTTCGTGTCCCCACAATCCAGATTTCAGAAATCATTGCAATCTCCACTACAGAATGTTCCATTCATTCACTGCGAGTCTGGAGTTTATCTGATTCTCCACTCCCGCCTGGTTAACATTACACCACTTGTGAATGTCCAAGTAAGCCAATGCTGGTTTTCAGAGGCCTGTTCATACTCGCAGCCGTGCTGTTTAATTGACAATTCACTCCACCCTGTTCAGCTCTTCATTGTCCCACCACACTACCAGCCTTCAGAAATCTTTGTTATCTCCACTACAGAACGTTCCATTCATTCACTGCGAATCTGGAATTCATCTGACTCTCAACTCCACGCAGGTTTTCATTACACCACTGTTGAATGTCCAAGTAACCCAATGCTGGTTTTCAGCGGCCTGTTCATATTCGCAGCCCTGCTGTTTACTTGGCTATCGATTCAAGCCTGGTCAGCTCTTCATTTTCCTGTCCACACAACACAGGCTTCAGAAATCATTGGAATCTCCTCTACAGAATGTTCCATTCATTCACTGCGAATGTGGAATTCAACTGACTCTCCACTCCATGCAGGTTTTCCTTACACCACTGATGAATGTCCAAGTAACCCAATGCTGGTTTTCAGCTGCATGTTCACACTCGCAGCCATGCTATACAATTGGCTTTCCACTAAATCCTGATTAGTTCTTGATTTTCCTTCCACACGACCCAGCCTTCAGAAATCGTTGGAATCTCCACTAGAGAATGTTCCATTCATTCACTGCGAATCTGGAATTCCTCTGAACCTCCACTCCCGGCAGGTTTTCGTTACACCACTGTTGAATGTCCAAGTAACCCAATGTTTTAAGTGTTTTCTTCACAAGCGCAGTGGTGCTGTTCAATTGGCTATCCACTCAACCCTGGCCAGCTCTACATTTTCCTGTCCACACCACAGAGACTGGAGAAATCATTGTTATCTCCACTACAGAATGTTCCATTCATTCACAGCGAATCTGGAATTCATCTGAATCTCCACTCCCGGCAGGTTTTCGTGACACCACTGGTAAATATCCAAGTAAGCCAATGCTGGTTTTAAGTGGCCTGCTCATACTCTCAGCCGTGCTGTTCAATTTGCTATCCACTCAACCCTCTTCAGCTCCATTTTCCTGTCCACATAACCCAAACTTCAGAAACAATTGGTATCTCCTCCACAGAATGTTCCATTCATTGACGGCAAATCTGAAATTCATCTAATTCTCAACTCCCGTCAGGTTTTCGTTACACCACTTGTGAATGTCCAATTAAGCCAAAGCTGGTTTTCAGTGGCCTGTTCTTACTACGAGACGTGCTGTTCATTTGGCTATCCATTCCACCCTGTTCAGCTCTACATTTTCGGGTCCACAAAACCCAGCCTTCAGAAATCATTGGAATCACCACTAGAGAATGTTCCATTCATTCACTGCGAATCTGGAATTCATCTGAATCTCCACTCCCGGCAGGTTTTCATTGCACCACTGCTGAATGTTCAAGTAACGCAATGATGGTTTTCAGCGGTCTATTCACACTCGAACCCGTGCTGTTCACGGTCTAGCGACTCAACACTGGTGAGTTCTTCTTTTTCCAGTTCAGACAATACAAACCTCAGAAACCATTGCAATCTACACTACAGAATGTTTCATTCATTCAGGCGAATCTTGAATTCATCTTGTTCTCCACTCCCAGCAGGTTTTCGTTTCACCACTGGTGAATGTCCAAGCAACCCAAGGCTGGTTTCAGCTGCGTGTTAACACTCGCAGCCGTGCTGTTCAATTGGCTATCCAGTGAACGCTGGTTAGCTCTTGATTTTCCTTCCACACACCGAGCCTTCAGAAATCATTCTTATCTCCACTTCAGAGTGTTCCATTCGTTCCCTGCGAATCTGGAATTCCTCTGACTCTCCACACCAGGCAGATTTTCCTAACAACACTGGTGAATGACCAGGTAATCCAATGCTGGTTTTCAGCGGCTGTTCACACTCACAGCCTTGCTGTTCAATTGGCAATCCAGTCAAACCTAGTCAGCTCTTCATTTTCCTGTCCACACAACCCAGC
Organism: Sorex fumeus; assembly: GCF_029834395.1. Taxonomy (NCBI): domain Eukaryota; kingdom Metazoa; phylum Chordata; class Mammalia; order Eulipotyphla; family Soricidae; genus Sorex; species Sorex fumeus. Next base: position 724,355 of record NW_026606257.1, on the reverse strand, counting down.
GTTCAGAAATCATTGGAATCTCTACTACAGAAATTTCCATTCATTCACTGTGAATCTGGAAATACTCTGAATCTGCATTCCAGGAAGGCTTTCGTTACACCACTGATGAATGTCCAAGTAATGCAATGCTGCTTCTTAGTGGTCTGTTCACACTCGAAACCGTGCTGTTCATTGGCTATCCACTCAATATCGGTCAGCTCTTCAATATCCTGTCCAGACTATCCAGATTCCTAAATGTTGGCAATCACCACTACAGAATGTTCCATTCAATCACGCGAATCTGGAATTCATCAGAGTCTCCACTCCTGGAAGGTTTTCGTGACACCACTGGTAAATGTCCAAGGAAGACAATGCTGGTTTTAAGCCGCCTGCTAACACACTCAGCCGTGCTGTTCAATTTGCTATCCACCCAACCCTATTCAGCTCTACATTTTCCTGTCCTCATAACCCAACCTTCAGAAATAATTGGTATCTCCTCCACAGAATGTTCCGTTCATTCACTGCGAATCTTAAATTCATCTGACTCTCAACTCCCGGCGGGTTATCGGTACACCACTTGTGAATGTCCAAGTAAGCCAATGCTGGTTTTCAGTGGCCTGTTCATACTAAGAGACGTGCTGTTCATTTGGCTATCCACTCCACCCTGTTCAGCTCTACATTTTCGTGTCCACAAAACCCAGCCTTCAGAAATCATTGGAATCACCACTAGAGAATGTTCCATTCATTCACTGCGAATCTGGAATTCATCTGAACCTCCACTCCTGGCAGGTTTTCGTTACGCCACTGGTGAATGTCCAAGTAACTCAATACTGGTTTTCAGAGGCATGTTCAACTCGCAGAAGTGCTGTTCAATGGGCTATCCACTCAATATTGGTCAGCTCTTCATTTTCCTCTCCACACAAACCAGCCTTCAGAAATCATTGGGCTCTCCACTACAGACTGTTCCATTCATTCACTGCGATTCTGCAATTCATCTGACTCTCCGCTCCAGGCAGGTTTTCATTACAGCCCTGGTGAATGACCAAGTAATCCAATGCTGGTTTTCAGCCGCCTTTTCACACTCGCAGTGTGCTGTTCAATTGTCTATCCACTCAAACCTGGTCAGCCTTTCATTTTCTTTTCCACAATATCAGACTTCAGAAATCATTGGAATCGCCAGTACAGAATGTTCCATTCATTCACTGCCAATCTGGAATTCATCTGAATCTGCACTCCAGGTAGGCTTTCATTACACCACTTATGAATGTCCAAGTAACACAATGCTGGTTTTCAGCGGTCTGTTCACACTCTAAGCCCTGCTTTTTACTGGGTATCCACACAACTGTGGTCAGCTCTTCATTTTCATGTCCAAACAATCCAGACTTGAGAAATCATTGCAATCTCCAGTACAGAATGTTCCATTCATTCACTGCGAATCTGGAATTCAACTGAATCTCCACTACCTGCAGATTTATCTTACACCACTTGTGAATGTCCAAGTAAAACAATGCTGGTTTTCAGAGGCCTGTTCATGTTCGCAGTCGTGCTGTTCAATTGGCTATCCACTCAACCTGTTTTGCTCCTCATTTTCCTGTGCACACAACCCAGCCTTCAGAAATCATTGTAATCTCCACTACAGGATGTTCCATTCATTCACTGGGAATCTGGAATTCATCTGAATCTGCACTCCACGCAGGCTTTCGTTACACCACTGCTGAAAGTCGAAGTAATGCAATACTGGTTTTCAGTGGTCTGTTCACATTCGAAGCCGAGGCTTTTTACAGGCTATCCACTCAACACTGGTCAGCTCTTCATTTTCGTGTCCCCACAATCCAGATTTCAGAAATCATTGCAATCTCCACTACAGAATGTTCCATTCATTCACTGCGAGTCTGGAGTTTATCTGATTCTCCACTCCCGCCTGGTTAACATTACACCACTTGTGAATGTCCAAGTAAGCCAATGCTGGTTTTCAGAGGCCTGTTCATACTCGCAGCCGTGCTGTTTAATTGACAATTCACTCCACCCTGTTCAGCTCTTCATTGTCCCACCACACTACCAGCCTTCAGAAATCTTTGTTATCTCCACTACAGAACGTTCCATTCATTCACTGCGAATCTGGAATTCATCTGACTCTCAACTCCACGCAGGTTTTCATTACACCACTGTTGAATGTCCAAGTAACCCAATGCTGGTTTTCAGCGGCCTGTTCATATTCGCAGCCCTGCTGTTTACTTGGCTATCGATTCAAGCCTGGTCAGCTCTTCATTTTCCTGTCCACACAACACAGGCTTCAGAAATCATTGGAATCTCCTCTACAGAATGTTCCATTCATTCACTGCGAATGTGGAATTCAACTGACTCTCCACTCCATGCAGGTTTTCCTTACACCACTGATGAATGTCCAAGTAACCCAATGCTGGTTTTCAGCTGCATGTTCACACTCGCAGCCATGCTATACAATTGGCTTTCCACTAAATCCTGATTAGTTCTTGATTTTCCTTCCACACGACCCAGCCTTCAGAAATCGTTGGAATCTCCACTAGAGAATGTTCCATTCATTCACTGCGAATCTGGAATTCCTCTGAACCTCCACTCCCGGCAGGTTTTCGTTACACCACTGTTGAATGTCCAAGTAACCCAATGTTTTAAGTGTTTTCTTCACAAGCGCAGTGGTGCTGTTCAATTGGCTATCCACTCAACCCTGGCCAGCTCTACATTTTCCTGTCCACACCACAGAGACTGGAGAAATCATTGTTATCTCCACTACAGAATGTTCCATTCATTCACAGCGAATCTGGAATTCATCTGAATCTCCACTCCCGGCAGGTTTTCGTGACACCACTGGTAAATATCCAAGTAAGCCAATGCTGGTTTTAAGTGGCCTGCTCATACTCTCAGCCGTGCTGTTCAATTTGCTATCCACTCAACCCTCTTCAGCTCCATTTTCCTGTCCACATAACCCAAACTTCAGAAACAATTGGTATCTCCTCCACAGAATGTTCCATTCATTGACGGCAAATCTGAAATTCATCTAATTCTCAACTCCCGTCAGGTTTTCGTTACACCACTTGTGAATGTCCAATTAAGCCAAAGCTGGTTTTCAGTGGCCTGTTCTTACTACGAGACGTGCTGTTCATTTGGCTATCCATTCCACCCTGTTCAGCTCTACATTTTCGGGTCCACAAAACCCAGCCTTCAGAAATCATTGGAATCACCACTAGAGAATGTTCCATTCATTCACTGCGAATCTGGAATTCATCTGAATCTCCACTCCCGGCAGGTTTTCATTGCACCACTGCTGAATGTTCAAGTAACGCAATGATGGTTTTCAGCGGTCTATTCACACTCGAACCCGTGCTGTTCACGGTCTAGCGACTCAACACTGGTGAGTTCTTCTTTTTCCAGTTCAGACAATACAAACCTCAGAAACCATTGCAATCTACACTACAGAATGTTTCATTCATTCAGGCGAATCTTGAATTCATCTTGTTCTCCACTCCCAGCAGGTTTTCGTTTCACCACTGGTGAATGTCCAAGCAACCCAAGGCTGGTTTCAGCTGCGTGTTAACACTCGCAGCCGTGCTGTTCAATTGGCTATCCAGTGAACGCTGGTTAGCTCTTGATTTTCCTTCCACACACCGAGCCTTCAGAAATCATTCTTATCTCCACTTCAGAGTGTTCCATTCGTTCCCTGCGAATCTGGAATTCCTCTGACTCTCCACACCAGGCAGATTTTCCTAACAACACTGGTGAATGACCAGGTAATCCAATGCTGGTTTTCAGCGGCTGTTCACACTCACAGCCTTGCTGTTCAATTGGCAATCCAGTCAAACCTAGTCAGCTCTTCATTTTCCTGTCCACACAACCCAGCGTTCAGAAATCATTGGAATCTCTACTACAGAAATTTCCATTCATTCACTGTGAATCTGGAAATACTCTGAATCTGCATTCCAGGAAGGCTTTCGTTACACCACTGATGAATGTCCAAGTAATGCAATGCTGCTTCTTAGTGGTCTGTTCACACTCGAAACCGTGCTGTTCATTGGCTATCCACTCAATATCGGTCAGCTCTTCAATATCCTGTCCAGACTATCCAGATTCCTAAATGTTGGCAATCACCACTACAGAATGTTCCATTCAATCACGCGAATCTGGAATTCATCAGAGTCTCCACTCCTGGAAGGTTTTCGTGACACCACTGGTAAATGTCCAAGGAAGACAATGCTGGTTTTAAGCCGCCTGCTAACACACTCAGCCGTGCTGTTCAATTTGCTATCCACCCAACCCTATTCAGCTCTACATTTTCCTGTCCTCATAACCCAACCTTCAGAAATAATTGGTATCTCCTCCACAGAATGTTCCGTTCATTCACTGCGAATCTTAAATTCATCTGACTCTCAACTCCCGGCGGGTTATCGTTACACCACTTGTGAATGTCCAAGTAAGCCAATGCTGGTTTTCAGTGGCCTGTTCATACTAAGAGACGTGCTGTTCATTTGGCTATCCACTCCACCCTGTTCAGCTCTACATTTTCGTGTCCACAAAACCCAGCCTTCAGAAATCATTGGAATCACCACTAGAGAATGTTCCATTCATTCACTGCGAATCTGGAATTCATCTGAACCTCCACTCCTGGCAGGTTTTCGTTACGCCACTGGTGAATGTCCAAGTAACTCAATACTGGTTTTCAGAGGCATGTTCAACTCGCAGAAGTGCTGTTCAATGGGCTATCCACTCAATATTGGTCAGCTCTTCATTTTCCTCTCCACACAAACCAGCCTTCAGAAATCATTGGGCTCTCCACTACAGACTGTTCCATTCATTCACTGCGATTCTGCAATTCATCTGACTCTCCGCTCCAGGCAGGTTTTCATTACAGCACTGGTGAATGACCAAGTAATCCAATGCTGGTTTTCAGCCGCCTTTTCACACTCGCAGTGTGCTGTTCAATTGTCTATCCACTCAAACCTGGTCAGCCTTTCATTTTCTTTTCCACAATATCAGACTTCAGAAATCATTGGAATCGCCAGTACAGAATGTTCCATTCATTCACTGCCAATCTGGAATTCATCTGAATCTGCACTCCAGGTAGGCTTTCATTACACCACTTATGAATGTCCAAGTAACACAATGCTGGTTTTCAGCGGTCTGTTCACACTCTAAGCCCTGCTTTTTACTGGGTATCCACACAACTGTGGTCAGCTCTTCATTTTCATGTCCAAACAATCCAGACTTGAGAAATCATTGCAATCTCCAGTACAGAATGTTCCATTCATTCACTGCGAATCTGGAATTCAACTGAATCTCCACTACCTGCAGATTTATCTTACACCACTTGTGAATGTCCAAGTAAAACAATGCTGGTTTTCAGAGGCCTGTTCATGTTCGCAGTCGTGCTGTTCAATTGGCTATCCACTCAACCTGTTTTGCTCCTCATTTTCCTGTGCACACAACCCAGCCTTCAGAAATCATTGTAATCTCCACTACAGGATGTTCCATTCATTCACTGGGAATCTGGAATTCATCTGAATCTGCACTCCACGCAGGCTTTCGTTACACCACTGCTGAAAGTCGAAGTAATGCAATACTGGTTTTCAGTGGTCTGTTCACATTCGAAGCCGAGGCTTTTTACAGGCTATCCACTCAACACTGGTCAGCTCTTCATTTTCGTGTCCCCACAATCCAGATTTCAGAAATCATTGCAATCTCCACTACAGAATGTTCCATTCATTCACTGCGAGTCTGGAGTTTATCTGATTCTCCACTCCCGCCTGGTTAACATTACACCACTTGTGAATGTCCAAGTAAGCCAATGCTGGTTTTCAGAGGCCTGTTCATACTCGCAGCCGTGCTGTTTAATTGACAATTCACTCCACCCTGTTCAGCTCTTCATTGTCCCACCACACTACCAGCCTTCAGAAATCTTTGTTATCTCCACTACAGAACGTTCCATTCATTCACTGCGAATCTGGAATTCATCTGACTCTCAACTCCACGCAGGTTTTCATTACACCACTGTTGAATGTCCAAGTAACCCAATGCTGGTTTTCAGCGGCCTGTTCATATTCGCAGCCCTGCTGTTTACTTGGCTATCGATTCAAGCCTGGTCAGCTCTTCATTTTCCTGTCCACACAACACAGGCTTCAGAAATCATTGGAATCTCCTCTACAGAATGTTCCATTCATTCACTGCGAATGTGGAATTCAACTGACTCTCCACTCCATGCAGGTTTTCCTTACACCACTGATGAATGTCCAAGTAACCCAATGCTGGTTTTCAGCTGCATGTTCACACTCGCAGCCATGCTATACAATTGGCTTTCCACTAAATCCTGATTAGTTCTTGATTTTCCTTCCACACGACCCAGCCTTCAGAAATCGTTGGAATCTCCACTAGAGAATGTTCCATTCATTCACTGCGAATCTGGAATTCCTCTGAACCTCCACTCCCGGCAGGTTTTCGTTACACCACTGTTGAATGTCCAAGTAACCCAATGTTTTAAGTGTTTTCTTCACAAGCGCAGTGGTGCTGTTCAATTGGCTATCCACTCAACCCTGGCCAGCTCTACATTTTCCTGTCCACACCACAGAGACTGGAGAAATCATTGTTATCTCCACTACAGAATGTTCCATTCATTCACAGCGAATCTGGAATTCATCTGAATCTCCACTCCCGGCAGGTTTTCGTGACACCACTGGTAAATATCCAAGTAAGCCAATGCTGGTTTTAAGTGGCCTGCTCATACTCTCAGCCGTGCTGTTCAATTTGCTATCCACTCAACCCTCTTCAGCTCCATTTTCCTGTCCACATAACCCAAACTTCAGAAACAATTGGTATCTCCTCCACAGAATGTTCCATTCATTGACGGCAAATCTGAAATTCATCTAATTCTCAACTCCCGTCAGGTTTTCGTTACACCACTTGTGAATGTCCAATTAAGCCAAAGCTGGTTTTCAGTGGCCTGTTCTTACTACGAGACGTGCTGTTCATTTGGCTATCCATTCCACCCTGTTCAGCTCTACATTTTCGGGTCCACAAAACCCAGCCTTCAGAAATCATTGGAATCACCACTAGAGAATGTTCCATTCATTCACTGCGAATCTGGAATTCATCTGAATCTCCACTCCCGGCAGGTTTTCATTGCACCACTGCTGAATGTTCAAGTAACGCAATGATGGTTTTCAGCGGTCTATTCACACTCGAACCCGTGCTGTTCACGGTCTAGCGACTCAACACTGGTGAGTTCTTCTTTTTCCAGTTCAGACAATACAAACCTCAGAAACCATTGCAATCTACACTACAGAATGTTTCATTCATTCAGGCGAATCTTGAATTCATCTTGTTCTCCACTCCCAGCAGGTTTTCGTTTCACCACTGGTGAATGTCCAAGCAACCCAAGGCTGGTTTCAGCTGCGTGTTAACACTCGCAGCCGTGCTGTTCAATTGGCTATCCAGTGAACGCTGGTTAGCTCTTGATTTTCCTTCCACACACCGAGCCTTCAGAAATCATTCTTATCTCCACTTCAGAGTGTTCCATTCGTTCCCTGCGAATCTGGAATTCCTCTGACTCTCCACACCAGGCAGATTTTCCTAACAACACTGGTGAATGACCAGGTAATCCAATGCTGGTTTTCAGCGGCTGTTCACACTCACAGCCTTGCTGTTCAATTGGCAATCCAGTCAAACCTAGTCAGCTCTTCATTTTCCTGTCCACACAACCCAGCGTTCAGAAATCATTGGAATCTCTACTACAGAAATTTCCATTCATTCACTGTGAATCTGGAAATACTCTGAATCTGCATTCCAGGAAGGCTTTCGTTACACCACTGATGAATGTCCAAGTAATGCAATGCTGCTTCTTAGTGGTCTGTTCACACTCGAAACCGTGCTGTTCATTGGCTATCCACTCAATATCGGTCAGCTCTTCAATATCCTGTCCAGACTATCCAGATTCCTAAATGTTGGCAATCACCACTACAGAATGTTCCATTCAATCACGCGAATCTGGAATTCATCAGAGTCTCCACTCCTGGAAGGTTTTCGTGACACCACTGGTAAATGTCCAAGGAAGACAATGCTGGTTTTAAGCCGCCTGCTAACACACTCAGCCGTGCTGTTCAATTTGCTATCCACCCAACCCTATTCAGCTCTACATTTTCCTGTCCTCATAACCCAACCTTCAGAAATAATTGGTATCTCCTCCACAGAATGTTCCGTTCATTCACTGCGAATCTTAAATTCATCTGACTCTCAACTCCCGGCGGGTTATCGTTACACCACTTGTGAATGTCCAAGTAAGCCAATGCTGGTTTTCAGTGGCCTGTTCATACTAAGAGACGTGCTGTTCATTTGGCTACCCACTCCACCCTGTTCAGCTCTACATTTTCGTGTCCACAAAACCCAGCCTTCAGAAATCATTGGAATCACCACTAGAGAATGTTCCATTCATTCACTGCGAATCTGGAATTCATCTGAACCTCCACTCCTGGCAGGTTTTCGTTACGCCACTGGTGAATGTCCAAGTAACTCAATACTGGTTTTCAGAGGCATGTTCAACTCGCAGAAGTGCTGTTCAATGGGCTATCCACTCAATATTGGTCAGCTCTTCATTTTCCTCTCCACACAAACCAGCCTTCAGAAATCATTGGGCTCTCCACTACAGACTGTTCCATTCATTCACTGCGATTCTGCAATTCATCTGACTCTCCGCTCCAGGCAGGTTTTCATTACAGCCCTGGTGAATGACCAAGTAATCCAATGCTGGTTTTCAGCCGCCTTTTCACACTCGCAGTGTGCTGTTCAATTGTCTATCCACTCAAACCTGGTCAGCCTTTCATTTTCTTTTCCACAATATCAGACTTCAGAAATCATTGGAATCGCCAGTACAGAATGTTCCATTCATTCACTGCCAATCTGGAATTCATCTGAATCTGCACTCCAGGTAGGCTTTCATTACACCACTTATGAATGTCCAAGTAACACAATGCTGGTTTTCAGCGGTCTGTTCACACTCTAAGCCCTGCTTTTTACTGGGTATCCACACAACTGTGGTCAGCTCTTCATTTTCATGTCCAAACAATCCAGACTTGAGAAATCATTGCAATCTCCAGTACAGAATGTTCCATTCATTCACTGCGAATCTGGAATTCAACTGAATCTCCACTACCTGCAGATTTATCTTACACCACTTGTGAATGTCCAAGTAAAACAATGCTGGTTTTCAGAGGCCTGTTCATGTTCGCAGTCGTGCTGTTCAATTGGCTATCCACTCAACCTGTTTTGCTCCTCATTTTCCTGTGCACACAACCCAGCCTTCAGAAATCATTGTAATCTCCACTACAGGATGTTCCATTCATTCACTGGGAATCTGGAATTCATCTGAATCTGCACTCCACGCAGGCTTTCGTTACACCACTGCTGAAAGTCGAAGTAATGCAATACTGGTTTTCAGTGGTCTGTTCACATTCGAAGCCGAGGCTTTTTACAGGCTATCCACTCAACACTGGTCAGCTCTTCATTTTCGTGTCCCCACAATCCAGATTTCAGAAATCATTGCAATCTCCACTACAGAATGTTCCATTCATTCACTGCGAGTCTGGAGTTTATCTGATTCTCCACTCCCGCCTGGTTAACATTACACCACTTGTGAATGTCCAAGTAAGCCAATGCTGGTTTTCAGAGGCCTGTTCATACTCGCAGCCGTGCTGTTTAATTGACAATTCACTCCACCCTGTTCAGCTCTTCATTGTCCCACCACACTACCAGCCTTCAGAAATCTTTGTTATCTCCACTACAGAACGTTCCATTCATTCACTGCGAATCTGGAATTCATCTGACTCTCAACTCCACGCAGGTTTTCATTACACCACTGTTGAATGTCCAAGTAACCCAATGCTGGTTTTCAGCGGCCTGTTCATATTCGCAGCCCTGCTGTTTACTTGGCTATCGATTCAAGCCTGGTCAGCTCTTCATTTTCCTGTCCACACAACACAGGCTTCAGAAATCATTGGAATCTCCTCTACAGAATGTTCCATTCATTCACTGCGAATGTGGAATTCAACTGACTCTCCACTCCATGCAGGTTTTCCTTACACCACTGATGAATGTCCAAGTAACCCAATGCTGGTTTTCAGCTGCATGTTCACACTCGCAGCCATGCTATACAATTGGCTTTCCACTAAATCCTGATTAGTTCTTGATTTTCCTTCCACACGACCCAGCCTTCAGAAATCGTTGGAATCTCCACTAGAGAATGTTCCATTCATTCACTGCGAATCTGGAATTCCTCTGAACCTCCACTCCCGGCAGGTTTTCGTTACACCACTGTTGAATGTCCAAGTAACCCAATGTTTTAAGTGTTTTCTTCACAAGCGCAGTGGTGCTGTTCAATTGGCTATCCACTCAACCCTGGCCAGCTCTACATTTTCCTGTCCACACCACAGAGACTGGAGAAATCATTGTTATCTCCACTACAGAATGTTCCATTCATTCACAGCGAATCTGGAATTCATCTGAATCTCCACTCCCGGCAGGTTTTCGTGACACCACTGGTAAATATCCAAGTAAGCCAATGCTGGTTTTAAGTGGCCTGCTCATACTCTCAGCCGTGCTGTTCAATTTGCTATCCACTCAACCCTCTTCAGCTCCATTTTCCTGTCCACATAACCCAAACTTCAGAAACAATTGGTATCTCCTCCACAGAATGTTCCATTCATTGACGGCAAATCTGAAATTCATCTAATTCTCAACTCCCGTCAGGTTTTCGTTACACCACTTGTGAATGTCCAATTAAGCCAAAGCTGGTTTTCAGTGGCCTGTTCTTACTACGAGACGTGCTGTTCATTTGGCTATCCATTCCACCCTGTTCAGCTCTACATTTTCGGGTCCACAAAACCCAGCCTTCAGAAATCATTGGAATCACCACTAGAGAATGTTCCATTCATTCACTGCGAATCTGGAATTCATCTGAATCTCCACTCCCGGCAGGTTTTCATTGCACCACTGCTGAATGTTCAAGTAACGCAATGATGGTTTTCAGCGGTCTATTCACACTCGAACCCGTGCTGTTCACGGTCTAGCGACTCAACACTGGTGAGTTCTTCTTTTTCCAGTTCAGACAATACAAACCTCAGAAACCATTGCAATCTACACTACAGAATGTTTCATTCATTCAGGCGAATCTTGAATTCATCTTGTTCTCCACTCCCAGCAGGTTTTCGTTTCACCACTGGTGAATGTCCAAGCAACCCAAGGCTGGTTTCAGCTGCGTGTTAACACTCGCAGCCGTGCTGTTCAATTGGCTATCCAGTGAACGCTGGTTAGCTCTTGATTTTCCTTCCACACACCGAGCCTTCAGAAATCATTCTTATCTCCACTTCAGAGTGTTCCATTCGTTCCCTGCGAATCTGGAATTCCTCTGACTCTCCACACCAGGCAGATTTTCCTAACAACACTGGTGAATGACCAGGTAATCCAATGCTGGTTTTCAGCGGCTGTTCACACTCACAGCCTTGCTGTTCAATTGGCAATCCAGTCAAACCTAGTCAGCTCTTCATTTTCCTGTCCACACAACCCAGCGTTCAGAAATCATTGGAATCTCTACTACAGAAATTTCCATTCATTCACTGTGAATCTGGAAATACTCTGAATCTGCATTCCAGGAAGGCTTTCGTTACACCACTGATGAATGTCCAAGTAATGCAATGCTGCTTCTTAGTGGTCTGTTCACACTCGAAACCGTGCTGTTCATTGGCTATCCACTCAATATCGGTCAGCTCTTCAATATCCTGTCCAGACTATCCAGATTCCTAAATGTTGGCAATCACCACTACAGAATGTTCCATTCAATCACGCGAATCTGGAATTCATCAGAGTCTCCACTCCTGGAAGGTTTTCGTGACACCACTGGTAAATGTCCAAGGAAGACAATGCTGGTTTTAAGCCGCCTGCTAACACACTCAGCCGTGCTGTTCAATTTGCTATCCACCCAACCCTATTCAGCTCTACATTTTCCTGTCCTCATAACCCAACCTTCAGAAATAATTGGTATCTCCTCCACAGAATGTTCCGTTCATTCACTGCGAATCTTAAATTCATCTGACTCTCAACTCCCGGCGGGTTATCGGTACACCACTTGTGAATGTCCAAGTAAGCCAATGCTGGTTTTCAGTGGCCTGTTCATACTAAGAGACGTGCTGTTCATTTGGCTATCCACTCCACCCTGTTCAGCTCTACATTTTCGTGTCCACAAAACCCAGCCTTCAGAAATCATTGGAATCACCACTAGAGAATGTTCCATTCATTCACTGCGAATCTGGAATTCCTCTGAACCTCCACTCCTGGCAGGTTTTCGTTACGCCACTGGTGAATGTCCAAGTAACTCAATACTGGTTTTCAGAGGCATGTTCAACTCGCAGAAGTGCTGTTCAATGGGCTATCCACTCAATATTGGTCAGCTCTTCATTTTCCTCTCCACACAAACCAGCCTTCAGAAATCATTGGGCTCTCCACTACAGACTGTTCCATTCATTCACTGCGATTCTGCAATTCATCTGACTCTCCGCTCCAGGCAGGTTTTCATTACAGCCCTGGTGAATGACCAAGTAATCCAATGCTGGTTTTCAGCCGCCTTTTCACACTCGCAGTGTGCTGTTCAATTGTCTATCCACTCAAACCTGGTCAGCCTTTCATTTTCTTTTCCACAATATCAGACTTCAGAAATCATTGGAATCGCCAGTACAGAATGTTCCATTCATTCACTGCCAATCTGGAATTCATCTGAATCTGCACTCCAGGTAGGCTTTCATTACACCACTTATGAATGTCCAAGTAACACAATGCTGGTTTTCAGCGGTCTGTTCACACTCTAAGCCCTGCTTTTTACTGGGTATCCACACAACTGTGGTCAGCTCTTCATTTTCATGTCCAAACAATCCAGACTTGAGAAATCATTGCAATCTCCAGTACAGAATGTTCCATTCATTCACTGCGAATCTGGAATTCAACTGAATCTCCACTACCTGCAGATTTATCTTACACCACTTGTGAATGTCCAAGTAAAACAATGCTGGTTTTCAGAGGCCTGTTCATGTTCGCAGTCGTGCTGTTCAATTGGCTATCCACTCAACCTGTTTTGCTCCTCATTTTCCTGTGCACACAACCCAGCCTTCAGAAATCATTGTAATCTCCACTACAGGATGTTCCATTCATTCACTGGGAATCTGGAATTCATCTGAATCTGCACTCCACGCAGGCTTTCGTTACACCACTGCTGAAAGTCGAAGTAATGCAATACTGGTTTTCAGTGGTCTGTTCACATTCGAAGCCGAGGCTTTTTACAGGCTATCCACTCAACACTGGTCAGCTCTTCATTTTCGTGTCCCCACAATCCAGATTTCAGAAATCATTGCAATCTCCACTACAGAATGTTCCATTCATTCACTGCGAGTCTGGAGTTTATCTGATTCTCCACTCCCGCCTGGTTAACATTACACCACTTGTGAATGTCCAAGTAAGCCAATGCTGGTTTTCAGAGGCCTGTTCATACTCGCAGCCGTGCTGTTTAATTGACAATTCACTCCACCCTGTTCAGCTCTTCATTGTCCCACCACACTACCAGCCTTCAGAAATCTTTGTTATCTCCACTACAGAACGTTCCATTCATTCACTGCGAATCTGGAATTCATCTGACTCTCAACTCCACGCAGGTTTTCATTACACCACTGTTGAATGTCCAAGTAACCCAATGCTGGTTTTCAGCGGCCTGTTCATATTCGCAGCCCTGCTGTTTACTTGGCTATCGATTCAAGCCTGGTCAGCTCTTCATTTTCCTGTCCACACAACACAGGCTTCAGAAATCATTGGAATCTCCTCTACAGAATGTTCCATTCATTCACTGCGAATGTGGAATTCAACTGACTCTCCACTCCATGCAGGTTTTCCTTACACCACTGATGAATGTCCAAGTAACCCAATGCTGGTTTTCAGCTGCATGTTCACACTCGCAGCCATGCTATACAATTGGCTTTCCACTAAATCCTGATTAGTTCTTGATTTTCCTTCCACACGACCCAGCCTTCAGAAATCGTTGGAATCTCCACTAGAGAATGTTCCATTCATTCACTGCGAATCTGGAATTCCTCTGAACCTCCACTCCCGGCAGGTTTTCGTTACACCACTGTTGAATGTCCAAGTAACCCAATGTTTTAAGTGTTTTCTTCACAAGCGCAGTGGTGCTGTTCAATTGGCTATCCACTCAACCCTGGCCAGCTCTACATTTTCCTGTCCACACCACAGAGACTGGAGAAATCATTGTTATCTCCACTACAGAATGTTCCATTCATTCACAGCGAATCTGGAATTCATCTGAATCTCCACTCCCGGCAGGTTTTCGTGACACCACTGGTAAATATCCAAGTAAGCCAATGCTGGTTTTAAGTGGCCTGCTCATACTCTCAGCCGTGCTGTTCAATTTGCTATCCACTCAACCCTCTTCAGCTCCATTTTCCTGTCCACATAACCCAAACTTCAGAAACAATTGGTATCTCCTCCACAGAATGTTCCATTCATTGACGGCAAATCTGAAATTCATCTAATTCTCAACTCCCGTCAGGTTTTCGTTACACCACTTGTGAATGTCCAATTAAGCCAAAGCTGGTTTTCAGTGGCCTGTTCTTACTACGAGACGTGCTGTTCATTTGGCTATCCATTCCACCCTGTTCAGCTCTACATTTTCGGGTCCACAAAACCCAGCCTTCAGAAATCATTGGAATCACCACTAGAGAATGTTCCATTCATTCACTGCGAATCTGGAATTCATCTGAATCTCCACTCCCGGCAGGTTTTCATTGCACCACTGCTGAATGTTCAAGTAACGCAATGATGGTTTTCAGCGGTCTATTCACACTCGAACCCGTGCTGTTCACGGTCTAGCGACTCAACACTGGTGAGTTCTTCTTTTTCCAGTTCAGACAATACAAACCTCAGAAACCATTGCAATCTACACTACAGAATGTTTCATTCATTCAGGCGAATCTTGAATTCATCTTGTTCTCCACTCCCAGCAGGTTTTCGTTTCACCACTGGTGAATGTCCAAGCAACCCAAGGCTGGTTTCAGCTGCGTGTTAACACTCGCAGCCGTGCTGTTCAATTGGCTATCCAGTGAACGCTGGTTAGCTCTTGATTTTCCTTCCACACACCGAGCCTTCAGAAATCATTCTTATCTCCACTTCAGAATGTTCCATTCGTTCCCTGCGAATCTGGAATTCCTCTGACTCTCCACACCAGGCAGATTTTCCTAACAACACTGGTGAATGACCAGGTAATCCAATGCTGGTTTTCAGCGGCTGTTCACACTCACAGCCTTGCTGTTCAATTGGCAATCCAGTCAAACCTAGTCAGCTCTTCATTTTCCTGTCCACACAACCCAGCGTTCAGAAATCATTGGAATCTCTACTACAGAAATTTCCATTCATTCACTGTGAATCTGGAAATACTCTGAATCTGCATTCCAGGAAGGCTTTCGTTACACCACTGATGAATGTCCAAGTAATGCAATGCTGCTTCTTAGTGGTCTGTTCACACTCGAAACCGTGCTGTTCATTGGCTATCCACTCAATATCGGTCAGCTCTTCAATATCCTGTCCAGACTATCCAGATTCCTAAATGTTGGCAATCACCACTACAGAATGTTCCATTCAATCACGCGAATCTGGAATTCATCAGAGTCTCCACTCCTGGAAGGTTTTCGTGACACCACTGGTAAATGTCCAAGGAAGACAATGCTGGTTTTAAGCCGCCTGCTAACACACTCAGCCGTGCTGTTCAATTTGCTATCCACCCAACCCTATTCAGCTCTACATTTTCCTGTCCTCATAACCCAACCTTCAGAAATAATTGGTATCTCCTCCACAGAATGTTCCGTTCATTCACTGCGAATCTTAAATTCATCTGACTCTCAACTCCCGGCGGGTTATCGTTACACCACTTGTGAATGTCCAAGTAAGCCAATGCTGGTTTTCAGTGGCCTGTTCATACTAAGAGACGTGCTGTTCATTTGGCTATCCACTCCACCCTGTTCAGCTCTACATTTTCGTGTCCACAAAACCCAGCCTTCAGAAATCATTGGAATCACCACTAGAGAATGTTCCATTCATTCACTGCGAATCTGGAATTCATCTGAACCTCCACTCCTGGCAGGTTTTCGTTACGCCACTGGTGAATGTCCAAGTAACTCAATACTGGTTTTCAGAGGCATGTTCAACTCGCAGAAGTGCTGTTCAATGGGCTATCCACTCAATATTGGTCAGCTCTTCATTTTCCTCTCCACACAAACCAGCCTTCAGAAATCATTGGGCTCTCCACTACAGACTGTTCCATTCATTCACTGCGATTCTGCAATTCATCTGACTCTCCGCTCCAGGCAGGTTTTCATTACAGCCCTGGTGAATGACCAAGTAATCCAATGCTGGTTTTCAGCCGCCTTTTCACACTCGCAGTGTGCTGTTCAATTGTCTATCCACTCAAACCTGGTCAGCCTTTCATTTTCTTTTCCACAATATCAGACTTCAGAAATCATTGGAATCGCCAGTACAGAATGTTCCATTCATTCACTGCCAATCTGGAATTCATCTGAATCTGCACTCCAGGTAGGCTTTCATTACACCACTTATGAATGTCCAAGTAACACAATGCTGGTTTTCAGCGGTCTGTTCACACTCTAAGCCCTGCTTTTTACTGGGTATCCACACAACTGTGGTCAGCTCTTCATTTTCATGTCCAAACAATCCAGACTTGAGAAATCATTGCAATCTCCAGTACAGAATGTTCCATTCATTCACTGCGAATCTGGAATTCAACTGAATCTCCACTACCTGCAGATTTATCTTACACCACTTGTGAATGTCCAAGTAAAACAATGCTGGTTTTCAGAGGCCTGTTCATGTTCGCAGTCGTGCTGTTCAATTGGCTATCCACTCAACCTGTTTTGCTCCTCATTTTCCTGTGCACACAACCCAGCCTTCAGAAATCATTGTAATCTCCACTACAGGATGTTCCATTCATTCACTGGGAATCTGGAATTCATCTGAATCTGCACTCCACGCAGGCTTTCGTTACACCACTGCTGAAAGTCGAAGTAATGCAATACTGGTTTTCAGTGGTCTGTTCACATTCGAAGCCGAGGCTTTTTACAGGCTATCCACTCAACACTGGTCAGCTCTTCATTTTCGTGTCCCCACAATCCAGATTTCAGAAATCATTGCAATCTCCACTACAGAATGTTCCATTCATTCACTGCGAGTCTGGAGTTTATCTGATTCTCCACTCCCGCCTGGTTAACATTACACCACTTGTGAATGTCCAAGTAAGCCAATGCTGGTTTTCAGAGGCCTGTTCATACTCGCAGCCGTGCTGTTTAATTGACAATTCACTCCACCCTGTTCAGCTCTTCATTGTCCCACCACACTACCAGCCTTCAGAAATCTTTGTTATCTCCACTACAGAACGTTCCATTCATTCACTGCGAATCTGGAATTCATCTGACTCTCAACTCCACGCAGGTTTTCATTACACCACTGTTGAATGTCCAAGTAACCCAATGCTGGTTTTCAGCGGCCTGTTCATATTCGCAGCCCTGCTGTTTACTTGGCTATCGATTCAAGCCTGGTCAGCTCTTCATTTTCCTGTCCACACAACACAGGCTTCAGAAATCATTGGAATCTCCTCTACAGAATGTTCCATTCATTCACTGCGAATGTGGAATTCAACTGACTCTCCACTCCATGCAGGTTTTCCTTACACCACTGATGAATGTCCAAGTAACCCAATGCTGGTTTTCAGCTGCATGTTCACACTCGCAGCCATGCTATACAATTGGCTTTCCACTAAATCCTGATTAGTTCTTGATTTTCCTTCCACACGACCCAGCCTTCAGAAATCGTTGGAATCTCCACTAGAGAATGTTCCATTCATTCACTGCGAATCTGGAATTCCTCTGAACCTCCACTCCCGGCAGGTTTTCGTTACACCACTGTTGAATGTCCAAGTAACCCAATGTTTTAAGTGTTTTCTTCACAAGCGCAGTGGTGCTGTTCAATTGGCTATCCACTCAACCCTGGCCAGCTCTACATTTTCCTGTCCACACCACAGAGACTGGAGAAATCATTGTTATCTCCACTACAGAATGTTCCATTCATTCACAGCGAATCTGGAATTCATCTGAATCTCCACTCCCGGCAGGTTTTCGTGACACCACTGGTAAATATCCAAGTAAGCCAATGCTGGTTTTAAGTGGCCTGCTCATACTCTCAGCCGTGCTGTTCAATTTGCTATCCACTCAACCCTCTTCAGCTCCATTTTCCTGTCCACATAACCCAAACTTCAGAAACAATTGGTATCTCCTCCACAGAATGTTCCATTCATTGACGGCAAATCTGAAATTCATCTAATTCTCAACTCCCGTCAGGTTTTCGTTACACCACTTGTGAATGTCCAATTAAGCCAAAGCTGGTTTTCAGTGGCCTGTTCTTACTACGAGACGTGCTGTTCATTTGGCTATCCATTCCACCCTGTTCAGCTCTACATTTTCGGGTCCACAAAACCCAGCCTTCAGAAATCATTGGAATCACCACTAGAGAATGTTCCATTCATTCACTGCGAATCTGGAATTCATCTGAATCTCCACTCCCGGCAGGTTTTCATTGCACCACTGCTGAATGTTCAAGTAACGCAATGATGGTTTTCAGCGGTCTATTCACACTCGAACCCGTGCTGTTCACGGTCTAGCGACTCAACACTGGTGAGTTCTTCTTTTTCCAGTTCAGACAATACAAACCTCAGAAACCATTGCAATCTACACTACAGAATGTTTCATTCATTCAGGCGAATCTTGAATTCATCTTGTTCTCCACTCCCAGCAGGTTTTCGTTTCACCACTGGTGAATGTCCAAGCAACCCAAGGCTGGTTTCAGCTGCGTGTTAACACTCGCAGCCGTGCTGTTCAATTGGCTATCCAGTGAACGCTGGTTAGCTCTTGATTTTCCTTCCACACACCGAGCCTTCAGAAATCATTCTTATCTCCACTTCAGAATGTTCCATTCGTTCCCTGCGAATCTGGAATTCCTCTGACTCTCCACACCAGGCAGATTTTCCTAACAACACTGGTGAATGACCAGGTAATCCAATGCTGGTTTTCAGCGGCTGTTCACACTCACAGCCTTGCTGTTCAATTGGCAATCCAGTCAAACCTAGTCAGCTCTTCATTTTCCTGTCCACACAACCCAGCGTTCAGAAATCATTGGAATCTCTACTACAGAAATTTCCATTCATTCACTGTGAATCTGGAAATACTCTGAATCTGCATTCCAGGAAGGCTTTCGTTACACCACTGATGAATGTCCAAGTAATGCAATGCTGCTTCTTAGTGGTCTGTTCACACTCGAAACCGTGCTGTTCATTGGCTATCCACTCAATATCGGTCAGCTCTTCAATATCCTGTCCAGACTATCCAGATTCCTAAATGTTGGCAATCACCACTACAGAATGTTCCATTCAATCACGCGAATCTGGAATTCATCAGAGTCTCCACTCCTGGAAGGTTTTCGTGACACCACTGGTAAATGTCCAAGGAAGACAATGCTGGTTTTAAGCCGCCTGCTAACACACTCAGCCGTGCTGTTCAATTTGCTATCCACCCAACCCTATTCAGCTCTACATTTTCCTGTCCTCATAACCCAACCTTCAGAAATAATTGGTATCTCCTCCACAGAATGTTCCGTTCATTCACTGCGAATCTTAAATTCATCTGACTCTCAACTCCCGGCGGGTTATCGTTACACCACTTGTGAATGTCCAAGTAAGCCAATGCTGGTTTTCAGTGGCCTGTTCATACTAAGAGACGTGCTGTTCATTTGGCTATCCACTCCACCCTGTTCAGCTCTACATTTCCGTGTCCACAAAACCCAGCCTTCAGAAATCATTGGAATCACCACTAGAGAATGTTCCATTCATTCACTGCGAATCTGGAATTCATCTGAACCTCCACTCCTGGCAGGTTTTCGTTACGCCACTGGTGAATGTCCAAGTAACTCAATACTGGTTTTCAGAGGCATGTTCAACTCGCAGAAGTGCTGTTCAATGGGCTATCCACTCAATATTGGTCAGCTCTTCATTTTCCTCTCCACACAAACCAGCCTTCAGAAATCATTGGGCTCTCCACTACAGACTGTTCCATTCATTCACTGCGATTCTGCAATTCATCTGACTCTCCGCTCCAGGCAGGTTTTCATTACAGCACTGGTGAATGACCAAGTAATCCAATGCTGGTTTTCAGCCGCCTTTTCACACTCGCAGTGTGCTGTTCAATTGTCTATCCACTCAAACCTGGTCAGCCTTTCATTTTCTTTTCCACAATATCAGACTTCAGAAATCATTGGAATCGCCAGTACAGAATGTTCCATTCATTCACTGCCAATCTGGAATTCATCTGAATCTGCACTCCAGGTAGGCTTTCATTACACCACTTATGAATGTCCAAGTAACACAATGCTGGTTTTCAGCGGTCTGTTCACACTCTAAGCCCTGCTTTTTACTGGGTATCCACACAACTGTGGTCAGCTCTTCATTTTCATGTCCAAACAATCCAGACTTGAGAAATCATTGCAATCTCCAGTACAGAATGTTCCATTCATTCACTGCGAATCTGGAATTCAACTGAATCTCCACTACCTGCAGATTTATCTTACACCACTTGTGAATGTCCAAGTAAAACAATGCTGGTTTTCAGAGGCCTGTTCATGTTCGCAGTCGTGCTGTTCAATTGGCTATCCACTCAACCTGTTTTGCTCCTCATTTTCCTGTGCACACAACCCAGCCTTCAGAAATCATTGTAATCTCCACTACAGGATGTTCCATTCATTCACTGGGAATCTGGAATTCATCTGAATCTGCACTCCACGCAGGCTTTCGTTACACCACTGCTGAAAGTCGAAGTAATGCAATACTGGTTTTCAGTGGTCTGTTCACATTCGAAGCCGAGGCTTTTTACAGGCTATCCACTCAACACTGGTCAGCTCTTCATTTTCGTGTCCCCACAATCCAGATTTCAGAAATCATTGCAATCTCCACTACAGAATGTTCCATTCATTCACTGCGAGTCTGGAGTTTATCTGATTCTCCACTCCCGCCTGGTTAACATTACACCACTTGTGAATGTCCAAGTAAGCCAATGCTGGTTTTCAGAGGCCTGTTCATACTCGCAGCCGTGCTGTTTAATTGACAATTCACTCCACCCTGTTCAGCTCTTCATTGTCCCACCACACTACCAGCCTTCAGAAATCTTTGTTATCTCCACTACAGAACGTTCCATTCATTCACTGCGAATCTGGAATTCATCTGACTCTCAACTCCACGCAGGTTTTCATTACACCACTGTTGAATGTCCAAGTAACCCAATGCTGGTTTTCAGCGGCCTGTTCATATTCGCAGCCCTGCTGTTTACTTGGCTATCGATTCAAGCCTGGTCAGCTCTTCATTTTCCTGTCCACACAACACAGGCTTCAGAAATCATTGGAATCTCCTCTACAGAATGTTCCATTCATTCACTGCGAATGTGGAATTCAACTGACTCTCCACTCCATGCAGGTTTTCCTTACACCACTGATGAATGTCCAAGTAACCCAATGCTGGTTTTCAGCTGCATGTTCACACTCGCAGCCATGCTATACAATTGGCTTTCCACTAAATCCTGATTAGTTCTTGATTTTCCTTCCACACGACCCAGCCTTCAGAAATCGTTGGAATCTCCACTAGAGAATGTTCCATTCATTCACTGCGAATCTGGAATTCCTCTGAACCTCCACTCCCGGCAGGTTTTCGTTACACCACTGTTGAATGTCCAAGTAACCCAATGTTTTAAGTGTTTTCTTCACAAGCGCAGTGGTGCTGTTCAATTGGCTATCCACTCAACCCTGGCCAGCTCTACATTTTCCTGTCCACACCACAGAGACTGGAGAAATCATTGTTATCTCCACTACAGAATGTTCCATTCATTCACAGCGAATCTGGAATTCATCTGAATCTCCACTCCCGGCAGGTTTTCGTGACACCACTGGTAAATATCCAAGTAAGCCAATGCTGGTTTTAAGTGGCCTGCTCATACTCTCAGCCGTGCTGTTCAATTTGCTATCCACTCAACCCTCTTCAGCTCCATTTTCCTGTCCACATAACCCAAACTTCAGAAACAATTGGTATCTCCTCCACAGAATGTTCCATTCATTGACGGCAAATCTGAAATTCATCTAATTCTCAACTCCCGTCAGGTTTTCGTTACACCACTTGTGAATGTCCAATTAAGCCAAAGCTGGTTTTCAGTGGCCTGTTCTTACTACGAGACGTGCTGTTCATTTGGCTATCCATTCCACCCTGTTCAGCTCTACATTTTCGGGTCCACAAAACCCAGCCTTCAGAAATCATTGGAATCACCACTAGAGAATGTTCCATTCATTCACTGCGAATCTGGAATTCATCTGAATCTCCACTCCCGGCAGGTTTTCATTGCACCACTGCTGAATGTTCAAGTAACGCAATGATGGTTTTCAGCGGTCTATTCACACTCGAACCCGTGCTGTTCACGGTCTAGCGACTCAACACTGGTGAGTTCTTCTTTTTCCAGTTCAGACAATACAAACCTCAGAAACCATTGCAATCTACACTACAGAATGTTTCATTCATTCAGGCGAATCTTGAATTCATCTTGTTCTCCACTCCCAGCAGGTTTTCGTTTCACCACTGGTGAATGTCCAAGCAACCCAAGGCTGGTTTCAGCTGCGTGTTAACACTCGCAGCCGTGCTGTTCAATTGGCTATCCAGTGAACGCTGGTTAGCTCTTGATTTTCCTTCCACACACCGAGCCTTCAGAAATCATTCTTATCTCCACTTCAGAATGTTCCATTCGTTCCCTGCGAATCTGGAATTCCTCTGACTCTCCACACCAGGCAGATTTTCCTAACAACACTGGTGAATGACCAGGTAATCCAATGCTGGTTTTCAGCGGCTGTTCACACTCACAGCCTTGCTGTTCAATTGGCAATCCAGTCAAACCTAGTCAGCTCTTCATTTTCCTGTCCACACAACCCAGCGTTCAGAAATCATTGGAATCTCTACTACAGAAATTTCCATTCATTCACTGTGAATCTGGAAATACTCTGAATCTGCATTCCAGGAAGGCTTTCGTTACACCACTGATGAATGTCCAAGTAATGCAATGCTGCTTCTTAGTGGTCTGTTCACACTCGAAACCGTGCTGTTCATTGGCTATCCACTCAATATCGGTCAGCTCTTCAATATCCTGTCCAGACTATCCAGATTCCTAAATGTTGGCAATCACCACTACAGAATGTTCCATTCAATCACGCGAATCTGGAATTCATCAGAGTCTCCACTCCTGGAAGGTTTTCGTGACACCACTGGTAAATGTCCAAGGAAGACAATGCTGGTTTTAAGCCGCCTGCTAACACACTCAGCCGTGCTGTTCAATTTGCTATCCACCCAACCCTATTCAGCTCTACATTTTCCTGTCCTCATAACCCAACCTTCAGAAATAATTGGTATCTCCTCCACAGAATGTTCCGTTCATTCACTGCGAATCTTAAATTCATCTGACTCTCAACTCCCGGCGGGTTATCGTTACACCACTTGTGAATGTCCAAGTAAGCCAATGCTGGTTTTCAGTGGCCTGTTCATACTAAGAGACGTGCTGTTCATTTGGCTATCCACTCCACCCTGTTCAGCTCTACATTTCCGTGTCCACAAAACCCAGCCTTCAGAAATCATTGGAATCACCACTAGAGAATGTTCCATTCATTCACTGCGAATCTGGAATTCATCTGAACCTCCACTCCTGGCAGGTTTTCGTTACGCCACTGGTGAATGTCCAAGTAACTCAATACTGGTTTTCAGAGGCATGTTCAACTCGCAGAAGTGCTGTTCAATGGGCTATCCACTCAATATTGGTCAGCTCTTCATTTTCCTCTCCACACAAACCAGCCTTCAGAAATCATTGGGCTCTCCACTACAGACTGTTCCATTCACTCACTGCGATTCTGCAATTCATCTGACTCTCCGCTCCAGGCAGGTTTTCATTACAGCACTGGTGAATGACCAAGTAATCCAATGCTGGTTTTCAGCCGCCTTTTCACACTCGCAGTGTGCTGTTCAATTGTCTATCCACTCAAACCTGGTCAGCCTTTCATTTTCTTTTCCACAATATCAGACTTCAGAAATCATTGGAATCGCCAGTACAGAATGTTCCATTCATTCACTGCCAATCTGGAATTCATCTGAATCTGCACTCCAGGTAGGCTTTCATTACACCACTTATGAATGTCCAAGTAACACAATGCTGGTTTTCAGCGGTCTGTTCACACTCTAAGCCCTGCTTTTTACTGGGTATCCACACAACTGTGGTCAGCTCTTCATTTTCATGTCCAAACAATCCAGACTTGAGAAATCATTGCAATCTCCAGTACAGAATGTTCCATTCATTCACTGCGAATCTGGAATTCAACTGAATCTCCACTACCTGCAGATTTATCTTACACCACTTGTGAATGTCCAAGTAAAACAATGCTGGTTTTCAGAGGCCTGTTCATGTTCGCAGTCGTGCTGTTCAATTGGCTATCCACTCAACCTGTTTTGCTCCTCATTTTCCTGTGCACACAACCCAGCCTTCAGAAATCATTGTAATCTCCACTACAGGATGTTCCATTCATTCACTGGGAATCTGGAATTCATCTGAATCTGCACTCCACGCAGGCTTTCGTTACACCACTGCTGAAAGTCGAAGTAATGCAATACTGGTTTTCAGTGGTCTGTTCACATTCGAAGCCGAGGCTTTTTACAGGCTATCCACTCAACACTGGTCAGCTCTTCATTTTCGTGTCCCCACAATCCAGATTTCAGAAATCATTGCAATCTCCACTACAGAATGTTCCATTCATTCACTGCGAGTCTGGAGTTTATCTGATTCTCCACTCCCGCCTGGTTAACATTACACCACTTGTGAATGTCCAAGTAAGCCAATGCTGGTTTTCAGAGGCCTGTTCATACTCGCAGCCGTGCTGTTTAATTGACAATTCACTCCACCCTGTTCAGCTCTTCATTGTCCCACCACACTACCAGCCTTCAGAAATCTTTGTTATCTCCACTACAGAACGTTCCATTCATTCACTGCGAATCTGGAATTCATCTGACTCTCAACTCCACGCAGGTTTTCATTACACCACTGTTGAATGTCCAAGTAACCCAATGCTGGTTTTCAGCGGCCTGTTCATATTCGCAGCCCTGCTGTTTACTTGGCTATCGATTCAAGCCTGGTCAGCTCTTCATTTTCCTGTCCACACAACACAGGCTTCAGAAATCATTGGAATCTCCTCTACAGAATGTTCCATTCATTCACTGCGAATGTGGAATTCAACTGACTCTCCACTCCATGCAGGTTTTCCTTACACCACTGATGAATGTCCAAGTAACCCAATGCTGGTTTTCAGCTGCATGTTCACACTCGCAGCCATGCTATACAATTGGCTTTCCACTAAATCCTGATTAGTTCTTGATTTTCCTTCCACACGACCCAGCCTTCAGAAATCGTTGGAATCTCCACTAGAGAATGTTCCATTCATTCACTGCGAATCTGGAATTCCTCTGAACCTCCACTCCCGGCAGGTTTTCGTTACACCACTGTTGAATGTCCAAGTAACCCAATGTTTTAAGTGTTTTCTTCACAAGCGCAGTGGTGCTGTTCAATTGGCTATCCACTCAACCCTGGCCAGCTCTACATTTTCCTGTCCACACCACAGAGACTGGAGAAATCATTGTTATCTCCACTACAGAATGTTCCATTCATTCACAGCGAATCTGGAATTCATCTGAATCTCCACTCCCGGCAGGTTTTCGTGACACCACTGGTAAATATCCAAGTAAGCCAATGCTGGTTTTAAGTGGCCTGCTCATACTCTCAGCCGTGCTGTTCAATTTGCTATCCACTCAACCCTCTTCAGCTCCATTTTCCTGTCCACATAACCCAAACTTCAGAAACAATTGGTATCTCCTCCACAGAATGTTCCATTCATTGACGGCAAATCTGAAATTCATCTAATTCTCAACTCCCGTCAGGTTTTCGTTACACCACTTGTGAATGTCCAATTAAGCCAAAGCTGGTTTTCAGTGGCCTGTTCTTACTACGAGACGTGCTGTTCATTTGGCTATCCATTCCACCCTGTTCAGCTCTACATTTTCGTGTCCACAAAACCCAGCCTTCAGAAATCATTGGAATCACCACTAGAGAATGTTCCATTCATTCACTGCGAATCTGGAATTCATCTGAATCTCCACTCCCGGCAGGTTTTCATTGCACCACTGCTGAATGTTCAAGTAACGCAATGATGGTTTTCAGCGGTCTATTCACACTCGAACCCGTGCTGTTCACGGTCTAGCGACTCAACACTGGTGAGTTCTTCTTTTTCCAGTTCAGACAATACAAACCTCAGAAACCATTGCAATCTACACTACAGAATGTTTCATTCATTCAGGCGAATCTTGAATTCATCTTGTTCTCCACTCCCAGCAGGTTTTCGTTTCACCACTGGTGAATGTCCAAGCAACCCAAGGCTGGTTTCAGCTGCGTGTTAACACTCGCAGCCGTGCTGTTCAATTGGCTATCCAGTGAACGCTGGTTAGCTCTTGATTTTCCTTCCACACACCGAGCCTTCAGAAATCATTCTTATCTCCACTTCAGAATGTTCCATTCGTTCCCTGCGAATCTGGAATTCCTCTGACTCTCCACACCAGGCAGATTTTCCTAACAACACTGGTGAATGACCAGGTAATCCAATGCTGGTTTTCAGCGGCTGTTCACACTCACAGCCTTGCTGTTCAATTGGCAATCCAGTCAAACCTAGTCAGCTCTTCATTTTCCTGTCCACACAACCCAGCGTTCAGAAATCATTGGAATCTCTACTACAGAAATTTCCATTCATTCACTGTGAATCTGGAAATACTCTGAATCTGCATTCCAGGAAGGCTTTCGTTACACCACTGATGAATGTCCAAGTAATGCAATGCTGCTTCTTAGTGGTCTGTTCACACTCGAAACCGTGCTGTTCATTGGCTATCCACTCAATATCGGTCAGCTCTTCAATATCCTGTCCAGACTATCCAGATTCCTAAATGTTGGCAATCACCACTACAGAATGTTCCATTCAATCACGCGAATCTGGAATTCATCAGAGTCTCCACTCCTGGAAGGTTTTCGTGACACCACTGGTAAATGTCCAAGGAAGACAATGCTGGTTTTAAGCCGCCTGCTAACACACTCAGCCGTGCTGTTCAATTTGCTATCCACCCAACCCTATTCAGCTCTACATTTTCCTGTCCTCATAACCCAACCTTCAGAAATAATTGGTATCTCCTCCACAGAATGTTCCGTTCATTCACTGCGAATCTTAAATTCATCTGACTCTCAACTCCCGGCGGGTTATCGTTACACCACTTGTGAATGTCCAAGTAAGCCAATGCTGGTTTTCAGTGGCCTGTTCATACTAAGAGACGTGCTGTTCATTTGGCTATCCACTCCACCCTGTTCAGCTCTACATTTTCGTGTCCACAAAACCCAGCCTTCAGAAATCATTGGAATCACCACTAGAGAATGTTCCATTCATTCACTGCGAATCTGGAATTCATCTGAACCTCCACTCCTGGCAGGTTTTCGTTACGCCACTGGTGAATGTCCAAGTAACTCAATACTGGTTTTCAGAGGCATGTTCAACTCGCAGAAGTGCTGTTCAATGGGCTATCCACTCAATATTGGTCAGCTCTTCATTTTCCTCTCCACACAAACCAGCCTTCAGAAATCATTGGGCTCTCCACTACAGACTGTTCCATTCATTCACTGCGATTCTGCAATTCATCTGACTCTCCGCTCCAGGCAGGTTTTCATTACAGCACTGGTGAATGACCAAGTAATCCAATGCTGGTTTTCAGCCGCCTTTTCACACTCGCAGTGTGCTGTTCAATTGTCTATCCACTCAAACCTGGTCAGCCTTTCATTTTCTTTTCCACAATATCAGACTTCAGAAATCATTGGAATCGCCAGTACAGAATGTTCCATTCATTCACTGCCAATCTGGAATTCATCTGAATCTGCACTCCAGGTAGGCTTTCATTACACCACTTATGAATGTCCAAGTAACACAATGCTGGTTTTCAGCGGTCTGTTCACACTCTAAGCCCTGCTTTTTACTGGGTATCCACACAACTGTGGTCAGCTCTTCATTTTCATGTCCAAACAATCCAGACTTGAGAAATCATTGCAATCTCCAGTACAGAATGTTCCATTCATTCACTGCGAATCTGGAATTCAACTGAATCTCCACTACCTGCAGATTTATCTTACACCACTTGTGAATGTCCAAGTAAAACAATGCTGGTTTTCAGAGGCCTGTTCATGTTCGCAGTCGTGCTGTTCAATTGGCTATCCACTCAACCTGTTTTGCTCCTCATTTTCCTGTGCACACAACCCAGCCTTCAGAAATCATTGTAATCTCCACTACAGGATGTTCCATTCATTCACTGGGAATCTGGAATTCATCTGAATCTGCACTCCACGCAGGCTTTCGTTACACCACTGCTGAAAGTCGAAGTAATGCAATACTGGTTTTCAGTGGTCTGTTCACATTCGAAGCCGAGGCTTTTTACAGGCTATCCACTCAACACTGGTCAGCTCTTCATTTTCGTGTCCCCACAATCCAGATTTCAGAAATCATTGCAATCTCCACTACAGAATGTTCCATTCATTCACTGCGAGTCTGGAGTTTATCTGATTCTCCACTCCCGCCTGGTTAACATTACACCACTTGTGAATGTCCAAGTAAGCCAATGCTGGTTTTCAGAGGCCTGTACATACTCGCAGCCGTGCTGTTTAATTGACAATTCACTCCACCCTGTTCAGCTCTTCATTGTCCCACCACACTACCAGCCTTCAGAAATCTTTGTTATCTCCACTACAGAATGTTCCATTCATTCACTGCGAATCTGGAATTCATCTGACTCTCAACTCCACGCAGGTTTTCATTACACCACTGTTGAATGTCCAAGTAACCCAATGCTGGTTTTCAGCGGCCTGTTCATATTCGCAGCCCTGCTGTTTACTTGGCTATCGATTCAAGCCTGGTCAGCTCTTCATTTTCCTGTCCACACAACACAGGCTTCAGAAATCATTGGAATCTCCTCTACAGAATGTTCCATTCATTCACTGCGAATGTGGAATTCAACTGACTCTCCACTCCATGCAGGTTTTCCTTACACCACTGATGAATGTCCAAGTAACCCAATGCTGGTTTTCAGCTGCATGTTCACACTCGCAGCCATGCTATACAATTGGCTTTCCACTAAATCCTGATTAGTTCTTGATTTTCCTTCCACACGACCCAGCCTTCAGAAATCGTTGGAATCTCCACTAGAGAATGTTCCATTCATTCACTGCGAATCTGGAATTCCTCTGAACCTCCACTCCCGGCAGGTTTTCGTTACACCACTGTTGAATGTCCAAGTAACCCAATGTTTTAAGTGTTTTCTTCACAAGCGCAGTGGTGCTGTTCAATTGGCTATCCACTCAACCCTGGCCAGCTCTACATTTTCCTGTCCACACCACAGAGACAGGAGAAATCATTGTTATCTCCACTACAGAATGTTCCATTCATTCACAGCGAATCTGGAATTCATCTGAATCTCCACTCCCGGCAGGTTTTCGTGACACCACTGGTAAATATCCAAGTAAGCCAATGCTGGTTTTAAGTGGCCTGCTCATACTCTCAGCCGTGCTGTTCAATTTGCTATCCACTCAACCCTCTTCAGCTCCATTTTCCTGTCCACATAACCCAGACTTCAGAAACAATTGGTATCTCCTCCACAGAATGTTCCATTCATTGACGGCAAATCTGAAATTCATCTAATTCTCAACTCCCGTCAGGTTTTCGTTACACCACTTGTGAATGTCCAATTAAGCCAAAGCTGGTTTTCAGTGGCCTGTTCTTACTACGAGACGTGCTGTTCATTTGGCTATCCATTCCACCCTGTTCAGCTCTACATTTTCGTGTCCACAAAACCCAGCCTTCAGAAATCATTGGAATCACCACTAGAGAATGTTCCATTCAATCACTGCGAATCTGGAATTCATCTGAATCTCCACTCCCGGCAGGTTTTCATTGCACCACTGCTGAATGTTCAAGTAACGCAATGATGGTTTTCAGCGGTCTATTCACACTCGAACCCGTGCTGTTCACGGTCTAGCGACTCAACACTGGTGAGTTCTTCTTTTTCCAGTTCAGACAATACAAACCTCAGAAACCATTGCAATCTACACTACAGAATGTTTCATTCATTCAGGCGAATCTTGAATTCATCTTGTTCTCCACTCCCAGCAGGTTTTCGTTTCACCACTGGTGAATGTCCAAGCAACCCAAGGCTGGTTTCAGCTGCGTGTTAACACTCGCAGCCGTGCTGTTCAATTGGCTATCCAGTGAACGCTGGTTAGCTCTTGATTTTCCTTCCACACACCGAGCCTTCAGAAATCATTCTTATCTCCACTTCAGAGTGTTCCATTCGTTCCCTGCGAATCTGGAATTCCTCTGACTCTCCACACCAGGCAGATTTTCCTAACAACACTGGTGAATGACCAGGTAATCCAATGCTGGTTTTCAGCGGCTGTTCACACTCACAGCCTTGCTGTTCAATTGGCAATCCAGTCAAACCTAGTCAGCTCTTCATTTTCCTGTCCACACAACCCAGCGTTCAGAAATCATTGGAATCTCTACTACAGAAATTTCCATTCATTCACTGTGAATCTGGAAATACTCTGAATCTGCATTCCAGGAAGGCTTTCGTTACACCACTGATGAATGTCCAAGTAATGCAATGCTGCTTCTTAGTGGTCTGTTCACACTCGAAACCGTGCTGTTCATTGGCTATCCACTCAATATCGGTCAGCTCTTCAATATCCTGTCCAGACTATCCAGATTCCTAAATGTTGGCAATCACCACTACAGAATGTTCCATTCAATCACGCGAATCTGGAATTCATCAGAGTCTCCACTCCTGGAAGGTTTTCGTGACACCACTGGTAAATGTCCAAGGAAGACAATGCTGGTTTTAAGCCGCCTGCTAACACACTCAGCCGTGCTGTTCAATTTGCTATCCACCCAACCCTATTCAGCTCTACATTTTCCTGTCCTCATAACCCAACCTTCAGAAATAATTGGTATCTCCTCCACAGAATGTTCCGTTCATTCACTGCGAATCTTAAATTCATCTGACTCTCAACTCCCGGCGGGTTATCGTTACACCACTTGTGAATGTCCAAGTAAGCCAATGCTGGTTTTCAGTGGCCTGTTCATACTAAGAGACGTGCTGTTCATTTGGCTATCCACTCCACCCTGTTCAGCTCTACATTTTCGTGTCCACAAAACCCAGCCTTCAGAAATCATTGGAATCACCACTAGAGAATGTTCCATTCATTCACTGCGAATCTGGAATTCATCTGAACCTCCACTCCTGGCAGGTTTTCGTTACGCCACTGGTGAATGTCCAAGTAACTCAATACTGGTTTTCAGAGGCATGTTCAACTCGCAGAAGTGCTGTTCAATGGGCTATCCACTCAATATTGGTCAGCTCTTCATTTTCCTCTCCACACAAACCAGCCTTCAGAAATCATTGGGCTCTCCACTACAGACTGTTCCATTCATTCACTGCGATTCTGCAATTCATCTGACTCTCCGCTCCAGGCAGGTTTTCATTACAGCACTGGTGAATGACCAAGTAATCCAATGCTGGTTTTCAGCCGCCTTTTCACACTCGCAGTGTGCTGTTCAATTGTCTATCCACTCAAACCTGGTCAGCCTTTCATTTTCTTTTCCACAATATCAGACTTCAGAAATCATTGGAATCGCCAGTACAGAATGTTCCATTCATTCACTGCCAATCTGGAATTCATCTGAATCTGCACTCCAGGTAGGCTTTCATTACACCACTTATGAATGTCCAAGTAACACAATGCTGGTTTTCAGCGGTCTGTTCACACTCTAAGCCCTGCTTTTTACTGGGTATCCACACAACTGTGGTCAGCTCTTCATTTTCATGTCCAAACAATCCAGACTTGAGAAATCATTGCAATCTCCAGTACAGAATGTTCCATTCATTCACTGCGAATCTGGAATTCAACTGAATCTCCACTACCTGCAGATTTATCTTACACCACTTGTGAATGTCCAAGTAAAACAATGCTGGTTTTCAGAGGCCTGTTCATGTTCGCAGTCGTGCTGTTCAATTGGCTATCCACTCAACCTGTTTTGCTCCTCATTTTCCTGTGCACACAACCCAGCCTTCAGAAATCATTGTAATCTCCACTACAGGATGTTCCATTCATTCACTGGGAATCTGGAATTCATCTGAATCTGCACTCCACGCAGGCTTTCGTTACACCACTGCTGAAAGTCGAAGTAATGCAATACTGGTTTTCAGTGGTCTGTTCACATTCGAAGCCGAGGCTTTTTACAGGCTATCCACTCAACACTGGTCAGCTCTTCATTTTCGTGTCCCCACAATCCAGATTTCAGAAATCATTGCAATCTCCACTACAGAATGTTCCATTCATTCACTGCGAGTCTGGAGTTTATCTGATTCTCCACTCCCGCCTGGTTAACATTACACCACTTGTGAATGTCCAAGTAAGCCAATGCTGGTTTTCAGAGGCCTGTTCATACTCGCAGCCGTGCTGTTTAATTGACAATTCACTCCACCCTGTTCAGCTCTTCATTGTCCCACCACACTACCAGCCTTCAGAAATCTTTGTTATCTCCACTACAGAATGTTCCATTCATTCACTGCGAATCTGGAATTCATCTGACTCTCAACTCCACGCAGGTTTTCATTACACCACTGTTGAATGTCCAAGTAACCCAATGCTGGTTTTCAGCGGCCTGTTCATATTCGCAGCCCTGCTGTTTACTTGGCTATCGATTCAAGCCTGGTCAGCTCTTCATTTTCCTGTCCACACAACACAGGCTTCAGAAATCATTGGAATCTCCTCTACAGAATGTTCCATTCATTCACTGCGAATGTGGAATTCAACTGACTCTCCACTCCATGCAGGTTTTCCTTACACCACTGATGAATGTCCAAGTAACCCAATGCTGGTTTTCAGCTGCATGTTCACACTCGCAGCCATGCTATACAATTGGCTTTCCACTAAATCCTGATTAGTTCTTGATTTTCCTTCCACACGACCCAGCCTTCAGAAATCGTTGGAATCTCCACTAGAGAATGTTCCATTCATTCACTGCGAATCTGGAATTCCTCTGAACCTCCACTCCCGGCAGGTTTTCGTTACACCACTGTTGAATGTCCAAGTAACCCAATGTTTTAAGTGTTTTCTTCACAAGCGCAGTGGTGCTGTTCAATTGGCTATCCACTCAACCCTGGCCAGCTCTACATTTTCCTGTCCACACCACAGAGACAGGAGAAATCATTGTTATCTCCACTACAGAATGTTCCATTCATTCACAGCGAATCTGGAATTCATCTGAATCTCCACTCCCGGCAGGTTTTCGTGACACCACTGGTAAATATCCAAGTAAGCCAATGCTGGTTTTAAGTGGCCTGCTCATACTCTCAGCCGTGCTGTTCAATTTGCTATCCACTCAACCCTCTTCAGCTCCATTTTCCTGTCCACATAACCCAGACTTCAGAAACAATTGGTATCTCCTCCACAGAATGTTCCATTCATTGACGGCAAATCTGAAATTCATCTAATTCTCAACTCCCGTCAGGTTTTCGTTACACCACTTGTGAATGTCCAATTAAGCCAAAGCTGGTTTTCAGTGGCCTGTTCTTACTACGAGACGTGCTGTTCATTTGGCTATCCATTCCACCCTGTTCAGCTCTACATTTTCGTGTCCACAAAACCCAGCCTTCAGAAATCATTGGAATCACCACTAGAGAATGTTCCATTCAATCACTGCGAATCTGGAATTCATCTGAATCTCCACTCCCGGCAGGTTTTCATTGCACCACTGCTGAATGTTCAAGTAACGCAATGATGGTTTTCAGCGGTCTATTCACACTCGAACCCGTGCTGTTCACGGTCTAGCGACTCAACACTGGTGAGTTCTTCTTTTTCCAGTTCAGACAATACAAACTTCAGAAACCATTGCAATCTACACTACAGAATGTTTCATTCATTCAGGCGAATCTTGAATTCATCTTGTTCTCCACTCCCAGCAGGTTTTCGTTTCACCACTGGTGAATGTCCAAGCAACCCAAGGCTGGTTTCAGCTGCGTGTTAACACTCGCAGCCGTGCTGTTCAATTGGCTATCCAGTGAACGCTGGTTAGCTCTTGATTTTCCTTCCACACACCGAGCCTTCAGAAATCATTCTTATCTCCACTTCAGAGTGTTCCATTCGTTCCCTGCGAATCTGGAATTCCTCTGACTCTCCACACCAGGCAGATTTTCCTAACAACACTGGTGAATGACCAGGTAATCCAATGCTGGTTTTCAGCGGCTGTTCACACTCACAGCCTTGCTGTTCAATTGGCAATCCAGTCAAACCTAGTCAGCTCTTCATTTTCCTGTCCACACAACCCAGCGTTCAGAAATCATTGGAATCTCTACTACAGAAATTTCCATTCATTCACTGTGAATCTGGAAATACTCTGAATCTGCATTCCAGGAAGGCTTTCGTTACACCACTGATGAATGTCCAAGTAATGCAATGCTGCTTCTTAGTGGTCTGTTCACACTCGAAACCGTGCTGTTCATTGGCTATCCACTCAATATCGGTCAGCTCTTCAATATCCTGTCCAGACTATCCAGATTCCTAAATGTTGGCAATCACCACTACAGAATGTTCCATTCAATCACGCGAATCTGGAATTCATCAGAGTCTCCACTCCTGGAAGGTTTTCGTGACACCACTGGTAAATGTCCAAGGAAGACAATGCTGGTTTTAAGCCGCCTGCTAACACACTCAGCCGTGCTGTTCAATTTGCTATCCACCCAACCCTATTCAGCTCTACATTTTCCTGTCCTCATAACCCAACCTTCAGAAATAATTGGTATCTCCTCCACAGAATGTTCCGTTCATTCACTGCGAATCTTAAATTCATCTGACTCTCAACTCCCGGCGGGTTATCGTTACACCACTTGTGAATGTCCAAGTAAGCCAATGCTGGTTTTCAGTGGCCTGTTCATACTAAGAGACGTGCTGTTCATTTGGCTATCCACTCCACCCTGTTCAGCTCTACATTTTCGTGTCCACAAAACCCAGCCTTCAGAAATCATTGGAATCACCACTAGAGAATGTTCCATTCATTCACTGCGAATCTGGAATTCATCTGAACCTCCACTCCTGGCAGGTTTTCGTTACGCCACTGGTGAATGTCCAAGTAACTCAATACTGGTTTTCAGAGGCATGTTCAACTCGCAGAAGTGCTGTTCAATGGGCTATCCACTCAATATTGGTCAGCTCTTCATTTTCCTCTCCACACAAACCAGCCTTCAGAAATCATTGGGCTCTCCACTACAGACTGTTCCATTCATTCACTGCGATTCTGCAATTCATCTGACTCTCCGCTCCAGGCAGGTTTTCATTACAGCACTGGTGAATGACCAAGTAATCCAATGCTGGTTTTCAGCCGCCTTTTCACACTCGCAGTGTGCTGTTCAATTGTCTATCCACTCAAACCTGGTCAGCCTTTCATTTTCTTTTCCACAATATCAGACTTCAGAAATCATTGGAATCGCCAGTACAGAATGTTCCATTCATTCACTGCCAATCTGGAATTCATCTGAATCTGCACTCCAGGTAGGCTTTCATTACACCACTTATGAATGTCCAAGTAACACAATGCTGGTTTTCAGCGGTCTGTTCACACTCTAAGCCCTGCTTTTTACTGGGTATCCACACAACTGTGGTCAGCTCTTCATTTTCATGTCCAAACAATCCAGACTTGAGAAATCATTGCAATCTCCAGTACAGAATGTTCCATTCATTCACTGCGAATCTGGAATTCAACTGAATCTCCACTACCTGCAGATTTATCTTACACCACTTGTGAATGTCCAAGTAAAACAATGCTGGTTTTCAGAGGCCTGTTCATGTTCGCAGTCGTGCTGTTCAATTGGCTATCCACTCAACCTGTTTTGCTCCTCATTTTCCTGTGCACACAACCCAGCCTTCAGAAATCATTGTAATCTCCACTACAGGATGTTCCATTCATTCACTGGGAATCTGGAATTCATCTGAATCTGCACTCCACGCAGGCTTTCGTTACACCACTGCTGAAAGTCGAAGTAATGCAATACTGGTTTTCAGTGGTCTGTTCACATTCGAAGCCGAGGCTTTTTACAGGCTATCCACTCAACACTGGTCAGCTCTTCATTTTCGTGTCCCCACAATCCAGATTTCAGAAATCATTGCAATCTCCACTACAGAATGTTCCATTCATTCACTGCGAGTCTGGAGTTTATCTGATTCTCCACTCCCGCCTGGTTAACATTACACCACTTGTGAATGTCCAAGTAAGCCAATGCTGGTTTTCAGAGGCCTGTTCATACTCGCAGCCGTGCTGTTTAATTGACAATTCACTCCACCCTGTTCAGCTCTTCATTGTCCCACCACACTACCAGCCTTCAGAAATCTTTGTTATCTCCACTACAGAATGTTCCATTCATTCACTGCGAATCTGGAATTCATCTGACTCTCAACTCCACGCAGGTTTTCATTACACCACTGTTGAATGTCCAAGTAACCCAATGCTGGTTTTCAGCGGCCTGTTCATATTCGCAGCCCTGCTGTTTACTTGGCTATCGATTCAAGCCTGGTCAGCTCTTCATTTTCCTGTCCACACAACACAGGCTTCAGAAATCATTGGAATCTCCTCTACAGAATGTTCCATTCATTCACTGCGAATGTGGAATTCAACTGACTCTCCACTCCATGCAGGTTTTCCTTACACCACTGATGAATGTCCAAGTAACCCAATGCTGGTTTTCAGCTGCATGTTCACACTCGCAGCCATGCTATACAATTGGCTTTCCACTAAATCCTGATTAGTTCTTGATTTTCCTTCCACACGACCCAGCCTTCAGAAATCGTTGGAATCTCCACTAGAGAATGTTCCATTCATTCACTGCGAATCTGGAATTCCTCTGAACCTCCACTCCCGGCAGGTTTTCGTTACACCACTGTTGAATGTCCAAGTAACCCAATGTTTTAAGTGTTTTCTTCACAAGCGCAGTGGTGCTGTTCAATTGGCTATCCACTCAACCCTGGCCAGCTCTACATTTTCCTGTCCACACCACAGAGACAGGAGAAATCATTGTTATCTCCACTACAGAATGTTCCATTCATTCACAGCGAATCTGGAATTCATCTGAATCTCCACTCCCGGCAGGTTTTCGTGACACCACTGGTAAATATCCAAGTAAGCCAATGCTGGTTTTAAGTGGCCTGCTCATACTCTCAGCCGTGCTGTTCAATTTGCTATCCACTCAACCCTCTTCAGCTCCATTTTCCTGTCCACATAACCCAGACTTCAGAAACAATTGGTATCTCCTCCACAGAATGTTCCATTCATTGACGGCAAATCTGAAATTCATCTAATTCTCAACTCCCGTCAGGTTTTCGTTACACCACTTGTGAATGTCCAATTAAGCCAAAGCTGGTTTTCAGTGGCCTGTTCTTACTACGAGACGTGCTGTTCATTTGGCTATCCATTCCACCCTGTTCAGCTCTACATTTTCGTGTCCACAAAACCCAGCCTTCAGAAATCATTGGAATCACCACTAGAGAATGTTCCATTCATTCACTGCGAATCTGGAATTCATCTGAATCTCCACTCCCGGCAGGTTTTCATTGCACCACTGCTGAATGTTCAAGTAACGCAATGATGGTTTTCAGCGGTCTATTCACACTCGAACCCGTGCTGTTCACGGTCTAGCGACTCAACACTGGTGAGTTCTTCTTTTTCCAGTTCAGACAATACAAACCTCAGAAACCATTGCAATCTACACTACAGAATGTTTCATTCATTCAGGCGAATCTTGAATTCATCTTGTTCTCCACTCCCAGCAGGTTTTCGTTTCACCACTGGTGAATGTCCAAGCAACCCAAGGCTGGTTTCAGCTGCGTGTTAACACTCGCAGCCGTGCTGTTCAATTGGCTATCCAGTGAACGCTGGTTAGCTCTTGATTTTCCTTCCACACACCGAGCCTTCAGAAATCATTCTTATCTCCACTTCAGAATGTTCCATTCGTTCCCTGCGAATCTGGAATTCCTCTGACTCTCCACACCAGGCAGATTTTCCTAACAACACTGGTGAATGACCAGGTAATCCAATGCTGGTTTTCAGCGGCTGTTCACACTCACAGCCTTGCTGTTCAATTGGCAATCCAGTCAAACCTAGTCAGCTCTTCATTTTCCTGTCCACACAACCCAGCGTTCAGAAATCATTGGAATCTCTACTACAGAAATTTCCATTCATTCACTGTGAATCTGGAAATACTCTGAATCTGCATTCCAGGAAGGCTTTCGTTACACCACTGATGAATGTCCAAGTAATGCAATGCTGCTTCTTAGTGGTCTGTTCACACTCGAAACCGTGCTGTTCATTGGCTATCCACTCAATATCGGTCAGCTCTTCAATATCCTGTCCAGACTATCCAGATTCCTAAATGTTGGCAATCACCACTACAGAATGTTCCATTCAATCACGCGAATCTGGAATTCATCAGAGTCTCCACTCCTGGAAGGTTTTCGTGACACCACTGGTAAATGTCCAAGGAAGACAATGCTGGTTTTAAGCCGCCTGCTAACACACTCAGCCGTGCTGTTCAATTTGCTATCCACCCAACCCTATTCAGCTCTACATTTTCCTGTCCTCATAACCCAACCTTCAGAAATAATTGGTATCTCCTCCACAGAATGTTCCGTTCATTCACTGCGAATCTTAAATTCATCTGACTCTCAACTCCCGGCGGGTTATCGTTACACCACTTGTGAATGTCCAAGTAAGCCAATGCTGGTTTTCAGTGGCCTGTTCATACTAAGAGACGTGCTGTTCATTTGGCTATCCACTCCACCCTGTTCAGCTCTACATTTTCGTGTCCACAAAACCCAGCCTTCAGAAATCATTGGAATCACCACTAGAGAATGTTCCATTCATTCACTGCGAATCTGGAATTCATCTGAACCTCCACTCCTGGCAGGTTTTCGTTACGCCACTGGTGAATGTCCAAGTAACTCAATACTGGTTTTCAGAGGCATGTTCAACTCGCAGAAGTGCTGTTCAATGGGCTATCCACTCAATATTGGTCAGCTCTTCATTTTCCTCTCCACACAAACCAGCCTTCAGAAATCATTGGGCTCTCCACTACAGACTGTTCCATTCATTCACTGCGATTCTGCAATTCATCTGACTCTCCGCTCCAGGCAGGTTTTCATTACAGCACTGGTGAATGACCAAGTAATCCAATGCTGGTTTTCAGCCGCCTTTTCACACTCGCAGTGTGCTGTTCAATTGTCTATCCACTCAAACCTGGTCAGCCTTTCATTTTCTTTTCCACAATATCAGACTTCAGAAATCATTGGAATCGCCAGTACAGAATGTTCCATTCATTCACTGCCAATCTGGAATTCATCTGAATCTGCACTCCAGGTAGGCTTTCATTACACCACTTATGAATGTCCAAGTAACACAATGCTGGTTTTCAGCGGTCTGTTCACACTCTAAGCCCTGCTTTTTACTGGGTATCCACACAACTGTGGTCAGCTCTTCATTTTCATGTCCAAACAATCCAGACTTGAGAAATCATTGCAATCTCCAGTACAGAATGTTCCATTCATTCACTGCGAATCTGGAATTCAACTGAATCTCCACTACCTGCAGATTTATCTTACACCACTTGTGAATGTCCAAGTAAAACAATGCTGGTTTTCAGAGGCCTGTTCATGTTCGCAGTCGTGCTGTTCAATTGGCTATCCACTCAACCTGTTTTGCTCCTCATTTTCCTGTGCACACAACCCAGCCTTCAGAAATCATTGTAATCTCCACTACAGGATGTTCCATTCATTCACTGGGAATCTGGAATTCATCTGAATCTGCACTCCACGCAGGCTTTCGTTACACCACTGCTGAAAGTCGAAGTAATGCAATACTGGTTTTCAGTGGTCTGTTCACATTCGAAGCCGAGGCTTTTTACAGGCTATCCACTCAACACTGGTCAGCTCTTCATTTTCGTGTCCCCACAATCCAGATTTCAGAAATCATTGCAATCTCCACTACAGAATGTTCCATTCATTCACTGCGAGTCTGGAGTTTATCTGATTCTCCACTCCCGCCTGGTTAACATTACACCACTTGTGAATGTCCAAGTAAGCCAATGCTGGTTTTCAGAGGCCTGTTCATACTCGCAGCCGTGCTGTTTAATTGACAATTCACTCCACCCTGTTCAGCTCTTCATTGTCCCACCACACTACCAGCCTTCAGAAATCTTTGTTATCTCCACTACAGAATGTTCCATTCATTCACTGCGAATCTGGAATTCATCTGACTCTCAACTCCACGCAGGTTTTCATTACACCACTGTTGAATGTCCAAGTAACCCAATGCTGGTTTTCAGCGGCCTGTTCATATTCGCAGCCCTGCTGTTTACTTGGCTATCGATTCAAGCCTGGTCAGCTCTTCATTTTCCTGTCCACACAACACAGGCTTCAGAAATCATTGGAATCTCCTCTACAGAATGTTCCATTCATTCACTGCGAATGTGGAATTCAACTGACTCTCCACTCCATGCAGGTTTTCCTTACACCACTGATGAATGTCCAAGTAACCCAATGCTGGTTTTCAGCTGCATGTTCACACTCGCAGCCATGCTATACAATTGGCTTTCCACTAAATCCTGATTAGTTCTTGATTTTCCTTCCACACGACCCAGCCTTCAGAAATCGTTGGAATCTCCACTAGAGAATGTTCCATTCATTCACTGCGAATCTGGAATTCCTCTGAACCTCCACTCCCGGCAGGTTTTCGTTACACCACTGTTGAATGTCCAAGTAACCCAATGTTTTAAGTGTTTTCTTCACAAGCGCAGTGGTGCTGTTCAATTGGCTATCCACTCAACCCTGGCCAGCTCTACATTTTCCTGTCCACACCACAGAGACTGGAGAAATCATTGTTATCTCCACTACAGAATGTTCCATTCATTCACAGCGAATCTGGAATTCATCTGAATCTCCACTCCCGGCAGGTTTTCGTGACACCACTGGTAAATATCCAAGTAAGCCAATGCTGGTTTTAAGTGGCCTGCTCATACTCTCAGCCGTGCTGTTCAATTTGCTATCCACTCAACCCTCTTCAGCTCCATTTTCCTGTCCACATAACCCAAACTTCAGAAACAATTGGTATCTCCTCCACAGAATGTTCCATTCATTGACGGCAAATCTGAAATTCATCTAATTCTCAACTCCCGTCAGGTTTTCGTTACACCACTTGTGAATGTCCAATTAAGCCAAAGCTGGTTTTCAGTGGCCTGTTCTTACTACGAGACGTGCTGTTCATTTGGCTATCCATTCCACCCTGTTCAGCTCTACATTTTCGTGTCCACAAAACCCAGCCTTCAGAAATCATTGGAATCACCACTAGAGAATGTTCCATTCATTCACTGCGAATCTGGAATTCATCTGAATCTCCACTCCCGGCAGGTTTTCATTGCACCACTGCTGAATGTTCAAGTAACGCAATGATGGTTTTCAGCGGTCTATTCACACTCGAACCCGTGCTGTTCACGGTCTAGCGACTCAACACTGGTGAGTTCTTCTTTTTCCAGTTCAGACAATACAAACCTCAGAAACCATTGCAATCTACACTACAGAATGTTTCATTCATTCAGGCGAATCTTGAATTCATCTTGTTCTCCACTCCCAGCAGGTTTTCGTTTCACCACTGGTGAATGTCCAATCAACCCAAGGCTGGTTTCAGCTGCGTGTTAACACTCGCAGCCGTGCTGTTCAATTGGCTATCCAGTGAACGCTGGTTAGCTCTTGATTTTCCTTCCACACACCGAGCCTTCAGAAATCATTCTTATCTCCACTTCAGAATGTTCCATTCGTTCCCTGCGAATCTGGAATTCCTCTGACTCTCCACACC
Organism: Sorex fumeus; assembly: GCF_029834395.1. Taxonomy (NCBI): domain Eukaryota; kingdom Metazoa; phylum Chordata; class Mammalia; order Eulipotyphla; family Soricidae; genus Sorex; species Sorex fumeus. The sequence goes on along the minus strand of NW_026606257.1, from coordinate 682,118 downwards.
AGGCAGATTTTCCTAACAACACTGGTGAATGACCAGGTAATCCAATGCTGGTTTTCAGCGGCTGTTCACACTCACAGCCTTGCTGTTCAATTGGCAATCCAGTCAAACCTAGTCAGCTCTTCATTTTCCTGTCCACACAACCCAGCGTTCAGAAATCATTGGAATCTCTACTACAGAAATTTCCATTCATTCACTGTGAATCTGGAAATACTCTGAATCTGCATTCCAGGAAGGCTTTCGTTACACCACTGATGAATGTCCAAGTAATGCAATGCTGCTTCTTAGTGGTCTGTTCACACTCGAAACCGTGCTGTTCATTGGCTATCCACTCAATATCGGTCAGCTCTTCAATATCCTGTCCAGACTATCCAGATTCCTAAATGTTGGCAATCACCACTACAGAATGTTCCATTCAATCACGCGAATCTGGAATTCATCAGAGTCTCCACTCCTGGAAGGTTTTCGTGACACCACTGGTAAATGTCCAAGGAAGACAATGCTGGTTTTAAGCCGCCTGCTAACACACTCAGCCGTGCTGTTCAATTTGCTATCCACCCAACCCTATTCAGCTCTACATTTTCCTGTCCTCATAACCCAACCTTCAGAAATAATTGGTATCTCCTCCACAGAATGTTCCGTTCATTCACTGCGAATCTTAAATTCATCTGACTCTCAACTCCCGGCGGGTTATCGTTACACCACTTGTGAATGTCCAAGTAAGCCAATGCTGGTTTTCAGTGGCCTGTTCATACTAAGAGACGTGCTGTTCATTTGGCTATCCACTCCACCCTGTTCAGCTCTACATTTTCGTGTCCACAAAACCCAGCCTTCAGAAATCATTGGAATCACCACTAGAGAATGTTCCATTCATTCACTGCGAATCTGGAATTCATCTGAACCTCCACTCCTGGCAGGTTTTCGTTACGCCACTGGTGAATGTCCAAGTAACTCAATACTGGTTTTCAGAGGCATGTTCAACTCGCAGAAGTGCTGTTCAATGGGCTATCCACTCAATATTGGTCAGCTCTTCATTTTCCTCTCCACACAAACCAGCCTTCAGAAATCATTGGGCTCTCCACTACAGACTGTTCCATTCATTCACTGTGATTCTGCAATTCATCTGACTCTCCGCTCCAGGCAGGTTTTCATTACAGCACTGGTGAATGACCAAGTAATCCAATGCTGGTTTTCAGCCGCCTTTTCACACTCGCAGTGTGCTGTTCAATTGTCTATCCACTCAAACCTGGTCAGCCTTTCATTTTCTTTTCCACAATATCAGACTTCAGAAATCATTGGAATCGCCAGTACAGAATGTTCCATTCATTCACTGCCAATCTGGAATTCATCTGAATCTGCACTCCAGGTAGGCTTTCATTACACCACTTATGAATGTCCAAGTAACACAATGCTGGTTTTCAGCGGTCTGTTCACACTCTAAGCCCTGCTTTTTACTGGGTATCCACACAACTGTGGTCAGCTCTTCATTTTCATGTCCAAACAATCCAGACTTGAGAAATCATTGCAATCTCCAGTACAGAATGTTCCATTCATTCACTGCGAATCTGGAATTCAACTGAATCTCCACTACCTGCAGATTTATCTTACACCACTTGTGAATGTCCAAGTAAAACAATGCTGGTTTTCAGAGGCCTGTTCATGTTCGCAGTCGTGCTGTTCAATTGGCTATCCACTCAACCTGTTTTGCTCCTCATTTTCCTGTGCACACAACCCAGCCTTCAGAAATCATTGTAATCTCCACTACAGGATGTTCCATTCATTCACTGGGAATCTGGAATTCATCTGAATCTGCACTCCACGCAGGCTTTCGTTACACCACTGCTGAAAGTCGAAGTAATGCAATACTGGTTTTCAGTGGTCTGTTCACATTCGAAGCCGAGGCTTTTTACAGGCTATCCACTCAACACTGGTCAGCTCTTCATTTTCGTGTCCCCACAATCCAGATTTCAGAAATCATTGCAATCTCCACTACAGAATGTTCCATTCATTCACTGCGAGTCTGGAGTTTATCTGATTCTCCACTCCCGCCTGGTTAACATTACACCACTTGTGAATGTCCAAGTAAGCCAATGCTGGTTTTCAGAGGCCTGTTCATACTCGCAGCCGTGCTGTTTAATTGACAATTCACTCCACCCTGTTCAGCTCTTCATTGTCCCACCACACTACCAGCCTTCAGAAATCTTTGTTATCTCCACTACAGAATGTTCCATTCATTCACTGCGAATCTGGAATTCATCTGACTCTCAACTCCACGCAGGTTTTCATTACACCACTGTTGAATGTCCAAGTAACCCAATGCTGGTTTTCAGCGGCCTGTTCATATTCGCAGCCCTGCTGTTTACTTGGCTATCGATTCAAGCCTGGTCAGCTCTTCATTTTCCTGTCCACACAACACAGGCTTCAGAAATCATTGGAATCTCCTCTACAGAATGTTCCATTCATTCACTGCGAATGTGGAATTCAACTGACTCTCCACTCCATGCAGGTTTTCCTTACACCACTGATGAATGTCCAAGTAACCCAATGCTGGTTTTCAGCTGCATGTTCACACTCGCAGCCATGCTATACAATTGGCTTTCCACTAAATCCTGATTAGTTCTTGATTTTCCTTCCACACGACCCAGCCTTCAGAAATCGTTGGAATCTCCACTAGAGAATGTTCCATTCATTCACTGCGAATCTGGAATTCCTCTGAACCTCCACTCCCGGCAGGTTTTCGTTACACCACAGTTGAATGTCCAAGTAACCCAATGTTTTAAGTGTTTTCTTCACAAGCGCAGTGGTGCTGTTCAATTGGCTATCCACTCAACCCTGGCCAGCTCTACATTTTCCTGTCCACACCACAGAGACTGGAGAAATCATTGTTATCTCCACTACAGAATGTTCCATTCATTCACAGCGAATCTGGAATTCATCTGAATCTCCACTCCCGGCAGGTTTTCGTGACACCACTGGTAAATATCCAAGTAAGCCAATGCTGGTTTTAAGTGGCCTGCTCATACTCTCAGCCGTGCTGTTCAATTTGCTATCCACTCAACCCTCTTCAGCTCCATTTTCCTGTCCACATAACCCAAACTTCAGAAACAATTGGTATCTCCTCCACAGAATGTTCCATTCATTGACGGCAAATCTGAAATTCATCTAATTCTCAACTCCCGTCAGGTTTTCGTTACACCACTTGTGAATGTCCAATTAAGCCAAAGCTGGTTTTCAGTGGCCTGTTCTTACTACGAGACGTGCTGTTCATTTGGCTATCCATTCCACCCTGTTCAGCTCTACATTTTCGTGTCCACAAAACCCAGCCTTCAGAAATCATTGGAATCACCACTAGAGAATGTTCCATTCATTCACTGCGAATCTGGAATTCATCTGAATCTCCACTCCCGGCAGGTTTTCATTGCACCACTGCTGAATGTTCAAGTAACGCAATGATGGTTTTCAGCGGTCTATTCACACTCGAACCCGTGCTGTTCACGGTCTAGCGACTCAACACTGGTGAGTTCTTCTTTTTCTAATTCAGACAATACAAACCTCAGAAACCATTGCAATCTACACTACAGAATGTTTCATTCATTCAGGCGAATCTTGAATTCATCTTGTTCTCCACTCCCAGCAGGTTTTCGTTTCACCACTGGTGAATGTCCAAGCAACCCAAGGCTGGTTTCAGCTGCGTGTTAACACTCGCAGCCGTGCTGTTCAATTGGCTATCCAGTGAACGCTGGTTAGCTCTTGATTTTCCTTCCACACACCGAGCCTTCAGAAATCATTCTTATCTCCACTTCAGAGTGTTCCATTCGTTCCCTGCGAATCTGGAATTCCTCTGACTCTCCACACCAGGCAGATTTTCCTAACAACACTGGTGAATGACCAGGTAATCCAATGCTGGTTTTCAGCGGCTGTTCACACTCACAGCCTTGCTGTTCAATTGGCAATCCAGTCAAACCTAGTCAGCTCTTCATTTTCCTGTCCACACAACCCAGCGTTCAGAAATCATTGGAATCTCTACTACAGAAATTTCCATTCATTCACTGTGAATCTGGAAATACTCTGAATCTGCATTCCAGGAAGGCTTTCGTTACACCACTGATGAATGTCCAAGTAATGCAATGCTGCTTCTTAGTGGTCTGTTCACACTCGAAACCGTGCTGTTCATTGGCTATCCACTCAATATCGGTCAGCTCTTCAATATCCTGTCCAGACTATCCAGATTCCTAAATGTTGGCAATCACCACTACAGAATGTTCCATTCAATCACGCGAATCTGGAATTCATCAGAGTCTCCACTCCTGGAAGGTTTTCGTGACACCACTGGTAAATGTCCAAGGAAGACAATGCTGGTTTTAAGCCGCCTGCTAACACACTCAGCCGTGCTGTTCAATTTGCTATCCACCCAACCCTATTCAGCTCTACATTTTCCTGTCCTCATAACCCAACCTTCAGAAATAATTGGTATCTCCTCCACAGAATGTTCCGTTCATTCACTGCGAATCTTAAATTCATCTGACTCTCAACTCCCGGCGGGTTATCGTTACACCACTTGTGAATGTCCAAGTAAGCCAATGCTGGTTTTCAGTGGCCTGTTCATACTAAGAGACGTGCTGTTCATTTGGCTATCCACTCCACCCTGTTCAGCTCTACATTTTCGTGTCCACAAAACCCAGCCTTCAGAAATCATTGGAATCACCACTAGAGAATGTTCCATTCATTCACTGCGAATCTGGAATTCATCTGAACCTCCACTCCTGGCAGGTTTTCGTTACGCCACTGGTGAATGTCCAAGTAACTCAATACTGGTTTTCAGAGGCATGTTCAACTCGCAGAAGTGCTGTTCAATGGGCTATCCACTCAATATTGGTCAGCTCTTCATTTTCCTCTCCACACAAACCAGCCTTCAGAAATCATTGGGCTCTCCACTACAGACTGTTCCATTCATTCACTGCGATTCTGCAATTCATCTGACTCTCCGCTCCAGGCAGGTTTTCATTACAGCACTGGTGAATGACCAAGTAATCCAATGCTGGTTTTCAGCCGCCTTTTCACACTCGCAGTGTGCTGTTCAATTGTCTATCCACTCAAACCTGGTCAGCCTTTCATTTTCTTTTCCACAATATCAGACTTCAGAAATCATTGGAATCGCCAGTACAGAATGTTCCATTCATTCACTGCCAATCTGGAATTCATCTGAATCTGCACTCCAGGTAGGCTTTCATTACACCACTTATGAATGTCCAAGTAACACAATGCTGGTTTTCAGCGGTCTGTTCACACTCTAAGCCCTGCTTTTTACTGGGTATCCACACAACTGTGGTCAGCTCTTCATTTTCATGTCCAAACAATCCAGACTTGAGAAATCATTGCAATCTCCAGTACAGAATGTTCCATTCATTCACTGCGAATCTGGAATTCAACTGAATCTCCACTACCTGCAGATTTATCTTACACCACTTGTGAATGTCCAAGTAAAACAATGCTGGTTTTCAGAGGCCTGTTCATGTTCGCAGTCGTGCTGTTCAATTGGCTATCCACTCAACCTGTTTTGCTCCTCATTTTCCTGTGCACACAACCCAGCCTTCAGAAATCATTGTAATCTCCACTACAGGATGTTCCATTCATTCACTGGGAATCTGGAATTCATCTGAATCTGCACTCCACGCAGGCTTTCGTTACACCACTGCTGAAAGTCGAAGTAATGCAATACTGGTTTTCAGTGGTCTGTTCACATTCGAAGCCGAGGCTTTTTACAGGCTATCCACTCAACACTGGTCAGCTCTTCATTTTCGTGTCCCCACAATCCAGATTTCAGAAATCATTGCAATCTCCACTACAGAATGTTCCATTCATTCACTGCGAGTCTGGAGTTTATCTGATTCTCCACTCCCGCCTGGTTAACATTACACCACTTGTGAATGTCCAAGTAAGCCAATGCTGGTTTTCAGAGGCCTGTTCATACTCGCAGCCGTGCTGTTTAATTGACAATTCACTCCACCCTGTTCAGCTCTTCATTGTCCCACCACACTACCAGCCTTCAGAAATCTTTGTTATCTCCACTACAGAATGTTCCATTCATTCACTGCGAATCTGGAATTCATCTGACTCTCAACTCCACGCAGGTTTTCATTACACCACTGTTGAATGTCCAAGTAACCCAATGCTGGTTTTCAGCGGCCTGTTCATATTCGCAGCCCTGCTGTTTACTTGGCTATCGATTCAAGCCTGGTCAGCTCTTCATTTTCCTGTCCACACAACACAGGCTTCAGAAATCATTGGAATCTCCTCTACAGAATGTTCCATTCATTCACTGCGAATGTGGAATTCAACTGACTCTCCACTCCATGCAGGTTTTCCTTACACCACTGATGAATGTCCAAGTAACCCAATGCTGGTTTTCAGCTGCATGTTCACACTCGCAGCCATGCTATACAATTGGCTTTCCACTAAATCCTGATTAGTTCTTGATTTTCCTTCCACACGACCCAGCCTTCAGAAATCGTTGGAATCTCCACTAGAGAATGTTCCATTCATTCACTGCGAATCTGGAATTCCTCTGAACCTCCACTCCCGGCAGGTTTTCGTTACACCACAGTTGAATGTCCAAGTAACCCAATGTTTTAAGTGTTTTCTTCACAAGCGCAGTGGTGCTGTTCAATTGGCTATCCACTCAACCCTGGCCAGCTCTACATTTTCCTGTCCACACCACAGAGACTGGAGAAATCATTGTTATCTCCACTACAGAATGTTCCATTCATTCACAGCGAATCTGGAATTCATCTGAATCTCCACTCCCGGCAGGTTTTCGTGACACCACTGGTAAATATCCAAGTAAGCCAATGCTGGTTTTAAGTGGCCTGCTCATACTCTCAGCCGTGCTGTTCAATTTGCTATCCACTCAACGCTCTTCAGCTCCATTTTCCTGTCCACATAACCCAAACTTCAGAAACAATTGGTATCTCCTCCACAGAATGTTCCATTCATTGACGGCAAATCTGAAATTCATCTAATTCTCAACTCCCGTCAGGTTTTCGTTACACCACTTGTGAATGTCCAATTAAGCCAAAGCTGGTTTTCAGTGGCCTGTTCTTACTACGAGACGTGCTGTTCATTTGGCTATCCATTCCACCCTGTTCAGCTCTACATTTTCGTGTCCACAAAACCCAGCCTTCAGAAATCATTGGAATCACCACTAGAGAATGTTCCATTCATTCACTGCGAATCTGGAATTCATCTGAATCTCCACTCCCGGCAGGTTTTCATTGCACCACTGCTGAATGTTCAAGTAACGCAATGATGGTTTTCAGCGGTCTATTCACACTCGAACCCGTGCTGTTCACGGTCTAGCGACTCAACACTGGTGAGTTCTTCTTTTTCCAGTTCAGACAATACAAACCTCAGAAACCATTGCAATCTACACTACAGAATGTTTCATTCATTCAGGTGAATCTTGAATTCATCTTGTTCTCCACTCCCAGCAGGTTTTCGTTTCACCACTGGTGAATGTCCAAGCAACCCAAGGCTGGTTTCAGCTGCGTGTTAACACTCGCAGCCGTGCTGTTCAATTGGCTATCCAGTGAACGCTGGTTAGCTCTTGATTTTCCTTCCACACACCGAGCCTTCAGAAATCATTCTTATCTCCACTTCAGAGTGTTCCATTCGTTCCCTGCGAATCTGGAATTCCTCTGACTCTCCACACCAGGCAGATTTTCCTAACAACACTGGTGAATGACCAGGTAATCCAATGCTGGTTTTCAGCGGCTGTTCACACTCACAGCCTTGCTGTTCAATTGGCAATCCAGTCAAACCTAGTCAGCTCTTCATTTTCCTGTCCACACAACCCAGCGTTCAGAAATCATTGGAATCTCTACTACAGAAATTTCCATTCATTCACTGTGAATCTGGAAATACTCTGAATCTGCATTCCAGGAAGGCTTTCGTTACACCACTGATGAATGTCCAAGTAATGCAATGCTGCTTCTTAGTGGTCTGTTCACACTCGAAACCGTGCTGTTCATTGGCTATCCACTCAATATCGGTCAGCTCTTCAATATCCTGTCCAGACTATCCAGATTCCTAAATGTTGGCAATCACCACTACAGAATGTTCCATTCAATCACGCGAATCTGGAATTCATCAGAGTCTCCACTCCTGGAAGGTTTTCGTGACACCACTGGTAAATGTCCAAGGAAGACAATGCTGGTTTTAAGCCGCCTGCTAACACACTCAGCCGTGCTGTTCAATTTGCTATCCACCCAACCCTATTCAGCTCTACATTTTCCTGTCCTCATAACCCAACCTTCAGAAATAATTGGTATCTCCTCCACAGAATGTTCCGTTCATTCACTGCGAATCTTAAATTCATCTGACTCTCAACTCCCGGCGGGTTATCGTTACACCACTTGTGAATGTCCAAGTAAGCCAATGCTGGTTTTCAGTGGCCTGTTCATACTAAGAGACGTGCTGTTCATTTGGCTATCCACTCCACCCTGTTCAGCTCTACATTTTCGTGTCCACAAAACCCAGCCTTCAGAAATCATTGGAATCACCACTAGAGAATGTTCCATTCATTCACTGCGAATCTGGAATTCATCTGAACCTCCACTCCTGGCAGGTTTTCGTTACGCCACTGGTGAATGTCCAAGTAACTCAATACTGGTTTTCAGAGGCATGTTCAACTCGCAGAAGTGCTGTTCAATGGGCTATCCACTCAATATTGGTCAGCTCTTCATTTTCCTCTCCACACAAACCAGCCTTCAGAAATCATTGGGCTCTCCACTACAGACTGTTCCATTCATTCACTGCGATTCTGCAATTCATCTGACTCTCCGCTCCAGGCAGGTTTTCATTACAGCACTGGTGAATGACCAAGTAATCCAATGCTGGTTTTCAGCCGCCTTTTCACACTCGCAGTGTGCTGTTCAATTGTCTATCCACTCAAACCTGGTCAGCCTTTCATTTTCTTTTCCACAATATCAGACTTCAGAAATCATTGGAATCGCCAGTACAGAATGTTCCATTCATTCACTGCCAATCTGGAATTCATCTGAATCTGCACTCCAGGTAGGCTTTCATTACACCACTTATGAATGTCCAAGTAACACAATGCTGGTTTTCAGCGGTCTGTTCACACTCTAAGCCCTGCTTTTTACTGGGTATCCACACAACTGTGGTCAGCTCTTCATTTTCATGTCCAAACAATCCAGACTTGAGAAATCATTGCAATCTCCAGTACAGAATGTTCCATTCATTCACTGCGAATCTGGAATTCAACTGAATCTCCACTACCTGCAGATTTATCTTACACCACTTGTGAATGTCCAAGTAAAACAATGCTGGTTTTCAGAGGCCTGTTCATGTTCGCAGTCGTGCTGTTCAATTGGCTATCCACTCAACCTGTTTTGCTCCTCATTTTCCTGTGCACACAACCCAGCCTTCAGAAATCATTGTAATCTCCACTACAGGATGTTCCATTCATTCACTGGGAATCTGGAATTCATCTGAATCTGCACTCCACGCAGGCTTTCGTTACACCACTGCTGAAAGTCGAAGTAATGCAATACTGGTTTTCAGTGGTCTGTTCACATTCGAAGCCGAGGCTTTTTACAGGCTATCCACTCAACACTGGTCAGCTCTTCATTTTCGTGTCCCCACAATCCAGATTTCAGAAATCATTGCAATCTCCACTACAGAATGTTCCATTCATTCACTGCGAGTCTGGAGTTTATCTGATTCTCCACTCCCGCCTGGTTAACATTACACCACTTGTGAATGTCCAAGTAAGCCAATGCTGGTTTTCAGAGGCCTGTTCATACTCGCAGCCGTGCTGTTTAATTGACAATTCACTCCACCCTGTTCAGCTCTTCATTGTCCCACCACACTACCAGCCTTCAGAAATCTTTGTTATCTCCACTACAGAATGTTCCATTCATTCACTGCGAATCTGGAATTCATCTGACTCTCAACTCCACGCAGGTTTTCATTACACCACTGTTGAATGTCCAAGTAACCCAATGCTGGTTTTCAGCGGCCTGTTCATATTCGCAGCCCTGCTGTTTACTTGGCTATCGATTCAAGCCTGGTCAGCTCTTCATTTTCCTGTCCACACAACACAGGCTTCAGAAATCATTGGAATCTCCTCTACAGAATGTTCCATTCATTCACTGCGAATGTGGAATTCAACTGACTCTCCACTCCATGCAGGTTTTCCTTACACCACTGATGAATGTCCAAGTAACCCAATGCTGGTTTTCAGCTGCATGTTCACACTCGCAGCCATGCTATACAATTGGCTTTCCACTAAATCCTGATTAGTTCTTGATTTTCCTTCCACACGACCCAGCCTTCAGAAATCGTTGGAATCTCCACTAGAGAATGTTCCATTCATTCACTGCGAATCTGGAATTCCTCTGAACCTCCACTCCCGGCAGGTTTTCGTTACACCACAGTTGAATGTCCAAGTAACCCAATGTTTTAAGTGTTTTCTTCACAAGCGCAGTGGTGCTGTTCAATTGGCTATCCACTCAACCCTGGCCAGCTCTACATTTTCCTGTCCACACCACAGAGACTGGAGAAATCATTGTTATCTCCACTACAGAATGTTCCATTCATTCACAGCGAATCTGGAATTCATCTGAATCTCCACTCCCGGCAGGTTTTCGTGACACCACTGGTAAATATCCAAGTAAGCCAATGCTGGTTTTAAGTGGCCTGCTCATACTCTCAGCCGTGCTGTTCAATTTGCTATCCACTCAACCCTCTTCAGCTCCATTTTCCTGTCCACATAACCCAAACTTCAGAAACAATTGGTATCTCCTCCACAGAATGTTCCATTCATTGACGGCAAATCTGAAATTCATCTAATTCTCAACTCCCGTCAGGTTTTCGTTACACCACTTGTGAATGTCCAATTAAGCCAAAGCTGGTTTTCAGTGGCCTGTTCATACTAAGAGACGTGCTGTTCATTTGGCTATCCACTCCACCCTGTTCAGCTCTACATTCTCGTGTCCACAAAACCCAGCCTTCAGAAATCATTGGAATCACCACTAGAGAATGTTCCATTCATTCACTGCGAATCTGGAATTCATCTGAACCTCCACTCCTGGCAGGTTTTCGTTACGCCACTGGTGAATGTCCAAGTAACTCAATACTGGTTTTCAGAGGCATGTTCAACTCGCAGAAGTGCTGTTCAATGGGCTATCCACTCAATATTGGTCAGCTCTTCATTTTCCTCTCCACACAAACCAGCCTTCAGAAATCATTGGGCTCTCCACTACAGACTGTTCCATTCATTCACTGCGATTCTGCAATTCATCTGACTCTCCGCTCCAGGCAGGTTTTCATTACAGCACTGGTGAATGACCAAGTAATCCAATGCTGGTTTTCAGCCGCCTTTTCACACTCGCAGTGTGCTGTTCAATTGTCTATCCACTCAAACCTGGTCAGCCTTTCATTTTCTTTTCCACAATATCAGACTTCAGAAATCATTGGAATCGCCAGTACAGAATGTTCCATTCATTCACTGCCAATCTGGAATTCATCTGAATCTGCACTCCAGGTAGGCTTTCATTACACCACTTATGAATGTCCAAGTAACACAATGCTGGTTTTCAGCGGTCTGTTCACACTCTAAGCCCTGCTTTTTACTGGGTATCCACACAACTGTGGTCAGCTCTTCATTTTCATGTCCAAACAATCCAGACTTGAGAAATCATTGCAATCTCCAGTACAGAATGTTCCATTCATTCACTGCGAATCTGGAATTCAACTGAATCTCCACTACCTGCAGATTTATCTTACACCACTTGTGAATGTCCAAGTAAAACAATGCTGGTTTTCAGAGGCCTGTTCATGTTCGCAGTCGTGCTGTTCAATTGGCTATCCACTCAACCTGTTTTGCTCCTCATTTTCCTGTGCACACAACCCAGCCTTCAGAAATCATTGTAATCTCCACTACAGGATGTTCCATTCATTCACTGGGAATCTGGAATTCATCTGAATCTGCACTCCACGCAGGCTTTCGTTACACCACTGCTGAAAGTCGAAGTAATGCAATACTGGTTTTCAGTGGTCTGTTCACATTCGAAGCCGAGGCTTTTTACAGGCTATCCACTCAACACTGGTCAGCTCTTCATTTTCGTGTCCCCACAATCCAGATTTCAGAAATCATTGCAATCTCCACTACAGAATGTTCCATTCATTCACTGCGAGTCTGGAGTTTATCTGATTCTCCACTCCCGCCTGGTTAACATTACACCACTTGTGAATGTCCAAGTAAGCCAATGCTGGTTTTCAGAGGCCTGTTCATACTCGCAGCCGTGCTGTTTAATTGACAATTCACTCCACCCTGTTCAGCTCTTCATTGTCCCACCACACTACCAGCCTTCAGAAATCTTTGTTATCTCCACTACAGAATGTTCCATTCATTCACTGCGAATCTGGAATTCATCTGACTCTCAACTCCACGCAGGTTTTCATTACACCACTGTTGAATGTCCAAGTAACCCAATGCTGGTTTTCAGCGGCCTGTTCATATTCGCAGCCCTGCTGTTTACTTGGCTATCGATTCAAGCCTGGTCAGCTCTTCATTTTCCTGTCCACACAACACAGGCTTCAGAAATCATTGGAATCTCCTCTACAGAATGTTCCATTCATTCACTGCGAATGTGGAATTCAACTGACTCTCCACTCCATGCAGGTTTTCCTTACACCACTGATGAATGTCCAAGTAACCCAATGCTGGTTTTCAGCTGCATGTTCACACTCGCAGCCATGCTATACAATTGGCTTTCCACTAAATCCTGATTAGTTCTTGATTTTCCTTCCACACGACCCAGCCTTCAGAAATCGTTGGAATCTCCACTAGAGAATGTTCCATTCATTCACTGCGAATCTGGAATTCCTCTGAACCTCCACTCCCGGCAGGTTTTCGTTACACCACAGTTGAATGTCCAAGTAACCCAATGTTTTAAGTGTTTTCTTCACAAGCGCAGTGGTGCTGTTCAATTGGCTATCCACTCAACCCTGGCCAGCTCTACATTTTCCTGTCCACACCACAGAGACTGGAGAAATCATTGTTATCTCCACTACAGAATGTTCCATTCATTCACAGCGAATCTGGAATTCATCTGAATCTCCACTCCCGGCAGGTTTTCGTGACACCACTGGTAAATATCCAAGTAAGCCAATGCTGGTTTTAAGTGGCCTGCTCATACTCTCAGCCGTGCTGTTCAATTTGCTATCCACTCAACGCTCTTCAGCTCCATTTTCCTGTCCACATAACCCAAACTTCAGAAACAATTGGTATCTCCTCCACAGAATGTTCCATTCATTGACGGCAAATCTGAAATTCATCTAATTCTCAACTCCCGTCAGGTTTTCGTTACACCACTTGTGAATGTCCAATTAAGCCAAAGCTGGTTTTCAGTGGCCTGTTCTTACTACGAGACGTGCTGTTCATTTGGCTATCCATTCCACCCTGTTCAGCTCTACATTTTCGTGTCCACAAAACCCAGCCTTCAGAAATCATTGGAATCACCACTAGAGAATGTTCCATTCATTCACTGCGAATCTGGAATTCATCTGAATCTCCACTCCCGGCAGGTTTTCATTGCACCACTGCTGAATGTTCAAGTAACGCAATGATGGTTTTCAGCGGTCTATTCACACTCGAACCCGTGCTGTTCACGGTCTAGCGACTCAACACTGGTGAGTTCTTCTTTTTCCAGTTCAGACAATACAAACCTCAGAAACCATTGCAATCTACACTACAGAATGTTTCATTCATTCAGGTGAATCTTGAATTCATCTTGTTCTCCACTCCCAGCAGGTTTTCGTTTCACCACTGGTGAATGTCCAAGCAACCCAAGGCTGGTTTCAGCTGCGTGTTAACACTCGCAGCCGTGCTGTTCAATTGGCTATCCAGTGAACGCTGGTTAGCTCTTGATTTTCCTTCCACACACCGAGCCTTCAGAAATCATTCTTATCTCCACTTCAGAGTGTTCCATTCGTTCCCTGCGAATCTGGAATTCCTCTGACTCTCCACACCAGGCAGATTTTCCTAACAACACTGGTGAATGACCAGGTAATCCAATGCTGGTTTTCAGCGGCTGTTCACACTCACAGCCTTGCTGTTCAATTGGCAATCCAGTCAAACCTAGTCAGCTCTTCATTTTCCTGTCCACACAACCCAGCGTTCAGAAATCATTGGAATCTCTACTACAGAAATTTCCATTCATTCACTGTGAATCTGGAAATACTCTGAATCTGCATTCCAGGAAGGCTTTCGTTACACCACTGATGAATGTCCAAGTAATGCAATGCTGCTTCTTAGTGGTCTGTTCACACTCGAAACCGTGCTGTTCATTGGCTATCCACTCAATATCGGTCAGCTCTTCAATATCCTGTCCAGACTATCCAGATTCCTAAATGTTGGCAATCACCACTACAGAATGTTCCATTCAATCACGCGAATCTGGAATTCATCAGAGTCTCCACTCCTGGAAGGTTTTCGTGACACCACTGGTAAATGTCCAAGGAAGACAATGCTGGTTTTAAGCCGCCTGCTAACACACTCAGCCGTGCTGTTCAATTTGCTATCCACCCAACCCTATTCAGCTCTACATTTTCCTGTCCTCATAACCCAACCTTCAGAAATAATTGGTATCTCCTCCACAGAATGTTCCGTTCATTCACTGCGAATCTTAAATTCATCTGACTCTCAACTCCCGGCGGGTTATCGTTACACCACTTGTGAATGTCCAAGTAAGCCAATGCTGGTTTTCAGTGGCCTGTTCATACTAAGAGACGTGCTGTTCATTTGGCTATCCACTCCACCCTGTTCAGCTCTACATTTTCGTGTCCACAAAACCCAGCCTTCAGAAATCATTGGAATCACCACTAGAGAATGTTCCATTCATTCACTGCGAATCTGGAATTCATCTGAACCTCCACTCCTGGCAGGTTTTCGTTACGCCACTGGTGAATGTCCAAGTAACTCAATACTGGTTTTCAGAGGCATGTTCAACTCGCAGAAGTGCTGTTCAATGGGCTATCCACTCAATATTGGTCAGCTCTTCATTTTCCTCTCCACACAAACCAGCCTTCAGAAATCATTGGGCTCTCCACTACAGACTGTTCCATTCATTCACTGCGATTCTGCAATTCATCTGACTCTCCGCTCCAGGCAGGTTTTCATTACAGCACTGGTGAATGACCAAGTAATCCAATGCTGGTTTTCAGCCGCCTTTTCACACTCGCAGTGTGCTGTTCAATTGTCTATCCACTCAAACCTGGTCAGCCTTTCATTTTCTTTTCCACAATATCAGACTTCAGAAATCATTGGAATCGCCAGTACAGAATGTTCCATTCATTCACTGCCAATCTGGAATTCATCTGAATCTGCACTCCAGGTAGGCTTTCATTACACCACTTATGAATGTCCAAGTAACACAATGCTGGTTTTCAGCGGTCTGTTCACACTCTAAGCCCTGCTTTTTACTGGGTATCCACACAACTGTGGTCAGCTCTTCATTTTCATGTCCAAACAATCCAGACTTGAGAAATCATTGCAATCTCCAGTACAGAATGTTCCATTCATTCACTGCGAATCTGGAATTCAACTGAATCTCCACTACCTGCAGATTTATCTTACACCACTTGTGAATGTCCAAGTAAAACAATGCTGGTTTTCAGAGGCCTGTTCATGTTCGCAGTCGTGCTGTTCAATTGGCTATCCACTCAACCTGTTTTGCTCCTCATTTTCCTGTGCACACAACCCAGCCTTCAGAAATCATTGTAATCTCCACTACAGGATGTTCCATTCATTCACTGGGAATCTGGAATTCATCTGAATCTGCACTCCACGCAGGCTTTCGTTACACCACTGCTGAAAGTCGAAGTAATGCAATACTGGTTTTCAGTGGTCTGTTCACATTCGAAGCCGAGGCTTTTTACAGGCTATCCACTCAACACTGGTCAGCTCTTCATTTTCGTGTCCCCACAATCCAGATTTCAGAAATCATTGCAATCTCCACTACAGAATGTTCCATTCATTCACTGCGAGTCTGGAGTTTATCTGATTCTCCACTCCCGCCTGGTTAACATTACACCACTTGTGAATGTCCAAGTAAGCCAATGCTGGTTTTCAGAGGCCTGTTCATACTCGCAGCCGTGCTGTTTAATTGACAATTCACTCCACCCTGTTCAGCTCTTCATTGTCCCACCACACTACCAGCCTTCAGAAATCTTTGTTATCTCCACTACAGAATGTTCCATTCATTCACTGCGAATCTGGAATTCATCTGACTCTCAACTCCACGCAGGTTTTCATTACACCACTGTTGAATGTCCAAGTAACCCAATGCTGGTTTTCAGCGGCCTGTTCATATTCGCAGCCCTGCTGTTTACTTGGCTATCGATTCAAGCCTGGTCAGCTCTTCATTTTCCTGTCCACACAACACAGGCTTCAGAAATCATTGGAATCTCCTCTACAGAATGTTCCATTCATTCACTGCGAATGTGGAATTCAACTGACTCTCCACTCCATGCAGGTTTTCCTTACACCACTGATGAATGTCCAAGTAACCCAATGCTGGTTTTCAGCTGCATGTTCACACTCGCAGCCATGCTATACAATTGGCTTTCCACTAAATCCTGATTAGTTCTTGATTTTCCTTCCACACGACCCAGCCTTCAGAAATCGTTGGAATCTCCACTAGAGAATGTTCCATTCATTCACTGCGAATCTGGAATTCCTCTGAACCTCCACTCCCGGCAGGTTTTCGTTACACCACAGTTGAATGTCCAAGTAACCCAATGTTTTAAGTGTTTTCTTCACAAGCGCAGTGGTGCTGTTCAATTGGCTATCCACTCAACCCTGGCCAGCTCTACATTTTCCTGTCCACACCACAGAGACTGGAGAAATCATTGTTATCTCCACTACAGAATGTTCCATTCATTCACAGCGAATCTGGAATTCATCTGAATCTCCACTCCCGGCAGGTTTTCGTGACACCACTGGTAAATATCCAAGTAAGCCAATGCTGGTTTTAAGTGGCCTGCTCATACTCTCAGCCGTGCTGTTCAATTTGCTATCCACTCAACGCTCTTCAGCTCCATTTTCCTGTCCACATAACCCAAACTTCAGAAACAATTGGTATCTCCTCCACAGAATGTTCCATTCATTGACGGCAAATCTGAAATTCATCTAATTCTCAACTCCCGTCAGGTTTTCGTTACACCACTTGTGAATGTCCAATTAAGCCAAAGCTGGTTTTCAGTGGCCTGTTCTTACTACGAGACGTGCTGTTCATTTGGCTATCCATTCCACCCTGTTCAGCTCTACATTTTCGTGTCCACAAAACCCAGCCTTCAGAAATCATTGGAATCACCACTAGAGAATGTTCCATTCATTCACTGCGAATCTGGAATTCATCTGAATCTCCACTCCCGGCAGGTTTTCATTGCACCACTGCTGAATGTTCAAGTAACGCAATGATGGTTTTCAGCGGTCTATTCACACTCGAACCCGTGCTGTTCACGGTCTAGCGACTCAACACTGGTGAGTTCTTCTTTTTCCAGTTCAGACAATACAAACCTCAGAAACCATTGCAATCTACACTACAGAATGTTTCATTCATTCAGGCGAATCTTGAATTCATCTTGTTCTCCACTCCCAGCAGGTTTTCGTTTCACCACTGGTGAATGTCCAAGCAACCCAAGGCTGGTTTCAGCTGCGTGTTAACACTCGCAGCCGTGCTGTTCAATTGGCTATCCAGTGAACGCTGGTTAGCTCTTGATTTTCCTTCCACACACCGAGCCTTCAGAAATCATTCTTATCTCCACTTCAGAGTGTTCCATTCGTTCCCTGCGAATCTGGAATTCCTCTGACTCTCCACACCAGGCAGATTTTCCTAACAACACTGGTGAATGACCAGGTAATCCAATGCTGGTTTTCAGCGGCTGTTCACACTCACAGCCTTGCTGTTCAATTGGCAATCCAGTCAAACCTAGTCAGCTCTTCATTTTCCTGTCCACACAACCCAGCGTTCAGAAATCATTGGAATCTCTACTACAGAAATTTCCATTCATTCACTGTGAATCTGGAAATACTCTGAATCTGCATTCCAGGAAGGCTTTCGTTACACCACTGATGAATGTCCAAGTAATGCAATGCTGCTTCTTAGTGGTCTGTTCACACTCGAAACCGTGCTGTTCATTGGCTATCCACTCAATATCGGTCAGCTCTTCAATATCCTGTCCAGACTATCCAGATTCCTAAATGTTGGCAATCACCACTACAGAATGTTCCATTCAATCACGCGAATCTGGAATTCATCAGAGTCTCCACTCCTGGAAGGTTTTCGTGACACCACTGGTAAATGTCCAAGGAAGACAATGCTGGTTTTAAGCCGCCTGCTAACACACTCAGCCGTGCTGTTCAATTTGCTATCCACCCAACCCTATTCAGCTCTACATTTTCCTGTCCTCATAACCCAACCTTCAGAAATAATTGGTATCTCCTCCACAGAATGTTCCGTTCATTCACTGCGAATCTTAAATTCATCTGACTCTCAACTCCCGGCGGGTTATCGTTACACCACTTGTGAATGTCCAAGTAAGCCAATGCTGGTTTTCAGTGGCCTGTTCATACTAAGAGACGTGCTGTTCATTTGGCTATCCACTCCACCCTGTTCAGCTCTACATTTTCGTGTCCACAAAACCCAGCCTTCAGAAATCATTGGAATCACCACTAGAGAATGTTCCATTCATTCACTGCGAATCTGGAATTCATCTGAACCTCCACTCCTGGCAGGTTTTCGTTACGCCACTGGTGAATGTCCAAGTAACTCAATACTGGTTTTCAGAGGCATGTTCAACTCGCAGAAGTGCTGTTCAATGGGCTATCCACTCAATATTGGTCAGCTCTTCATTTTCCTCTCCACACAAACCAGCCTTCAGAAATCATTGGGCTCTCCACTACAGACTGTTCCATTCATTCACTGCGATTCTGCAATTCATCTGACTCTCCGCTCCAGGCAGGTTTTCATTACAGCACTGGTGAATGACCAAGTAATCCAATGCTGGTTTTCAGCCGCCTTTTCACACTCGCAGTGTGCTGTTCAATTGTCTATCCACTCAAACCTGGTCAGCCTTTCATTTTCTTTTCCACAATATCAGACTTCAGAAATCATTGGAATCGCCAGTACAGAATGTTCCATTCATTCACTGCCAATCTGGAATTCATCTGAATCTGCACTCCAGGTAGGCTTTCATTACACCACTTATGAATGTCCAAGTAACACAATGCTGGTTTTCAGCGGTCTGTTCACACTCTAAGCCCTGCTTTTTACTGGGTATCCACACAACTGTGGTCAGCTCTTCATTTTCATGTCCAAACAATCCAGACTTGAGAAATCATTGCAATCTCCAGTACAGAATGTTCCATTCATTCACTGCGAATCTGGAATTCAACTGAATCTCCACTACCTGCAGATTTATCTTACACCACTTGTGAATGTCCAAGTAAAACAATGCTGGTTTTCAGAGGCCTGTTCATGTTCGCAGTCGTGCTGTTCAATTGGCTATCCACTCAACCTGTTTTGCTCCTCATTTTCCTGTGCACACAACCCAGCCTTCAGAAATCATTGTAATCTCCACTACAGGATGTTCCATTCATTCACTGGGAATCTGGAATTCATCTGAATCTGCACTCCACGCAGGCTTTCGTTACACCACTGCTGAAAGTCGAAGTAATGCAATACTGGTTTTCAGTGGTCTGTTCACATTCGAAGCCGAGGCTTTTTACAGGTTATCCACTCAACACTGGTCAGCTCTTCATTTTCGTGTCCCCACAATCCAGATTTCAGAAATCATTGCAATCTCCACTACAGAATGTTCCATTCATTCACTGCGAGTCTGGAGTTTATCTGATTCTCCACTCCCGCCTGGTTAACATTACACCACTTGTGAATGTCCAAGTAAGCCAATGCTGGTTTTCAGAGGCCTGTTCATACTCGCAGCCGTGCTGTTTAATTGACAATTCACTCCATCCTGTTCAGCTCTTCATTGTCCCACCACACTACCAGCCTTCAGAAATCTTTGTTATCTCCACTACAGAATGTTCCATTCATTCACTGCGAATCTGGAATTCATCTGACTCTCAACTCCACGCAGGTTTTCATTACACCACTGTTGAATGTCCAAGTAACCCAATGCTGGTTTTCAGCGGCCTGTTCATATTCGCAGCCCTGCTGTTTACTTGGCTATCGATTCAAGCCTGGTCAGCTCTTCATTTTCCTGTCCACACAACACAGGCTTCAGAAATCATTGGAATCTCCTCTACAGAATGTTCCATTCATTCACTGTGAATGTGGAATTCAACTGACTCTCCACTCCATGCAGGTTTTCCTTACACCACTGATGAATGTCCAAGTAACCCAATGCTGGTTTTCAGCTGCATGTTCACACTCGCAGCCATGCTATACAATTGGCTTTCCACTAAATCCTGATTAGTTCTTGATTTTCCTTCCACACGACCCAGCCTTCAGAAATCGTTGGAATCTCCACTAGAGAATGTTCCATTCATTCACTGCGAATCTGGAATTCCTCTGAACCTCCACTCCCGGCAGGTTTTCGTTACACCACTGTTGAATGTCCAAGTAACCAAATGTTTTAAGTGTTTTCTTCACAAGCGCAGTGGTGCTGTTCAATTGGCTATCCACTCAACCCTGGCCAGCTCTACATTTTCCTGTCCACACCACAGAGACTGGAGAAATCATTGTTATCTCCACTACAGAATGTTCCATTCATTCACAGCGAATCTGGAATTCATCTGAATCTCCACTCCCGGCAGGTTTTCGTGACACCACTGGTAAATATCCAAGTAAGCCAATGCTGGTTTTAAGTGGCCTGCTCATACTCTCAGCCGTGCTGTTCAATTTGCTATCCACTCAACGCTCTTCAGCTCCATTTTCCTGTCCACATAACCCAAACTTCAGAAACAATTGGTATCTCCTCCACAGAATGTTCCATTCATTGACGGCAAATCTGAAATTCATCTAATTCTCAACTCCCGTCAGGTTTTCGTTACACCACTTGTGAATGTCCAATTAAGCCAAAGCTGGTTTTCAGTGGCCTGTTCTTACTACGAGACGTGCTGTTCATTTGGCTATCCATTCCACCCTGTTCAGCTCTACATTTTCGTGTCCACAAAACCCAGCCTTCAGAAATCATTGGAATCACCACTAGAGAATGTTCCATTCATTCACTGCGAATCTGGAATTCATCTGAATCTCCACTCCCGGCAGGTTTTCATTGCACCACTGCTGAATGTTCAAGTAACGCAATGATGGTTTTCAGCGGTCTATTCACACTCGAACCCGTGCTGTTCACGGTCTAGCGACTCAACACTGGTGAGTTCTTCTTTTTCCAGTTCAGACAATACAAACCTCAGAAACCATTGCAATCTACACTACAGAATGTTTCATTCATTCAGGTGAATCTTGAATTCATCTTGTTCTCCACTCCCAGCAGGTTTTCGTTTCACCACTGGTGAATGTCCAAGCAACCCAAGGCTGGTTTCAGCTGCGTGTTAACACTCGCAGCCGTGCTGTTCAATTGGCTATCCAGTGAACGCTGGTTAGCTCTTGATTTTCCTTCCACACACCGAGCCTTCAGAAATCATTCTTATCTCCACTTCAGAGTGTTCCATTCGTTCCCTGCGAATCTGGAATTCCTCTGACTCTCCACACCAGGCAGATTTTCCTAACAACACTGGTGAATGACCAGGTAATCCAATGCTGGTTTTCAGCGGCTGTTCACACTCACAGCCTTGCTGTTCAATTGGCAATCCAGTCAAACCTAGTCAGCTCTTCATTTTCCTGTCCACACAACCCAGCGTTCAGAAATCATTGGAATCTCTACTACAGAAATTTCCATTCATTCACTGTGAATCTGGAAATACTCTGAATCTGCATTCCAGGAAGGCTTTCGTTACACCACTGATGAATGTCCAAGTAATGCAATGCTGCTTCTTAGTGGTCTGTTCACACTCGAAACCGTGCTGTTCATTGGCTATCCACTCAATATCGGTCAGCTCTTCAATATCCTGTCCAGACTATCCAGATTCCTAAATGTTGGCAATCACCACTACAGAATGTTCCATTCAATCACGCGAATCTGGAATTCATCAGAGTCTCCACTCCTGGAAGGTTTTCGTGACACCACTGGTAAATGTCCAAGGAAGACAATGCTGGTTTTAAGCCGCCTGCTAACACACTCAGCCGTGCTGTTCAATTTGCTATCCACCCAACCCTATTCAGCTCTACATTTTCCTGTCCTCATAACCCAACCTTCAGAAATAATTGGTATCTCCTCCACAGAATGTTCCGTTCATTCACTGCGAATCTTAAATTCATCTGACTCTCAACTCCCGGCGGGTTATCGTTACACCACTTGTGAATGTCCAAGTAAGCCAATGCTGGTTTTCAGTGGCCTGTTCATACTAAGAGACGTGCTGTTCATTTGGCTATCCACTCCACCCTGTTCAGCTCTACATTTTCGTGTCCACAAAACCCAGCCTTCAGAAATCATTGGAATCACCACTAGAGAATGTTCCATTCATTCACTGCGAATCTGGAATTCATCTGAACCTCCACTCCTGGCAGGTTTTCGTTACGCCACTGGTGAATGTCCAAGTAACTCAATACTGGTTTTCAGAGGCATGTTCAACTCGCAGAAGTGCTGTTCAATGGGCTATCCACTCAATATTGGTCAGCTCTTCATTTTCCTCTCCACACAAACCAGCCTTCAGAAATCATTGGGCTCTCCACTACAGACTGTTCCATTCATTCACTGCGATTCTGCAATTCATCTGACTCTCCGCTCCAGGCAGGTTTTCATTACAGCACTGGTGAATGACCAAGTAATCCAATGCTGGTTTTCAGCCGCCTTTTCACACTCGCAGTGTGCTGTTCAATTGTCTATCCACTCAAACCTGGTCAGCCTTTCATTTTCTTTTCCACAATATCAGACTTCAGAAATCATTGGAATCGCCAGTACAGAATGTTCCATTCATTCACTGCCAATCTGGAATTCATCTGAATCTTCACTCCAGGTAGGCTTTCATTACACCACTTATGAATGTCCAAGTAACACAATGCTGGTTTTCAGCGGTCTGTTCACACTCTAAGCCCTGCTTTTTACTGGGTATCCACACAACTGTGGTCAGCTCTTCATTTTCATGTCCAAACAATCCAGACTTGAGAAATCATTGCAATCTCCAGTACAGAATGTTCCATTCATTCACTGCGAATCTGGAATTCAACTGAATCTCCACTACCTGCAGATTTATCTTACACCACTTGTGAATGTCCAAGTAAAACAATGCTGGTTTTCAGAGGCCTGTTCATGTTCGCAGTCGTGCTGTTCAATTGGCTATCCACTCAACCTGTTTTGCTCCTCATTTTCCTGTGCACACAACCCAGCCTTCAGAAATCATTGTAATCTCCACTACAGGATGTTCCATTCATTCACTGGGAATCTGGAATTCATCTGAATCTGCACTCCACGCAGGCTTTCGTTACACCACTGCTGAAAGTCGAAGTAATGCAATACTGGTTTTCAGTGGTCTGTTCACATTCGAAGCCGAGGCTTTTTACAGGCTATCCACTCAACACTGGTCAGCTCTTCATTTTCGTGTCCCCACAATCCAGATTTCAGAAATCATTGCAATCTCCACTACAGAATGTTCCATTCATTCACTGCGAGTCTGGAGTTTATCTGATTCTCCACTCCCGCCTGGTTAACATTACACCACTTGTGAATGTCCAAGTAAGCCAATGCTGGTTTTCAGAGGCCTGTTCATACTCGCAGCCGTGCTGTTTAATTGACAATTCACTCCACCCTGTTCAGCTCTTCATTGTCCCACCACACTACCAGCCTTCAGAAATCTTTGTTATCTCCACTACAGAATGTTCCATTCATTCACTGCGAATCTGGAATTCATCTGACTCTCAACTCCACGCAGGTTTTCATTACACCACTGTTGAATGTCCAAGTAACCCAATGCTGGTTTTCAGCGGCCTGTTCATATTCGCAGCCCTGCTGTTTACTTGGCTATCGATTCAAGCCTGGTCAGCTCTTCATTTTCCTGTCCACACAACACAGGCTTCAGAAATCATTGGAATCTCCTCTACAGAATGTTCCATTCATTCACTGCGAATGTGGAATTCAACTGACTCTCCACTCCATGCAGGTTTTCCTTACACCACTGATGAATGTCCAAGTAACCCAATGCTGGTTTTCAGCTGCATGTTCACACTCGCAGCCATGCTATACAATTGGCTTTCCACTAAATCCTGATTAGTTCTTGATTTTCCTTCCACACGACCCAGCCTTCAGAAATCGTTGGAATCTCCACTAGAGAATGTTCCATTCATTCACTGCGAATCTGGAATTCCTCTGAACCTCCACTCCCGGCAGGTTTTCGTTACACCACTGTTGAATGTCCAAGTAACCCAATGTTTTAAGTGTTTTCTTCACAAGCGCAGTGGTGCTGTTCAATTGGCTATCCACTCAACCCTGGCCAGCTCTACATTTTCCTGTCCACACCACAGAGACTGGAGAAATCATTGTTATCTCCACTACAGAATGTTCCATTCATTCACAGCGAATCTGGAATTCATCTGAATCTCCACTCCCGGCAGGTTTTCGTGACACCACTGGTAAATATCCAAGTAAGCCAATGCTGGTTTTAAGTGGCCTGCTCATACTCTCAGCCGTGCTGTTCAATTTGCTATCCACTCAACCCTCTTCAGCTCCATTTTCCTGTCCACATAACCCAAACTTCAGAAACAATTGGTATCTCCTCCACAGAATGTTCCATTCATTGACGGCAAATCTGAAATTCATCTAATTCTCAACTCCCGTCAGGTTTTCGTTACACCACTTGTGAATGTCCAATTAAGCCAAAGCTGGTTTTCAGTGGCCTGTTCTTACTACGAGACGTGCTGTTCATTTGGCTATCCATTCCACCCTGTTCAGCTCTACATTTTCGTGTCCACAAAACCCAGCCTTCAGAAATCATTGGAATCACCACTAGAGAATGTTCCATTCATTCACTGCGAATCTGGAATTCATCTGAATCTCCACTCCCGGCAGGTTTTCATTGCACCACTGCTGAATGTTCAAGTAACGCAATGATGGTTTTCAGCGGTCTATTCACACTCGAACCCGTGCTGTTCACGGTCTAGCGACTCAACACTGGTGAGTTCTTCTTTTTCCAGTTCAGACAATACAAACCTCAGAAACCATTGCAATCTACACTACAGAATGTTTCATTCATTCAGGCGAATCTTGAATTCATCTTGTTCTCCACTCCCAGCAGGTTTTCGTTTCACCACTGGTGAATGTCCAAGCAACCCAAGGCTGGTTTCAGCTGCGTGTTAACACTCGCAGCCGTGCTGTTCAATTGGCTATCCAGTGAACGCTGGTTAGCTCTTGATTTTCCTTCCACACACCGAGCCTTCAGAAATCATTCTTATCTCCACTTCAGAATGTTCCATTCGTTCCCTGCGAATCTGGAATTCCTCTGACTCTCCACACCAGGCAGATTTTCCTAACAACACTGGTGAATGACCAGGTAATCCAATGCTGGTTTTCAGCGGCTGTTCACACTCACAGCCTTGCTGTTCAATTGGCAATCCAGTCAAACCTAGTCAGCTCTTCATTTTCCTGTCCACACAACCCAGCGTTCAGAAATCATTGGAATCTCTACTACAGAAATTTCCATTCATTCACTGTGAATCTGGAAATACTCTGAATCTGCATTCCAGGAAGGCTTTCGTTACACCACTGATGAATGTCCAAGTAATGCAATGCTGCTTCTTAGTGGTCTGTTCACACTCGAAACCGTGCTGTTCATTGGCTATCCACTCAATATCGGTCAGCTCTTCAATATCCTGTCCAGACTATCCAGATTCCTAAATGTTGGCAATCACCACTACAGAATGTTCCATTCAATCACGCGAATCTGGAATTCATCAGAGTCTCCACTCCTGGAAGGTTTTCGTGACACCACTGGTAAATGTCCAAGGAAGACAATGCTGGTTTTAAGCCGCCTGCTAACACACTCAGCCGTGCTGTTCAATTTGCTATCCACCCAACCCTATTCAGCTCTACATTTTCCTGTCCTCATAACCCAACCTTCAGAAATAATTGGTATCTCCTCCACAGAATGTTCCGTTCATTCACTGCGAATCTTAAATTCATCTGACTCTCAACTCCCGGCGGGTTATCGTTACACCACTTGTGAATGTCCAAGTAAGCCAATGCTGGTTTTCAGTGGCCTGTTCATACTAAGAGACGTGCTGTTCATTTGGCTATCCACTCCACCCTGTTCAGCTCTACATTTTCGTGTCCACAAAACCCAGCCTTCAGAAATCATTGGAATCACCACTAGAGAATGTTCCATTCATTCACTGCGAATCTGGAATTCATCTGAACCTCCACTCCTGGCAGGTTTTCGTTACGCCACTGGTGAATGTCCAAGTAACTCAATACTGGTTTTCAGAGGCATGTTCAACTCGCAGAAGTGCTGTTCAATGGGCTATCCACTCAATATTGGTCAGCTCTTCATTTTCCTCTCCACACAAACCAGCCTTCAGAAATCATTGGGCTCTCCACTACAGACTGTTCCATTCATTCACTGCGATTCTGCAATTCATCTGACTCTCCGCTCCAGGCAGGTTTTCATTACAGCACTGGTGAATGACCAAGTAATCCAATGCTGGTTTTCAGCCGCCTTTTCACACTCGCAGTGTGCTGTTCAATTGTCTATCCACTCAAACCTGGTCAGCCTTTCATTTTCTTTTCCACAATATCAGACTTCAGAAATCATTGGAATCGCCAGTACAGAATGTTCCATTCATTCACTGCCAATCTGGAATTCATCTGAATCTGCACTCCAGGTAGGCTTTCATTACACCACTTATGAATGTCCAAGTAACACAATGCTGGTTTTCAGCGGTCTGTTCACACTCTAAGCCCTGCTTTTTACTGGGTATCCACACAACTGTGGTCAGCTCTTCATTTTCATGTCCAAACAATCCAGACTTGAGAAATCATTGCAATCTCCAGTACAGAATGTTCCATTCATTCACTGCGAATCTGGAATTCAACTGAATCTCCACTACCTGCAGATTTATCTTACACCACTTGTGAATGTCCAAGTAAAACAATGCTGGTTTTCAGAGGCCTGTTCATGTTCGCAGTCGTGCTGTTCAATTGGCTATCCACTCAACCTGTTTTGCTCCTCATTTTCCTGTGCACACAACCCAGCCTTCAGAAATCATTGTAATCTCCACTACAGGATGTTCCATTCATTCACTGGGAATCTGGAATTCATCTGAATCTGCACTCCACGCAGGCTTTCGTTACACCACTGCTGAAAGTCGAAGTAATGCAATACTGGTTTTCAGTGGTCTGTTCACATTCGAAGCCGAGGCTTTTTACAGGCTATCCACTCAACACTGGTCAGCTCTTCATTTTCGTGTCCCCACAATCCAGATTTCAGAAATCATTGCAATCTCCACTACAGAATGTTCCATTCATTCACTGCGAGTCTGGAGTTTATCTGATTCTCCACTCCCGCCTGGTTAACATTACACCACTTGTGAATGTCCAAGTAAGCCAATGCTGGTTTTCAGAGGCCTGTTCATACTCGCAGCCGTGCTGTTTAATTGACAATTCACTCCACCCTGTTCAGCTCTTCATTGTCCCACCACACTACCAGCCTTCAGAAATCTTTGTTATCTCCACTACAGAATGTTCCATTCATTCACTGCGAATCTGGAATTCATCTGACTCTCAACTCCACGCAGGTTTTCATTACACCACTGTTGAATGTCCAAGTAACCCAATGCTGGTTTTCAGCGGCCTGTTCATATTCGCAGCCCTGCTGTTTACTTGGCTATCGATTCAAGCCTGGTCAGCTCTTCATTTTCCTGTCCACACAACACAGGCTTCAGAAATCATTGGAATCTCCTCTACAGAATGTTCCATTCATTCACTGCGAATGTGGAATTCAACTGACTCTCCACTCCATGCAGGTTTTCCTTACACCACTGATGAATGTCCAAGTAACCCAATGCTGGTTTTCAGCTGCATGTTCACACTCGCAGCCATGCTATACAATTGGCTTTCCACTAAATCCTGATTAGTTCTTGATTTTCCTTCCACACGACCCAGCCTTCAGAAATCGTTGGAATCTCCACTAGAGAATGTTCCATTCATTCACTGCGAATCTGGAATTCCTCTGAACCTCCACTCCCGGCAGGTTTTCGTTACACCACTGTTGAATGTCCAAGTAACCCAATGTTTTAAGTGTTTTCTTCACAAGCGCAGTGGTGCTGTTCAATTGGCTATCCACTCAACCCTGGCCAGCTCTACATTTTCCTGTCCACACCACAGAGACTGGAGAAATCATTGTTATCTCCACTACAGAATGTTCCATTCATTCACAGCGAATCTGGAATTCATCTGAATCTCCACTCCCGGCAGGTTTTCGTGACACCACTGGTAAATATCCAAGTAAGCCAATGCTGGTTTTAAGTGGCCTGCTCATACTCTCAGCCGTGCTGTTCAATTTGCTATCCACTCAACCCTCTTCAGCTCCATTTTCCTGTCCACATAACCCAAACTTCAGAAACAATTGGTATCTCCTCCACAGAATGTTCCATTCATTGACGGCAAATCTGAAATTCATCTAATTCTCAACTCCCGTCAGGTTTTCGTTACACCACTTGTGAATGTCCAATTAAGCCAAAGCTGGTTTTCAGTGGCCTGTTCTTACTACGAGACGTGCTGTTCATTTGGCTATCCATTCCACCCTGTTCAGCTCTACATTTTCGTGTCCACAAAACCCAGCCTTCAGAAATCATTGGAATCACCACTAGAGAATGTTCCATTCATTCACTGCGAATCTGGAATTCATCTGAATCTCCACTCCCGGCAGGTTTTCATTGCACCACTGCTGAATGTTCAAGTAACGCAATGATGGTTTTCAGCGGTCTATTCACACTCGAACCCGTGCTGTTCACGGTCTAGCGACTCAACACTGGTGAGTTCTTCTTTTTCCAGTTCAGACAATACAAACCTCAGAAACCATTGCAATCTACACTACAGAATGTTTCATTCATTCAGGCGAATCTTGAATTCATCTTGTTCTCCACTCCCAGCAGGTTTTCGTTTCACCACTGGTGAATGTCCAAGCAACCCAAGGCTGGTTTCAGCTGCGTGTTAACACTCGCAGCCGTGCTGTTCAATTGGCTATCCAGTGAACGCTGGTTAGCTCTTGATTTTCCTTCCACACACCGAGCCTTCAGAAATCATTCTTATCTCCACTTCAGAGTGTTCCATTCGTTCCCTGCGAATCTGGAATTCCTCTGACTCTCCACACCAGGCAGATTTTCCTAACAACACTGGTGAATGACCAGGTAATCCAATGCTGGTTTTCAGCGGCTGTTCACACTCACAGCCTTGCTGTTCAATTGGCAATCCAGTCAAACCTAGTCAGCTCTTCATTTTCCTGTCCACACAACCCAGCGTTCAGA